>NW_027397073.1:39023681-39073681 GCF_003265705.2 Callorhinus ursinus
CCCGTCTGACTTACTCCCCTTCATTCTTCCTCTCCTGCTATCTTCTTCTTATTCTTTTGTCTTAAAATATGTTGCGTTATTTGTTTCAGAAGTACAGATCTGTGATTCAACAGTCTTACACAATTCACAGCGCTCACCGTAGCACATACCCTCCCCAATGTCTATCACCCAGCCACCCCATCCCTCCCACCCCCGACCACTCCAGCAACCCTCAGTTTGTTCCTGAGATTAAGAATTCCTCATATCAGTGAGGTCATATGATACATGTCTTTCTCTGATTGACTTATTTCACTAAGCATAACACCCTCCAGTTCCATCTCGTTGCAAATGGCAAGATCTCATTCCTTTTGATGGCTGCATAATATTCCATTGTGTATATATACCACATCTTCTTTATCCATTCATCTGTCGATGGACATCTTGGCTCTTTCCACAGTTTGGCTATTGTGGACATTGCTGCTATGAGTTCTGTTGTGATACTGATCCTGCTGATCTTGAGAACGACTGGTCTAGAATATGTAGGTTTAAGTATAATTGCTAGATCAAAGGGGAGCTACATCTGCAAATTTAATACATAATGTCAGATTGTTCTCCAGAATCTTTGTGTCAAATTAGACACAAATTTGACAATGTATGAACAATGTATGAGAGTTCAGTTTTTTCCACATCTTACCAAGAATTGGTATGGACAGTTTTTTGTAATAATTGCCAATTGGGTGAGTATATATCATATTTATTTGTGCTCTACTATTGAGATTGAACATGTTTTTCTTTTTTTTAAGTGTTCAACGATTCATTAGTTGTGTTTAATAACCAGTGCTCATCACAACACATGCCCTCCTTAATACCCATCACCCGGCTACTCCATTCCCCCACCGCCTCCCTTCTGTAACCTTCAGTTTGTTTCCCAGAGTCCAGAGTCTCTCATGGTTTGTCTCCCTCTCTGATTTCTTCCCATTCAGTTTTCCCTCCCTTCCCCTGTGGTCCTCCACGCTATTCCTTATGTTCCACAAATAAGTGAAACCATATGATAATTGTCTTTCTCTGCTTGACTTATTTCACTTAGCATAATCCCCTCCAGTTGCACCCGTGTGGATGCAAATGGTAGGTATTCATCCTTTCTGATGGCTGAGTAATATTCCATTGTATATATGAACCATATCTTTTCAAATGTTTATAGACAAAATAGCTTTCCTTTTCTGTGAATTGCCTATTTGTATTATTTGCCCATTTTTCTGGTATATTGTTTGTATTTTTCCTTATTGATTTATAGGGGCTCTTTCTATGTTAAAGAAATTAATCCTTGCTAGTTGTATTGTTAATATTTTTTCTAATCCTCTGGTTAATTTTGTTACTCTGTTTAAATTTAAATTTTAAAAAATTCAGTATAATTAAATTTACCAGTTCTTTCCATTAGAATTTATTATTTTAGTATTTTATTTAAAACTGCTTCCCCTTCGAAAGGTCAATTTTAAATTTATCTTTTCTCAATTTAGTCTACCTAGATTTTATGTTAGTGTATATTATAAGTTAAGGATCTAATTTTATTTTAGAGACTTGTATAGAGAAAATCAATTATGCCATCCTTTCTCCACTAATTTAAATGCTGTGTCATATTTCAAACTTATATATTTCATATGAATGTCTTGTTCATCTCTTTTCTGACCTAATGCTTATCCATTCCAATGCTGACATTACTGTTAGTTCCTACATCTTTATATATGTCAAGTTTTTTTTAGCTTATTCTTCTATTTCACAATTGTCTTAGCTGTTCTCAGTCCTTTATTCTTCCATATAAGTTTTAGATCAAGTTCTATGAAACCTGATGAGATTGTAGACCACTTTGCGAGACATTGACATGTCCCCTATGTGGACAGATTATACCTCTCCATTTATTTAGTTCTTACTTTATATTTTAAAAAAGGTTTTTTAACCTTCTGTGTATATTTCTCTATATCTACAATCTCTAATAGATTGAAACCTAGACATCTTACATTTTGTATTGTGATTATAAATGGTATTTTAGAATCATGATTCAAAATTGGTTATAAATAATTTTTAATGTTATTTTTTTCAGTGCTGATCTTACAGGCAAAGAAGTTCCTAAACTCTCTAATTACCTCTTATTGTTGATTTGTAGAACCTCTTTAATTTTCTGTGTAGGCATTCCTTCTCTTATATCTATTTTTTCTTTCATTTTCTTATTGTTTTGGCCACTATCTGCAGTAAAATTTTGAAAAGAGGTACTGATTCCTGATAGCCTTTCTGTATTTTTCCTGACATTTATGGGAATGTTTCTAAAGTATCTCTATTTACTAAAATATTTGTTGAAAGTTTTGAGTTTATACCTTTATCAGGTTAAAGAAATTTTCTTCTGTTCCTATTCCTAGTTTGCTAAGGTAATTTTTTTCATTGTTGACTGTTTTTGTTCTGTGTTTATTCATATCGACTTCTCTTGGGAATGATTATTTTTTCTTTGATATATTGATGTATTTCATGAAAATATTTGCTGATAATGCACCATTTTTAAATTTCTGGAACTATTAAATTATAGTTCCTTTACACTGTCTTCAATTAATGAGCTCCTAGATGGTACAAACTACATTCTATCAATCAATAAGTATTTATTAATCACTCTCTTATTACTCATAAATCATTTTCAGCTTCAGTCTTAAACCAAACAGTGAATTAGGAGATCAGTTTGCTTTACATTCAGAAAATATGGATAGTAAATTATTTTCTGTCTAGACAAAGAGAGAAGAAAGAAAAAGAGTTTAAAATCTATCATTAACTATTGCTGCAACAAATTGTCTCTAAATTTAGCAGCTTCAGCTAATAAACACTTATTTTTCTCACAAAGTTTCTGAAAGACAAGAACCAGGAGCTGCATAGATGGGTGATTTTAGCTCATGGTCTCCTACAAGGTTGCAATCAAGTTGTTGGTCAGGGTCATCTGAAGAGATTGGAGAATCTGCTTTCAAGATCACTCACAGGGGGCTGTTGGCAAAAAGAAGTTTCAGTTCCTCACCATGTGGGTCTTTCACAGAGCTGCTTACACAACATGGGAGCTGGCTATTCCCAGATCAAAATATCTGAGAGAATGAGAGAGAGAGAAAACCCAAGACAGAAGCCTCAGGGGTGTGTGTGTGTGTGTGTGTGTGTGTGTGTGTGTGTGTTTGGAAGTGCATACTATCTTCTGCCCTCTTCTGTTCTTTACAAGACAGTCACTAAGTCCAGCCTACACTCAAAGGGATGATTTTCAAATAATTTGAGGGTCTACTTTTAAACCCTCCTGCTTCAGGAGGATTATCAAATAATTTGAGGGTCTATTTTTAAAATCACATCTATGAACACTGTTTTTCTCTGACAGTAAATAACAAATATACTTCAACTCTATATTACCCCATTCTTCACAATGTGCCCCAATTGTCCCTTTTGGGCTAGGATAACAAAGCTTTATTTTTATGTCCTCCATAATGCAAACCACACAACTGTATACTCCAAGCTGACCACAGAAAATACCTGAAAAAGTGATGCTTTGAAAGTTCTAATTTCAATGCTGAGAACATGAGAATGGTGTAAGACAATATTTCAGTGCTAATTTGGTTATGGCTATGCCTAACGTTTTTGAAACTTGTGATTGGGATATCAAATAGTTTATATTAGTCTTAGCATATTATAATTTTCACAGGCATAACAACAGTAAAATAATATAAATTTAAACCTATTTAATTAGAGGTTTTGTGTGTTGTAATATATACATTATTACATTTAGTATTAAAGCCAGGTTTATGTGATATATGGGAGTTAGCAGTTGTCATGAATTTATATAGGTCATCAAAATAACTTGGATTAAAAACAGAATCTATATAATATACAAAAGTATATTAAAATAGGAGAATGGAGAATCTCTCATTCTTGCCAGTGACAACATTAATTTTCTCTGTTTTACTGTCAGAGAATATCAAGCTTTAAAATGTTAATAAATATAATAAAAAGAACCTAATCAAATTTAATCAGAAGGGATTTTTACCAGATGTATATTATCTACAAATGAACATTGTATGCAATGCTAACATTGACATCAACTCTCTGTATCTTAAATACCATGTCAAAATAGACCTTGATTTTTTTTTCTTTCTGAATAAATACATAGTGATCATTATCTCAAAAGAAATAACAAAATTCTATCTTTGGGCTTCCTTCAGCAAAGAACTCACAAAGAAAGAACTAGAGCCCAACTTACCAAATCTACTACAAATTCAAACTGGCCAAAAACCGTTGTCAGAAAACTCTACCATTCCTTTTTGCCATTTTAAATGTCTGAGAGTACACACCAGCTGTTTCCTGTTTCAGGGCTCCTGGTGCAGTTGAATATCCTCTTTTCTCTTTTGTGTACAAAACCGAGGACGCTGAAGTTGAGGATCTTTTTTCAAAAGGACTCTTTTCCTGTGCCAGTATGCTCCTTCTGAGTTTTCTATGAGAATCTTATCCATTCTTCCAAAATTCTTGTAATATGTGCTAGAGACTAAGCAGCAGCCTAGTTATTCCATCAGTGGCTCTAAATTCCATTCTTACTTCTAAGTACTTGGCAAGTCCTTACAGTGCCCTTGCTGTAACCCCATCCAGTGTGTTTGTGTCCCTTACTGTTCTTTTTTGTTTCTCTAACACTTCCTCCCTCATCTCACCTTATCTTCCCTAAAATCTGAAGGAGAGAACAGGAATATAATCATTTCAGGAATAGATGATTACATTTCAAGAATGTAATCATTGAAGAGTTTCATTTCAGAAACACTAGTTTAATTGAAGTTGGAGAGATCAAAAATCATTCCAGTCCCTTTGGCTTTCCAACCTAAGTTCTGTATCTACCTAGAGGACTTTTCCACTCACAACTGAATTCTCTCTCTTTAGTTTTCCCTTTATATATTTTTGTGTCTCTTACATTCACTTGGCTTATCTTTCCCTTCTCTCATTAATTATTAAGTTCTTGAAATTCTTACTCGCTCCTTTGCTTCACCACTAAAATTTTACCAGTTCACTTTATTGATTTAATTTCAGTATTTATTGAGTGATTACTGTCTACTAACATCTTACAATTGGGCTTTTATCATAACAATTTTCTTAAAATAGTTGTCATCATATCAACTGTCATTTCTAGCACCTTAAATATTTTCCATATATATTATTGTTGATCATCTCATTGTCTTTAATGTGGATATGTTTGTGTATGTATGTGACTTTTACTGGATGCTGATTCTCTCTAAGAATTCCTTCGTTTTTTCTGTCCCCATTCTTTTTTCAGAGGCTTATTAGCTATAAATCTAAAATTAAAAAAAAACACTTTTGAGATATTACTCTTTTTTAGTTGATACATAAGGAATTTCTCTACTTAAGTAGAGAGACAGATGGGTAGCTTTACCATTCAGTTCACTTTGGTTAATGAGCTCCCACTTGTAAAAACCTTTCACATGTTGAGAGCTCCCACTTGTAAAAAAGTTACCTTCAGTTTAAGGAATTCCTCTAAAACTCATCTTCCTCTTATTTGCCCTTGTCATATTTGCAGATACCATAATAATGGTGTAATGCTTAGACTAAAGTGTCTTAACATCTTAGTGAGTATTTTAAGATAACAGCATATGCTCCCCCAAGGGCTGTCAGATTTGGCAGAAAAAAAAACATTTTAATATTATATTAAAAGTACTAAATATTACAGAAAACCATTTAATAATGACAGATTTTCTCTTCAAAAAGTGATGTTAATTTTCAACTCAATAGCCTAAATTATCTGAAATGTCCTTAAATTCCAGGTAATATATTTCAACATTTAGCAAGCTGAAAATTCTAGTTTTCAAGGTTATTCTTATTTTACAAGTTAACCAATTAACCAAGAATAGTGGTTTCATTATTCTGTGGACTTACATAAATACCTATATGTTGCTTATTATGATGCATAATGAAGATAATGATTATAAACGATTCACAGGCAACACCAGGTGACTATTTTTAAAATTGTTGTTTTTAAGTAAACTGTTTTATTGAAATACGCTTCCAGAAAAGTTTACAAGTCATCCATGCAGTCTGGTGAAGTTTTGCATAGGATCCCTTACATGTGCTCAGGTCAATAAATAAGACATAAAATAGCTATACTTTGTGACATGTTTTTATTCTGTTGTGAAGATGTCTGATATGAAATTTTTGGTGTTTATTTTTCATTCTACAAAATATACTAAGAAGAAGTCAACATAAATAACTATCCACATTCCAAAAAAAAAAAAAAGGTTTCAGTGACAGAATATATTTTAGTACGGTTTTTAAAATTAATTTTTATGAAGTTTATTTCTTCAAAAATAACCTAATTATAAAAATTCTATATGGTGTGGCTGTGTTAACTGTTGAGTGACATATGTTCATTGTTTTGGTAAAACTTCTACTGTATTTGTTGTTGTTGTTTGATTTTATACTAAACATCCAAAAAGTATAGAATGCCTCATAGGAGAAGTCTTTTTCTGTGTAGATGCAGTATTGAACGTTTCACCTCTAAACACTGCGTCCACTGTACGTTAGTGCAATGAGATGTCTCCATGTCACATAGTCAGAGGGAGGTAGATTAATAGAGAGTTCTTGCTGGAAATCTCTTCCCTGTTATTGTTCTCCCTCAGCAGTTGATGGCTAAGTTAATTCTCTTTAGTTTTGTCATGCTCTAAAGCACACATTGCAAAGCAATGGTAAGCTTTATGAGGGGAAAAAAAAAAAAAGAAGCAGCAATGGTGTCCATCAAAGTCTCCAAGTTGCATTTTTAAACTTTGGCTTGACCTGATGTGCCATTCAAAAAAGCTTCAAAAGATTTTTTTTTTTTTAAGAAAGGTTCAATATGTCCCGAGGCTATCGGTTTTGAGTTAAACTGGGTGAAGTAGAAATATTTTACTCATCAGCTTTGCAGTCACAGAGTTTGCCTCAGCTAGAACAAAACTGCTGAGGCATTTAGAGAAAATTAACCCCCCATCCTGGCGGCCAGATGTGACTGGTTTCTGATGAATGCACATGAGTGGGCTGGAAAATCAAGAGACTGTGAAATTCCTGTCAGGTCCGTACAGTGCAGAATGGGCTATTGACTGCTTTCTATATTTCCCTCCATCATTCTTCTTGAACACTGCCATTAATTTCCCCTCCTACTCTGACTTGTGTTTTTCCCCCCTCCCTCTTCCCTTTAGCTCTGTCAGCTGCAAAGAAGGATACACAAGGTGTGGCAGAAGCACTTCAAACTGGTGGTCCTCTACAGCCAGATGAGGCTGGCCAAGTTCCAGACAGACTCTCAGGAGAGTATTCAGAAAATATTAGCTGTGCAGGTAGGTGATTGCAGGGAAGTAGGAAAGATCATTCTGATCTAGATTGAAAAGCAAATGATGGGTAGTGTGATGAAGCATTAAAACCATATCCCATCAGAGTTTTATAAATTTTTAACCTCTTTAATAAACTGGAATTGCATGAAGGATGAATTCAGTAAGTTAGCATATACACCATGCATACTTTGGGGGAAAAGGGAGAGTGAACTTATTTTTCACAAACCTCAAAACAGATTTTTATAAATACATTTGGTATAAATATATATTTTCAAATCTTCAGGCTTTGCAGATGCCATTCAGCTGTTCAGGAGATATCGTCAACAGTTGCCTTCTGTTGCTTTTGTGTGAAATCAACTTCAGTAAAAATGACACTTGTGTTTATCTTATTTACCTGTTTTTTTTCCCCTTCCATTTCAAAAGAGGCTTGTCCTCCTAAGAAGATTTACAGATAGCTTTATTTGAAAAATAAGCACTTTGGGATTAGACTATAACTGTGGTTCCAGATGCATGTGAAATTTTACATTTGTCTCCGTAAAAACTTTTAGTGGATCCGTTGTCTTTATTTTAAGACTCTGATCTATTTTAGAAATCCATATTAACTATGTAAAGACTATCTTGGGAAAATCAAATTTTTTAGATTAATATTTTACTATTTGAAATGTTATAATATGAATAAAACATGACTTCCCAAAGAAAAACAAACACCACCTTGTTCTATTAAAAAACAAAAAATAGAAGCACCTGTTCTATAATATAAAATACACATTCTCTTTAAAACCATAATCTTCATTAACTTGCAGCATAAACAATGCATGCTGAACCTAAACAAACCAAATCTTTTTCTAAATATTTTAATTACGTGTGTACTTCATGATGCATAATTTACCATAATCAAAGGATTTTGCAAAACACTTCCAAAGCTATTTCAAATTTCATTTTTACTGGCGGCTATTTTTGCTATTTTCCTCTGAGGATGTGTGTGTGTGTGTGTCTGTGTGTGTCTGTGTGTGTGTGTGTGTGTGTGTATCTATCGTATAAAGTACATATATAAGATGTATATGTACTTTTATATGTACATGTACTTTATATAAGTATTCTACTGATAATGGATTATAACAAAAATTTAAAATAATAGTAATTTAAAGTTTTGAAAAGGTAGAACTTAAATGTGTAGGTTTAATAGATATGCATATACAAACTTGAGTATAAACTACAGTTGCAGTGTTTTTGAGGTCAGGATCTTGATTTTTTTTTTTCCCTTAAAAGTCTGTTAACAGAGAGTACATTAAAAATTATGGAGTGCCTATAACTTGTGATTCCCTTTTAAATATCCAAAGGTAATTTGCATGTTCTATTTATTGTTTTTAAAAAATCTCATACTTCTGCCTAACTGTAAATATTCTTAGGTGATAAATCCTCGTTGTAAATTAGGGTGTATTTTGAAATATTGAAAATGTCAGTAGAAACTTTGAATATCGTCAAAGTGAATGCTCCATCCCTAACCTACAATAATCCTTATTCTAATTTTTATCAGAAATTCACCAATACATTTTTTAACAAATTTGATTTTAAATTACTTATTTTGATGGCTGTTATATAACAATGGAAATAAAGAGTTAGAAATGATAGGATAGTATCAGTAGAAAGATTCAACTACTCTGCTTCTAGAGACACAGCAACAAGGCTGGATTGTGTTTGCGGAACTTGAGGAACATAATTTAGTGACTTCTTATCTGATGGAGATTATTTCAATTTAGAATATTTCAACTTTGGCTTTTAATAGAAATACTGAAACATAATTTTCAGGATCTTGCCATAAAACTATAGAAACATGGGCAACCCTCTGAAAAACTTAACTCCTAAGCCCTCCGCATGGTACACAATGAACGTCATGACCCAGTTCCTGCTAAACTTCCCAGCTTTATCTCTCTCCAGATTAGTTCCTTAAAGTCTATATCAGCCACTCCAAAATTCCTCTAGTGTGAAACCTCTTATTTAACTCGTTCTTCCTTTCCTGTGCCTATATTCTTAACCTCTTTCTGTAAACTCTTACTATCTCACCTGTTAAAGAACATCTGACTCAAATCAAACATCTCTACAAAATCCTTCCTGAGCACCTTCCTTTTCTTTACCTCCTACTGTACTCTGTACATATCACCAAACCACAGCTGTATTTTCAGCACCTTACTCCTTCTACTTGTTGCTGTGCTTTTCTTCCTAGAAGAGTCTAAGCTCCTTTGGGGCTGTACATCATCAGTGAAATTAGTTCAGTTCTTGCTTAGTTGGTTTTTAATGTGTAAGGCCATTAAGTTTATCTGAAGGTATTCCATGACTAACTTGTTTTCACTTATTATATCAACAGTTTTTATTTTTTTATTTTATTTTTTAAGTTTTATTTATTTATTTGAGAGAGTGAGAGCACAAGCAGGGAGAGGGGCAGAGGGAGAAGCAGACTCCCCACAGAGCAGGGAACCTGACATGGGACTCAATCCCAGGACCCTGAGATCATGACCTGAGCCTAAGGCAGACACTTAACCAGCTGAGCCACCCAGGTGTCCCTCAAAATCTTTTAAATGACAACATGATAGAGTGATTCAGTATGTTTTCAGAGTGAGTCTGCAGGTATCAGTCTCTATAATTTGAGGCAACATGGCTAAAAATTGCTTAACAGACCAGATGCTATTGCTCTCTATTTTCATACAATTTAATAGCATGTCAATACTATGGAATCTAATGTTTTATATTTTGAAGGTAGTATTAAAATGATGCCATAAGATATTAGTGAATTATAAAAAAAGATATTAGTGAACGATTTGATGAGAAAATCATCTGATGAATCTTTAAAAAGTAAATTGTATATAACTGGTATTGAGCAAAATCAATTCAAAATAAATGTTAAGCAGAAAAAGGAAACTTTGTTTCACCCTTGGGCTTGAAGCAATTGCAGGACTATCCAAAAAAAAAAAAAAAAAAAGCATAATTGGTAAATCTACAGATGGCAGAAAACCAGGTGGGCCACATAAGCTTTTGAATAACATAATCAAACAAAAACTAGTAAGATGAACTATAATTGGAATAAAGTATTGGTGTGTTTGACATTGAAGCCATTTATATAAAATATATAATATATATATATATATATATATATATATAGCGATTTTAGTTGGCTATAATTTTAACATGAGCCAAAGTGAGCTACTACTATCTTAAGACCAATGCCATGTTCCAGCTCTGGCAAGCACATGAGACTTCTTGAATCTGACACTTGTAGGGCATATTTTATAGTCCTAACCTCACATCTCAGCCCATATAAGGTGCTATCATTGCATTATTTTTCTCTTTTTATTTTTAACTTATTTAATGCTGTGATTTTTAATGCCAGTTTGGCATCTTATTTGGAAAAAAGACTGGATATTAACTCATCATTTAAATAAGAGAATGTGATGTGGCAGACATGTTCATGTGATCTTAGACTTTGAAGGCACAAATGTTTTGTCTTGTTAAAGGAGATGATAGTCCCATTGCACTTCTTCAAAACTTGAGTATATCTGCAGTATTTTATAAAGGTTTGGGAAGTATGGTTTAAGGGCCATATTGATACACTAGAAAGCAGCAATCTAATAAAAAATAGGGAGAGGGAGAAATATACAAATTTAGAATGTTTAATTGTAAAAGGAAAAGACTTTGGAAGGACAAACATCTAAAGGACTAAGTGAAGGTTGGCAACACCTGGACCCATAATGGAAGAGACGAGATGGTGGCTTTGGGCTCAATATGAAAATATTTCCTCTCCAACCATGCACTGCTAGTGCTCGAGCAGAAGCATTGCAGTGGTTGAGGGAAAGCAAACTGGCTAAGAGTCAACCCAGAGAGCACCTTCTCAGTCTGCACTCCTGGAATGTTCACCTGACCTCCTTGAACAAACATTTGTGTGTGGTCTGCCAGACCACTGGCACCAACTACAGTTCTTAATACATAAGTACTCAAAAATATTTGTTGAGTGAATTGATTATTATGTGAATTGGTGAAGTGGTTTATTAAGATTTAATGTGATAACCTCAAAGGTCTTTCAAGCTCAAGGTGCCTACATTTCTATACATTAATAAACAAAAGCATTCTCTAGGTGCTTTGCCAAGAATTTTGATGGCACAGAAGTAAGGTGTTTAGTCATTTCAGACATTTGTGCATGCACACACACACATAATACATATAAGGACAGACCAATTTCTTATTTCTGGAAGACAGCTCTGCAAATGGAAAAAAGCCAGAAAAAAACACAGGATAAAAATTTAAAATCACTTGGTTGGAGGTTGGGAGGATGGCAGAGTAGGAGGACCCTAAGCTCTCCTTGTCCCACAGATATAACTAGATAACACTCACATCAGCATGAATAACCCAGAAATCAACCTGAAGATTTGCGGAACAAACTCCACAACTAAAGGTAGAGAAGAGGCCACATCAAATAAGACAGGAAGGGTGAAGATGAGGTTTGGGAGTGAATCAGACCAGACTGTGACAGTCAGCAGAGGGGGAGAGAGCCCATGGTGTGGAGAAGGGCAAAAAGTAGACTATCACACTGGAAAGCCCTCACAGGGAAGGTAAATCCCCATAACATATGGCTTTCAAAGGGAGAAGGGATGAATCTTGTGAGTTTGTACAACTACCAGGACTTAAAACATGGGATTTTAAAAAATCAGTGGGTTCAACTTCAGGAGAGCCTGGAGAGCATTAGGAAGTAGAGTCCCTACCCTTAAAGAGACAACATGGCAAAAGTCCATGGAGATACAGCATGGAAAGAGAAGTTTGAACAATGCCAGGGGCATACTGGAGGGAGAGTTATTTACTCATCTCAGAGCATGGCCAGAAAGGCAATGATCACAGGGAGACCCCTCAGGAACAGAGGAGCTGAAGGCACCAATTCACTCCCCCACCTCCAAGCATAAATACAGGGCCACCTGAGCAGACCAGCATGATGCCAACACTCACTACCTAACTTGCTTACACCAAGCCCTGTCCCCTCCACTTCTGTGTATTCACCCTTCCCAGTCACTCTTGCCTCAGTCCAGGTGCTGAAAGTCTCCTCCTCCCAGAAGACCAGCACAAACCCCACCAACACCTCATCCCCCAACCCAACCATTTTATGGGACCTCAGTTTCAGTGGCCACAGTGGCAGTGGCAGCAGGCCTCGTTTCACAAGCAGACCAGTGCACACCTTGTTAAAATGCACCCCATCCAGCCAGTGACCAAACATGGCCCACAACAGGCAAAGAGAGCCTCTGCAAATGACTGGACTGAAGGAAAAAATGGCTAGGACACAACAGCAGGGCATACGTAACATATAGGAGACAGTCCCTAAAGCACCAGATCCTAGGGAACAAAGGACATTGCACTGCAGGGCACTACAGGATCTCTTCTTCATAAAACCATTACATTCAAGAGCAGGAGATGTAGCTGACTTTCCTAACACAAAGAAACAGACACAGAGAAGTAGACAAAATGATGAGACAGAGGAGTATGTCCCAAATGAGAGAACCATACAAAACCACAAGAGAACTAAGCAAAATGGATATGTGTTATGCCAGATAGTGAATTTAAAGTAATGATCATAAGGACACTCACTGGACTTGGGAAGGAGTGGAGAACATCAGTGAGACCCTTAACAAAGAGATTAAAAACAATCAATCAGAGATGAAGAATATAATAAATGAAATTAAAAATACACTTGGTGGAATAAATAGCAGGTTAGAGGAAGCAGAGGAATGAATCAATGACCTGGAAGACAGTAATGAAAAGTAATCGAGCTGAGCAAATGAGAGGAAAAAGGATTATGCAAATGAGAATAGACTTAGGGAAATCCATGACTCCATCAAGTTTAATAGCATTCATATTATAGGGATCCCAGAAGAAGAAGAAGAGAGAGAAAAGGGGCAGAAAATTTATTGGAAGAAATAATAGCTGAAAACTTTCCTGATCTGGGGAAGGAAACAGATATCCATATTCCAAGAGGCACAGAGGTGCCCCAACAAAATCAACACATGGAGGTCCATACCAAGACACAAAGTAATTAAAATGACAAAAAATAGTGATAAAGAAAAAATTTTTAAAGCAGCAAGAGAAAAGAAGACAGTTACGAGAGAAACCCCATAAGGCTATCAGTGGATTTTTTCAGCAGAAACTTGGTAGTACAAAAGGGAGTGGCATGATCTAGTCAAAGTGTTGAAAGGGAAAAATCTACAGCCAAGAATATTCTATCCAGCAATGCCAATCATTCAGAGTAGAAGAGATAAAGTGTTTCTGAGACAAACAAAATCTAAAGGAGCCATGACCACTAAACCAGCCCTACAAGAAATATTAAAGGGGACCCTTTGAGTAGAAAGGAAAGACCATAAGTGAGAATATAAAAAGTTGGAAGCACAAAAGGAGTAAAAATAAATATATCTATAAAAATCAGTCAAGGGCTTCACAAAATAAAAGAATGTAAAATATAATGTCGTATACCTAAAACATGGAGGGGAGAGGAGTAAAGAATGGGTTCCAACTTAAACAACTGTCAACTTAATATAGACTACTATATGCAGAAGATGTTATATATAAACCTAATGGTAACCATAAATCAAAAACCAGTAATAGATATGCAAAGAATAAAGAGAAAAGAATCCAAGTATATCACTAAGAAAGCCAACTAATCATGAAAGAGAACAAGAGAAGAAAGGATCAGAGAAAAACTACAAAAACAACCACATAACAAGTAACAAAATGGCAATATATACATATCTATCAGTAATTACTTTGAATGTAAATGGACTAAATGCTCCAACCAAAAGACATAGGGTGACAGAGTGGATTAAAAAAACAAGACCCATCTATATGCTGCCTATAAGAGACTCATTTCAGACCTAAAGATACATCCAGATTGAAAGTGAGATGATGAAGAAATATTCAGCATGAATGTCAAAAGAAAGCCAGGGTAGCCATACTAATATCAGACAAAATAGATTTTAAAACAAAGTGTGTGACAAGAGGCAAAGAAAGGCACTATATAATAATAAAGGGGACAATCCAACAAGAAGATACAACAATTGTAAATATTTATGCACCCAAGATGGGAGCACCCAAATACATAAAACAGTTAATAACAAACATAAAGGAACTAATTGATAGTAATACAATAATAGTGGGGGACTTACACCCCACTTATATCAGTGGACAGATCATCCAAACAGAAAAATCAGCAAGGTGGCTTTGAATGACATACTGGACCAGATGGATTTAACAGATATATTCAGAACATTCCATCCTAAAATAGCAGAATACACATTCTTTTCAAGTGCACATGGAACATTTCCCAGAATAGACCATATATTAGGCTACAAAACAAGTCTAAACAAATTCAAAAAGATCAAAATTATACCATGCATCGTTTCTGACCATAACACTATAAAACTAGAAATCAACCACCAGAAAAAAATTTGGAAAGAACACAAATACACGAAAATTAAATAACATACTACTAAACAATGAATGGACCAACCAAGAAATTAAAGAAAAAATTAAAAATTACATGGAAACAAATGAAAATGAAAGCATAATGGTCCAAAATCTTTGGAATGCAGCAAAAGCAGTTCTTAAAGGGAAGTTTATAGCAATACGAGCCTACCTCAATAAATGAGAAAAAATCTCCAATATACGACCTAAACTTACACCTAAAGGAGCTAGAAAAAGAACAAACAAAACCCAAACCAGCAGAAGGAAAGAATAATGAAGATTAGAGCAGAAATAAATGATATAGAAACTTAAAAAACAATAGAACAGAACAAAGAAACCAGGAGCTGGTTCTTTCCAAATATCAACAAAATTGATAGACCTCTAACCATAGTCATTAAAAAAAAAAAGAGAGAGGATTCAAATAAACAAAATCACAAATTAAAGAGGAGAAATAACAGCCAACACCACAGAAATACTAACAATTATAAGAGAATAATACAGAAAATTATAAACCAACAAATTTGACAACCTAGAATAAATGGATAAATTCTTAATATAACCTAACAAAACTGAGGCAGAATAGAAAATCTGAATACCCGATTACCAGCAATGAAATTGAACTAGTAATCAGAGAACTCCCAACAAGCAAAAGTTTAGGACTAGATGGCTCCACAGGCGAATTCTACCAAACATTTAAAGAAGAGTTAATATCTACTCTTCTCAACCTATTCTGAACAGCAGAAGATGAAGGAGAACTTCAAAATTCATTCTATGAGGCCAGTATTATCCAAAGCCAGATAAAGACACCACAAAGGAGAGAGAGAGAGAACTACAGACCAATATCTCTAATGAACACAGATGCAAAAAATCCTCAACAAAATATTAGCAAACTGAATCCAACAATATATTTTTAAAAAATCATACACCACAATCAAGTGGGATTTATCCCCAGGGTGCAGGGGTGGTTCAATATTTGCAAATCAATCAACATGATACAACACATCAATAAGAGAAAGGATAAAAACCATATGATTATTTCAATAGATGCAGAAAAAGGATTTGACAAAGTACATCATTCATGATAAATCCTAAACAAAGTAGGTCTAGAGAGAATATACCTCAACACAATAATTGCTTTATATGAAAAACCCACAGTGAATATCTTACTCAATGGGAAAAACTGAGAGCTTTTGCCCAAGGTCAGGAGAAGGACAAGGATGTACACTCACCACTTTTATTCAACATAGTACTGGAAGTCCTAGCCACAGCAATCAGATAACAAAAAAGAAATAAAAGGCATCCAAATTGGTAAGGAAGAAGTAAAACACTATTTGTAGATGACATGATATAATATATAGTAAAACCTAAAGACTTCACCAAAAAAACTGCTAGAAATGATAAATGAAATCAAAAGTTTCAGAATATAAAATCAATGTACAGAAATCTGTTGGATTTCTATACACCAAAAACGAACAGCAGAAATAGAAATTAAAAAAACAGTCCCATTTACAGTGTACCAAAGATATAAAACACCTAAGAATAAACTTAACCAAAGAGGTGAAAGACCTATACTTGGAAAACTATAAAGTATTTTTTTTTATAACAGGAAGACGGCAGGGATGTCCTCTATCACCACTGCTATTCAACATACTATTAGAAGTCCTAGCCATAGCAATCAGACAACAAAAAGAAAAAAAGGAATCCAAATCGGCAAAGAAGAAGCCAAACTTTCACTCTTTGCAGATGATATGATACTTTATGTGGAAAACCCAAAAGACTCCACCCCAAAACTGCTAGAACTCATACAGGAATTCAGTCAAGTGGCAGGATATAAAACCAATGCACAGAAATCAGTGGCATTCCTATACACCAACAACAAGACAGAAGAAAGAAAAATTAAGGAGTCGATCCCATTTACAATTGCACCCAAAACCATAAGATACCTAGGAATAAATCTAACCAAAGAGGCAAAGGATCTGTACTCAGAAAACTATAAAATACTCATGAAAGAACTTGAGGAAGACACAAAGAAATAGAAAAACGTTCCATGCTCACAGATTGGAAGAAAAAAGATTGTGAAGATGTCAGTGCTACCTAGAGCAATCTACACATTCAATGCAATCCCCATCAAAATACCATCCACTTTTTTCAAAGAAATGGAACAAATAATCCTAAAATTTGTATGGAACCAGAAAAGACCCCCGAATAGCCAGAGAAATGTTGAAAAAGAAAAGCAAAGCTGGCGGCATCACAATTCCGGACTTCCAGCTCTATTACAAAGCTGTCATCATCAAGACAGTATGGTACTGGCACAAAAACAGACACATAGATCAATGGAACAGAATAGAGTGCTCAGAAATGGGCCCTCAACTCTATGGTCAACTAATCTTCGACAAAGCAGGAAAGAATGTCCAATGGAAAAAAGACAGTCTCTTCAACAAATGGTGTTGGGCAAATTGGACAGCCACATGCAGAAGAATGAAACTGGACCATTTCCTTACACCACACACAAAAATAGACTGCAAATGGTTGAAAGACCTAAACGTGAGACAGGAGTCCATCAGAATCCTAAAGGAGAACACAGGTAGCAACCTCTTCGACCTCAGCCGCAGCAACTTCTTCCTAGAAACATCGCCAAAGGCAAGGGAAGCCAGGGCAAAAATGAATGATTGGGATTTCAACAAGATAAAAAGCTTTTGCACAGCAAAAGAAACAGTCCACAAAACCAAAAGACAACCGACAGAATGGGAGAAAATATTTGCAAATGACAAATCAGATAAAGGGCTAGTATCCAAAATATATAAAGAACTTATCAAACTCAACACCCAAAGAACAAATAATCCAGTCAAGAAATGGGCAGAAGACATGAACAGACATTTTTCCATAGAAGACATCCAAATGGCCAACAGACACATGAAAAAGTGCTCAACATCGCTCAGCATCAGGGAAATCCAAATCAAAACCTCAATGAGAAACCACCTCACACCAGTCAGAATGGCTAAAATTAACAAGTCAGGAAATGACAGATGTTGGCGGGGATGCGGAGAAAGGGGAACCCTCCTACACTGTTGGTGGGAATGCAAGCTGGTGCAACCACTCTGGAAAACAGCATGGAGGTTCCTCAAACAGTTGAAAATAGAGCTACCATACGATCCAGCAATTGCACTACTGGGTATTTACCAAAAAGATACAAATGTAGGGATCCGAAGGGGTACGTGCACCCCAATGTTTATAGCAGCAATGTCCACAATAGCCAAACTGTGGAAAGAGCCAAGATGTCCATCGACAGGTGAATGGATAAAGAAGGTGTGGTATATATACCCAACGGAATATTATGCAGCCATCAAAAGGAATGAGATCTTGCCATTTGCAACGACGTGGATGGAACTGGAGGCTGTTATGCTGAGTGAAATAAGTCAATCAGAGAAAAACATGTATCATATGACCTCAATGATATGAGGAATTCTTAATCTCAGGAAACAAACTGAGTGTTGCTGGAGTGGTGGGGGGTGGGAGGGATGGGGTGGCTGGGTGATAGACATTGGGAAGGGAATGTGCTATGGTGAGTGCTGTGAATTGTGCAAGACTGTTGAATCACAGATCTGTACTTCTGAAACAAATAATGCAACATATGTTAAGAAAAAAGAAAAAGAAGAAGATAGCAGGAGGGGAAGAATGAAGGGGAGTAAGTCGGAGTGGGAGACAAACCATGAGAGATGATGGACTCTGAAAAACAAACTGAGGGTTCTAGAGGGGAGGAGGGTGGGGGGATGGGTTAGCCTGCTGATGGGTATTAAAGAGGGCACATTCTGCGTGGAGCACTGGGTGTTATGCACAATCAATCATGGAACACTACATCAAGAACTAATGATGTAATGTATGGTGATTAACATAACAGTAAAAAAATTTTTAAAAAAAAGAACTATTGGGACTTCAAGATAAAAAGCTTTTGCACAGCAAAAGAAACAGTCAACAAAACCAAAAGACAACCGACAGAATGGGAGAAGATATTTGCAAATGACATGTCAGATAAAGGGCTAGTATCCAAAATATATAAAGAACTTATTAAACTCAACACCCTAAGAACAAATGATCCAATCAAGAAACGGGCAGAAGACATGAACAGACATTTTTCCAAAGAAGACATCCAAATGGCCAACAGACACATGAAAAAGTGTTCAACATCGCTCAGCATCAGGGAAATCCAAGTCAAAACCTCAATGAGATACCACCTCACACTAGTCAGAATGGCTAAAATTAACAAGTCAGGAAATGACAGTTGTTGGCGGGGATGTGGAGAAAGGGGAACCCTCCTACACTGTTGGCGGGAAAACTATAAAGTATTGATGAAAGAAATTGCCAAAACACAAAGAAATGGAAAAACATCCATGCCCATGGATTGGAAGAACAAATATTGTTAAAATGTCTATACTACCCAAAGAAATCAACTATTAATGCAATCACTATCAAAATAACAACAGCATTTGGGGCGCCTGGGTGGCTCAGTCATTAAGTGTCTGCCTTTGGCTCAGGTCATGATCCCAGGGTCCTGGGATCGAGCCCCGCATTGGGCTCCCTGCTCAGCAGGAAGCCTGCTTCTTCCTCTCCCACTCCCCCTGTTTGTGTTCCCTCTCTCACTGTGTGTCTCTGTCAAATAAATAAATAAATAATCCTCAAAAAAATAATAATAACAGCATTTGTCACAGAACTAGATAGAACAAGCATTCCTAAAATTTGTATGGAACCACAAAGACCCCAAACAGCCAAAGCAATCTTGAAATAGGAAAACATAAGTGGAGATATCAAAATTCCAGATTTCAAGTTATATTATAAAGCTGTAGTGATCAAAACAGTATGGTACTGGTACAAAAATAGACACATAGATAAATGGAACAGAATAGAAAACCCAGAAGTAAATCCAACATTTACATGTTCATTAAACGCTGTCAAAGGAGAAAAGAATATCTGATGGGAAAAAATTGTCTCTTCAACAAATGGTGTTAGGAAAACTGGACAGCTACATGCAAAAGAATGAAAGCAGACCATTTTCTTACACCATACACAAAAATAAATTCAAAATGAGTTAAAGACCTAAATGTGAAACTTGAAACCATAAAAATCCTAAAAGAGAGGATAGGCAGCAATTTTTGTGATATCAGCCATAGCAACATTTTTCTAAAAAGGTGTCCTGAGGCAGGGGAAACAAAAGCAAAAGTTCATTATTGGGACTACAGCAAAATAAAAAGCTTTGTACAGCAAAGGAAACAATCAGCAAAACTAAAAGGCAACCTCCTGAATGAGAGAAGATATTTGCAAATGACATATCTGATAAAGGGTTTATATGCAAGATACATAAAGAACTGATAGAGCTCAACATCCGATAAACAAATACCCCAATCCAGTGACATGAACAGATATTTCTCCAAAGAAGATATTCAGATGGCCAACAGATGCTTGAAAAGATACTCAACATCACTCACCATCAGGAAAATGCAAATCAAAACTACAATGAGACATCACCTCACACCTGTCAGAAAGGATAAAATCAAAAAAAAGGAAACAAGTGTTGGCAAGGATATGAAGAAAAAGGAACCCACCTGCACTGTTGGTGGGATTGCAAACTGAGTGCAGCCACTCAGTAGAACAGTATGGAGTTGCCCCAAAAAATAAAAATAGAACTACCCTACAACCCAGTAATCACACTACTGGTTTTTACCCAAAAAATACAAAAACACTAATTCAAAGGGATACATACCCTTTGTTTATTGCAGCATTATATACAATAGCCAAACTATGGAAACAGCCCAGGTGTTCATCAATAGATGGATGGATAAAGATGGGGTATATAGATACAATGGAATATTATTCAGCTATTTAAAAAAGAATGAAATCTTGCCATGTGTAACAATATGGATGGAGCTAGGGAGTATGATGCTAAGCAAAATGAGTCAGTCAGAGAAAGATAAATACCATATGATTTCACTCATATGTGAAATTTAAGAAACAAAATAAATGAGTAAAGGGAAATAAAAGAGAGACAAACCAAGAAACAAACTCTTAAATATAGGGAAAAAATTGATAGTTTTGTCCAAACATATTAGTAATCATAATAACTGCAAATGGTTTCATTGCACTGTTTAAAGTTACAGATTTACCAATTGGTCATAAAGGAAATTCCATCTCATTTAGAAGAGACGTACCTCAGACAAATAGAAACCAAATGAAGAGCATAGACAAAAAGAAAAAGAAGTTCTAATTTAAAAAGAGACACTTTGAGGCAAAAAGGATTAAAACACTCAATATAGATATTTCATATGGATAAAATATATAACCAGTTAAGACATTTCAGTCATGAACTTAATGCATATGACAGCATAACTTCAAATATACAAAGCAAGAGCTGGTTGAAGTTCAGAGAAAAATATAAATATTTACAAACATGATGGGAAATATTAGCAAATTTTCTTCAAATTTTTGAAATATAGACACCTCATTTTATCACACTTCACTTTATTGCACTTTGCAAATAATTATATTTTCTGCAAATCAGAGGTTTGTGGCAACACGGCATCAAACAAGTCTATCAGCATCACTTTCCAACAGCTTTTGCTCACTTTGTGTCTCTGTGTCACATTTTGGTAATTCTCACAATATTTCAAATATTTTCCTTATAATTATACTTGTTATGGTGATCTGTGGTCAATGATTCTTGGTGTTACTACTGTAATTTTTTTGTTGGTGCCACAAACCATATGCATAGAATATGGTGAACTTAATCAATAAATGTTGCATGTGTTCTGACTGCTCCACTGACCGGCTATTACCCCATCTCTGTCCCTCTCTTCAGGCATCTCTATTCCCTTAGATACAACAGTATTGAAATTCGGCCAATAAATAACACTGCAATGGTCTATAATTAATCCCAGAGCAGTTATACATTCCAATCTTTTTACCTTCAGAAACTTGCAACTCCATGTCTGACATCATTTCAAACTCTTGGGAATTCAAGAAACTAGGTTCACAACACCTAAGAACACCTAAGCTGCTTTCTTCTATTCCCCTACCTTTAGGACTGATTGTTTCCTTATCTTTCTATGCTGAAAGTACACCTTTAGAATTCTATTTTGATTGATGAGGTGAAGGGTGTAAATTTCTATAACATATTTAAACACTAATTTCACTTTCTATAACATATTTAAACACTAATTTCACTTTGTATTTATTGAATACCAATATAATGCATATAATATACGTCATGGTCTTTGACCTTAAGCAAATTACAGTTAAGTTGAAGAATCAATTTCATGACACATTTTTGGGAGGTGCCTTCTATGTAAAAGGCATTTTGCTAGACACTGAGAGTCCAAAGGTGGAAGATATAATCTGTCTTCAAAGAGCTTGTGATCTCATAGAGGAGGCAGACGCAATAAGTTATGTAAATAAAAATGATGGCAAGAAGGGCACTTAGCCCAACGTGCCAATGTAAGGTTAGTCTTCTGAAGGGGTTAACTCCTAAATAAAATCTTGAAAGGTGAGGAGACATCAACAAAAGATGGGCAGGGGTTATAGAAAGAGGAAATGGATTGAACAAAGATATATAAAAATAAAATGGACTGGTGTATAGGATACAGGGGAAATGACAACTAATTTTATATTATTAAGGAATAAAATGTAATACAGGGAAAATCAGAAACAAAGTGAAGAGGTAGATATATAAAATACTAGAAACTAACTAGTTAAATGGTTGTTTTATCACCAGGTGTAGACAATAAACTTTATGGCCAGGAAATGGAGAAAGCTACATGGGCCTGAATTCAGGGGAATACCTTTGTAAATTAGACAGGACTTGAAACAGGCTTCCAGGAATGAGTAACTGAATATAAATAAAGAGGAACATTATTGTGTGAGATGGAGAGAGGGGAACACCTTAAAGTAGAGGAAGTATAAAGGACTTAGAAAACAGATTCCATGGCTATGGAATAGACATTGTTTCTTGATTTTCATTTCTTTTCTTTCTCTAACAAGGCATTTTTCTCATCCTCACTATGTGCCAGACATTGTCCTCTGTGCTTTATAAATTTTAATTCATTTAATTCTTAAACAACCTTAAGAAGTGCTTTAATAGTCCCCATTTTACAGAAGAGGAAATTGAAGCACACAGAGGTTATATATTTTGCCCAGGGTCACATAGCTAATAGAAGAGACAGGATTTAGACTCAAACAGTTTGGCTACAGGATACCTGCTCTTAAACGAGCATACTATGGCAATTTTCTGTGTGTTTGTTACTGAGATTAGATTGTCTCAGAGGAAGACAGTGAGACAAGAGATAAAGTAAGGTCTTAAATAAGGTCACAAATAACAGCCTAATTTAGGTTTGGTGTTAGAGGCATGCATTGAACATTCAGTAAATAATTATTGGCCATTTCTCAAACCAAGTGCTAAAATTTTTGTATTCTCAAGTATTTCTTCTTGCGGTACTAGTGTAGCTTATCAGCTACCAGTGGGGAGTGCCATAAAAAGTATAAAAATAATATGTTTTTTTGGTGAAAAACATGAAATATAGATCCAAATAAACTCAAAGAACCCCCCAAAAAGATATTTACATTGTAGTCAATATTTGAAAACTAAAGATTATGAAAATTAAAAAATAAAGATAAAATGCAAAAGCATCAAGAAAGGAAATCAAAAATTACCTCTAACATCTTATCAGAAACTATGGAGGCTAAAAGACATAGAAGAATATCTTTAGGGTGGTGGGTTGGGTTAGCCCGGTAATGGGTATTAAGGAGGGCACATATTGCATGGAGCACTGAGTGTTATACACAAACAATGAATCATGGAACACTACATCAAAAACTAATGATGTACTGTATGGTGACTAACATTACATAATAAAAAAAATCTTTAAACTGTTTAAAGAAACAAATGAACTCAGAATTCTCTATCCAGCAAAAATATCAAATCCATAGGCCATATAACCATACTAAAAGTTATATTAAATATAAGTGGACTAAAAAGTCCAATCAAAAAACAGAAACAGTCACATTATATAAACACACAAGACTCAAATTTAATTGTCTATAAATGATACACTATGAAAACACTGATAGGTTAAAAGTATAAAGATAGAAAAAGACATGCCATGCAACAGCAAGCATAATACAATTGGCAAGGCTATATTAATATCAGACAAATTAAACTTCACAATTAGAACTATAACCAGGGATCAAGAGGGTCATTTTATTAAGAGAAAGAATCAGTTTATCAAGCACATAAAATAATTCTAAAGGTGTATGCATCTAATAAAAAATTTCAAAATACATATGGCAAATACTGAGAAAAATTACACTAGAAATAAAAAGATGCATAATTATAATTTGAGTTTTTTTATCATTTGAGACTTTAATACTCTTGGGAATTAATAGAACATGCAGACAGAAAATCAGTAAGAATATGGAAGAATTGAACAACACTATCAACCACCTAGACCTTATTGACATTTATAAAACATTCCATTCGACAATAACTGAATATACATTATTTTAAAGTGCATATGGAACATTTCCAAATATAGACCATATTCTGGGTCATAAAGCAAGTTTCAATAAATTTAAAAGAATTGAAGTAGTGAAGAATATGTTGTCTGACTACAATGAAATGATCAGAAATCAATAGTTGAAAGATATTTGAAAAGTTTCTCAAATAAGTCACACACTTCTAATCATGTGGGTCAAGAAAGGAATTATAAGGGACGCCTGGGTGGCTCAGTCAGTTAAGCACTGCCTTCGGCTCAGGTCATGATCCCAGAGTCCTGGGATCGAGTCCCGCATCGGGCTCCCTGCTCAGCAGGGAGTCTGCTTCTCCTTCTCCCTCAGCCTGCCTCTTTCTCTCTCTCTGTCAAATGAATAAATAAAATCTTAAAAAAAAAATAAAAAAATAAAAAATAAATTTAAAAAAAGAAAGGAATTATAAGAGAAATTAGAAAATATTTTGAACAGAGGTAAATAAATTCATGAAAGATTAACCCATGTGATGGAACTGACAATTTGAGAGGCATGAAGCTGAATAGTTTCCTTCAAGTAGAATTAAAGGGCCTCTATGGATGGATCATGGGGCTAAGGTAGAAGAGAGTACAAAACACCTTCAAAGACATGATGAGGGCCATATCTTTAGTGGCCCCTAACTTAGCATTTAGCATATGGAACCTAGGATAGCACCTAGGAACATCCTAATAAAGATTTGGAATAAATGAAGTTCTTCTTAACTGTTAATGTAATCTAGTCAATATTATTTATTTCATGTTGACTTGACTGCCAGAATTGAATTGAATGTGTTTAAGAGCTTCCCATAGGGCGCCTGGGTGGCTCAGTTGGTTAAGTGACTGCCTTTGGCTCAGGTCATGATCCTGGAGTCCCGGGATCGAGTCCCACATCAGGCTCCCTGCTCAGCAGGGAGTGTGCTTCTCCCTCTGACCCTCTCCCCTCTCATGCTCTCTATCTCATTCTCTCTCTCAAATAAATAAATAAAATCTTTAAAAAAAAAAAAAAGAGCTTCCCATATACTTCTTGTTTCCCTTAAGGTGGTTTCCACTCCATTACTAACCTTTCACTCTTTAATTCTTTGTCACGTATGGTATGGTCTGACTCTTTCACCTCTCAAAATAGCTAGAAGATTCTCTCTGATAACATCTGTGAGTGCATGTGGGTAAAATGGTAGCATTGAATCACCTATCTTTCTTCCATTTGAAAATAAACAAAGGAGAACCCTTAATTCAAATACTAATATCTAAGATATGGAAATATGTTCATTTCACACATATATCAATGTGGTGTAAATTCAGGAGGTTAATAAAGCATTTCTCAGTATTAAGTTCCAAGAATTAAAATAACTTCTCTCTTTATTCTGCTAAATAACATGTTAAAATCAGGTTGAAGTCCTTTTTATTTTGAAATTAAGTATATTTATGATTGGTTTTATTAGAAAGACATGTTTTTATGTGTTCTGATTTTTTTCCTTGGACTTAAACAAAATAATACCCAGCATTTTTATTTTTTTAAAAATTCACTTTATACAGACAGTACATTTTTCAAGTGGAGGAGCCATGTCAGTGGTGTGGGGGAGAGAGTTTTTCAAAGACAGAACTTTAAGTTTGAAAATTAGTGATAAATGGAGCATATCCAGTAGGTATTTTTCATACAACTTAGCATCATCATTATATAATGATGCTGCTTTGATGTGAGATTAATATAGACACATGATTTTTCATCCAAGAGTATCAAGATTATAGAACAATGAACAGAGCAGTTATAACAAGAAGAAAATATTAGGATAAGATTTTAAAATATGAAAAAGATTTGAAGTAGACTTATTCACAAATGGTGCCAAGTCTATCAAAGATAAAGAGAAAAATATGAAGATATAGAAAGTGACTCAGTAAACCTTAATGTGGGAACAGGATATTATAGAGTTAAGATAACTCCCAATATTTTTTTATTTTATATGAAGTGAGAACTAAAGTACACTGCACTGCATTTCCTATCTCAATCCAACACAGTAAAAAAAGTTTTACCTTTGAACATTTATTCTTGTATGGATCTGCACATATTATCTTAAGGGGAAAATAATCTAGCATGTTGACCAAACATTGACTTGACTACTCTTCCCATTCATTTCTTCTGCATCATATCCCTCAATTGGTAAATATATATATTTTTTTCTGAACTAATTCTGATGACCTTTCTAAATGAACTAGATTTATACAACTATAATAAGTAAATTTACATTATATTTACATAGCAGATTTCTTCATGCGTATCTGATTTGTGAATTATAACAACCCTCTCTGATGGGAGATGAGGACCTATTGCCCTATTTAGGGGGTTTGGTAACTGAGCTGTAGAGAAGCTTAAGGACTTATCCAAAGACTCATGACCAGCAAGTAATGAATCTTTGAACTAATACCTTGTCTACGATTTCTACTTCTGATCCCTCTTAACTAAAAATCAGTTTAAGATCTCTTCAGAGTGAGCCTTTGTTTGAGTCACTCCACTGTAAAGAAGGAAAGTCATAGACCCACACACTTAGTCAATCTGGGACAGTAAAGTCATGAGGAAATATTACAGGACAGTGTAATTATATTGGAGAATGTGTAAGCCTTTGTGTGCCTTACTGAATATGAACTTGCTTCAATTATTGCCACCAGGCCCTGATTTTGTCAAACATCTATCATTTTATAGTACACACTTCATTTTGTATCACACATTTGGAGTCAGCTTCTTTACTAAAACAAAGCTGCTTCATGGAAGCCCCTCTATTTTGTCATTACCTGAAATAATTATGATATTTCAGCACAGCTCCAGTAAATTTGTTGATAGACATATCATAGATTATAAATGCATCTATTGAAATGCTAACCATGGTTGCAAAGCAGATTATCTTATTTAAAGACACTGGTTTTAAAATTTAGACATTTAATTTAATTATCTTTTCCCAGAAGTATATAAGGAAATCAGAAACCTAGTGTGAATAACATTATCTTCACAGAAATGAAAACTTGCAAGAGCATTTTTTGCCACAAACTCAATAATTTTAGTATAATCACTAACTATGTTTTTGTTTTACAGAACCAGTATGATTTGGAAAAAGAATAAAATTGCTTTTAAAGTACAAAAATAATTATGAACCACTTGAAACGTAATGTCTGTGTTTTATTTCTCATCAGAATTCATTAGTGTGTAACATCAATAATTTAGCCCATCATTTGCCAACACTGACTTGGCTCAGTAGTTCAATCATGTAACCCTGTAAACTCACTTTCCATTAAAATGAATGTTGCTGACAAAGGATAACTAAAGAGATACTTCATTTATTAACTAAAGAAGTACTTCATTTATCAACATTTTTAAATTAGGAGTTTGGGGCCACAGAAGCTTAGCTGGATGATTTATTTGAAGGATCTTTATATTAGACCTAAAGACTTGTTCCAAATCATATGATGCTACCCACAAAGATAATCGCATTTCATTTGTGTAACATGTGACTCAGGGCTCTCTCTTCAGAGGCAGGCATAGCCACCTGCAGAGAATCAAATGACCTACCAGAATGAAAACTTGACTGCTTAGTATAAAATTATGAAATGTGCAGCATTCTCCTATATTCCGATTTACTCCATTGGGCATATTTCTTACCAAACCTATAATATGACATCCAATATTCTAATATCCTAATGTTGTTAAAATTGATTTGAGGATTAAGTAAATAGGCTAAAATTAGTTAATAATGAGTGTAAGACTCCCCCATATCCACAAATTGTACTTCAGTACATTTAAATTTCTCATCACTTGCCATGACACACACCTCCCCAGATAGAAGTGCCTATAGATATTGCTGACACTATTTTGAACAAGAGTTTCATTTTCCAGAGTTGATCCCACATCCTACTGATAGGGTAACATCACATCATTTTGGATGCAGAAAGCAAACAAACAGATAAATAAATAAAAACATCTGCAGTGCAGTGAGCAAAGCATGAAATCAAAATTCCTTATATATGTCAAAATTTTCCTGTGATAGGCCTTCAAACATATAATTTCTAGCAAATATGGCAAGACTACGCAATTGGATCTTTCCTTGATTCTTCTGTAATAAATTAAATGCATGTTTCTTATTAAAACCTTTTGATAGAAGTTGGAGGATCTCTGCATTTAGCCTTTAGATTTGCCAGCTGGCATCTTTCCCTGTTTTGGATCAAGAAGTTCTCAGCCAGCTGATTCATTCAAAAGTCAAAATCCAGGGATGATATTGGATTATAAAATGTTATCTTTACTGTATCAAGCTACTTCTCTTATTTCATCTCCTCTCCCCTTTTAGCTCTCCTTCCTTCTTTAGAAATATTTATTCTGACAGACTCTAAATAACAGTGATCCTACAGAAAATCTTTCTCATGCCCTCTTTATCTTTTCTTTACTTTATAAAAGTTAAGCTAGGGAAAAAAAAAAAACTCTTCCAAACATTATGAATAAGAGTTAATCATCTCACAGTGCTGTGTTAGTAGGATTCTCCAGTCATTTTGTGAAGAAGTAAAGACAGCTGCACTGTATCAATGCAGATAGCTCCTGAGGGTAGCTAGTGAGTCCAGCATCGTTGCATTGGCAGATATTTCTATGCCACTTTACATTTTCAATTTGTGCATATTTTAATATGACTATCACAAGTAACCCTGGGAAGGGAGATTTTATTATACCCATTTTACAGATAAATTAACTCTCAAAGAGCTTAAATGAACATGCATATGGTAGAACCAGATTTAGATCCCAGATTTTCTGATTCCTAATCCATACAAAGCAAATGAAACATGTTGCTGCAGAGTGCTTATGTTTGGGATGAGAGAGCGAGAGATGCATATATATTATGAATATATTGTGGAAGACAATGAACGTTAAACAAAGGAGCAAACTGGATGCAGCTAATAGTGAATAGTCATTTTAAGAGAGTTATAGTACACAAGTGACATCTTAAAAAGCTAACTCATCCAGACTAGAGTTTCAGTGCAAATATTTGAGAAATGGAGCTGAAAAGCTACTGTTAAAAAATGTAGGTCTACAATTACAAGGTCCTAAACTAGGGTAACAGCAAAGGAAATAAAGAAAAAGGGGGGAATTATGGACATTGCAAAGGCATAATCACACTGACTTATTGGAAAATGGACTCAGGTGAAATAGAGGAAAACAAGGAACAACATAACTCTAAACTTTGAAGCTAAAGATAACCAAAATAATAAGAAAAAGAAAGGAGAATTGGTAGGGCCCTAACCTTAAATGAAGTAAAGAGTCTCATTTAGGTAATACATAACTGAATAAGAGAGTGGGACCTGTATCAACTGAAATGCTGACTGGGATGTAGATGACCAAGAGGGGCTATAACAACACGTTTTGTGGTTAAACTATAAACATTTTGTAATTCTCAGGAAGTCAATGAATAAAAAAAAATCAGAGGAACAACAGCAAGTACCTTAGCAAATTCCTAGGTTCAGCTGGAGAGAAACATGTCAAAATCAAAGGAGAAAGAAGAGAAGACCAAGAATTAGGAGAAAAATTAAGAATATACTTTATAACAAAGGCCATGAGAAAAAAGTTGTAAGATTGTGGTCATCAGTGTCTGCAATTACAGCTAAGAGCTGGTGTATCTTTGAGGTATATTTCTTTGCATTGCAAAATGCATAATTGCCTCAAAATACCATATGCTTTTTAGTTAGGCATTTTCATTTAGCCTGGAATTGTACTGACTCACAGCCTCCTTGGGAGCATCCTAAGTATATTTCGAAACCAGCCTCCATACACAGAGGGTGGGAGAGTTTGTGCATTTGATTTTGTATCTTACTAACTTATTGTGGAAAACATTCCATAGTCATGGCATCTGTTAAGCTAAATGGCTATTTATAAGATATGACATATTATCCAGACTTAAGTCATTATGACATGAAATGATTTATGCTGTATTTCTGAGTTTTTATAAAATTTACATAATTGTTTCAATATTTGCCAAAAATCCACCAGAATACATTTAAACTTATGCACACATGTAAATATCACACATGAAAAGAAATGCATGGATGGCCAGTATCTGAGTCTTTAAAGGCCTCTCCCACACATCTGGCTTTATTAAATGGAAACTGTTCATGATTATTCCTTGATCTAATTTAAAAATATTTGTAGAAATTTAAAAAAAACAGGACAGTAAAAGGATATATCTAAGTCACCAAAACAAAAGAGGGGAATATGTAAATTAGTACTAGTTATAGACAAATGAAAGACCTTTTAAATATACATCAGAAGAGAAAGTAGACCATCTAATAAGTGAAGAAAGAGTCTACATCTACCAAATGGGTAAGAGAAAGATACTCAGATGAAGACGGGAAATCAGAGGGGAGGATAAACCATGAGAGACTATGGACTCTGAGAAACAAACTGAGGGTTTTAGAGGGGAGGGGAGGTGGGATGGGTTAGCCTGGTGATGAGTATTAAGGAGGGCACGTATTGCATGGAGCACTGGGTGTTATAGGCAAACAATGAGTCATGGAACACTACATCAAAAACTAATGATATAATGTATGGTGACTAACAGTAAAATAAATAAATAAAAAGAATTACATACCTAAAAAAAAGAAAGACACTCAGGTAAAAATGGTAGTATAAGCCTTTTATTAGAAAAGAGAATAAAGGAGCTCCTGGAATGGCTCAGTCATTGGGCATCAGTCTCTTGATTTCAGCTCAGGTCATGATCTCAGGGTCTTGAGATTGAGCCCTGCGTTGGGCTTGAGATCTCTCTCTCCCTCTCCCTCTGCCCTTCCCCCATGCTTGCTCTCTCTGTCTCTGTAAATAAATAAATAAATGAATAAATAAAATAAAATCTTTAAAAAAAAGAAAGAAAATAGAGTAGCACCTATTATAGAATACCTTGAGGTAGTGAAAACTTACACAAATTATTTTTGACCAAAAGACAATATGGAACACTAAGAAAATGTGAACAGAAACCAATCAGAAAATTAAAGTGACAGAAATTATAAGAACTAAGTAAAATAGGTAATGAGTTTACCAAGTTATAGACAGACAAGTTGTTTCTAAAAATCCTGAAAATGCTACGGCATAGCAAATATCCGGGGAAATTGTGTGTGTGTGTGTGTGTGTGTGTGTGTGTTCAAAAAATAGAAACTTTTCATCAATAAATATTTATTAAATATAGGTGTATGCATTATAAAGATGAACAAGGTTCAGTTCCCGCTCTTATGAATAATCTAGTCTGGCAGAAAAGACAAGTCAAGCAGCATTGTCAGTATAGTGTGATAAATGCAAAGACCGTGTGAAAGACAGAAGTGGGAAGGCTTTTCAGCCGAGAGAAAAAGAAAGTACTAAAGCTAGACCTGAAAGAACCTTGCGTATTACTGAAATTTTAATATGTCCATATAACTCACATAGAATTCAGTTGAACTAGAGCTACATGTCAGTGTACAGATAAGCAGTAGCCAAATCTTGCCAATAGTTGTGTGCCATGAAAAGATCTTAGATTTTATCCTGAAAATATTGGGTAGGAGATTGGGTTTGATAAATGTAAAGAGAGGGAAATGATAACATCCGAGTTTTAGAAAGATTTCTTGGGTTGATATATGGGAAGTAGACAGTAGGTGGACAGTGAAAGGGGAGATGGAAAAGAGGTGTCATGACCGGAGATGGGATTGATTAGGACACTCCTGACGTTCCGACAGCTAATGGCCTCAAATAAGGTAATGTCATTGGAGATAAAGTATTTGAGAGATAATAAAAGACAACAAAGGACAATACTTGTTTTTAACTGGATGTGGCACTTGATTTCTACTATAGTTATTTTTTTTACCTCCCTATGAATCCTAATTTGGGAATTCAATAAAACATCATCCTCCACCTTTCCTTCTTTTCTTCGTCCTTTTTGTAAAACAAATATCCTTTGATATGTCTCCTTCCCTTCTGGACATTGTCTGATACTGCTTCCTGTTCCTTTGAAGTCATCTCCATCACTGCCTCCCTCTCTCATACCCTCAACTCTTACAAGAAAAGTATGAACACCCTTCCTACTTCTATAAGTACAGAGATTGTTTTTTCATACCTCTTTTATGGCAATTGTTTTATTAAAGTTTGACATTCTTGAATTTATTTCACCAGATAGATTGGGACACTGAAAACAATGCCATATTCAGCTGTATATTCCCAGTAGTGCCAAATGCAATGTAGAATGCATGTTGTTTTGACATATATGTCAAGTAGGTACCTATAGCATTTATTTGATATAGACCTACAACATGTATATATGTATACATATCTTCTTCAAAAGTCTTTGAAATCCTCGTAGGCAGGGCTCATGGTTTGTTCAGGATTATACTCTGTAGAGTGTTAGGGAGCATACCCTTTAATAAGTTCTCTATAAATGCTTAGTGAAGAAAATGGGCAGCTTTATCAAATGATTATCTGAGGTAGTATCCAAGAAATAATCTGATATTGAATTAATTAATAAACAAATAAATCAGGGCAGTGTTAGGAACAATATCAGATATAAGCTTTTCATACTTGAAGAAATCTTTTTATTTTTTTTTTACAAGATATGCCCTGGAGGCAGTGGATTTTTTAAGGCAGGTAGAGTACAATTTATTTTTTAAAATAATATTTGAGAGATCTCTTGTGTATTAATTTTCCTGGTTCCAGTCTGCCCTTGAGGCTAGAAAAAAATCAAGAAATTTTTATAAAACCAATTGTATAGAACCAAAGTGATGATATATGTAAAAAGAAGCTTATGAATTCACATTTCTAGAAATTGTAATGTAAAAAAACTTACTAATTTGCATTTATTTATGAGCTCATTATTTACAAGTAAATATATAATAGCAAAAAGTTCAGTCAAAATAAGGAAGTCCATTTAAAAAAAGAATTTTAAGGCTTCAGAAATTAGCAATGAAAGATTATGTTATTTGATTATTTGACAAGAGAGAAGAAAAAGTATCTAGTTGTGTATGAGCTATGAAGGGCTCCTTAATTCTTTTGTTACTAAAGGTAGCATTTCTAAAAGGGCATTCTGTTCATCATTTTTAAGTTGGGCCAAGTGACCAATTATTGTTCTAACAAAGGTAAGTTCAGAAATGGGATAAATATCTGTCATATTATTATTAAATAAGATAGGCTACCATTTGCCAGTGACAAGGCACACATAAACTGTATTTGCAAGACAAATGGCCTAAGATATTGATGAAATCTGTAGACATGATATGGTTTTTTTCTATAAGAAATATGATTTACTGCCTAGATATATCAAGTCTGTAGTTTTGAAGTAAAGCCCATTACCACCATGGCTTTACCAGCTAATCCAATTGATAGGTACAGAAAATATTGAATGTGATTAGTTAAACTGTTAAGGTATGGTCCCATAATTCCCCTAGATTATCCCACAAAGCAGAATAATTTCAGTAAGATTATATACCAGCAAATTGCCTTCAAACATAGGTTTACATAGGTGTTAATGATATAAGAAAAGAATGACTCTATGACTGGATTGTAGAACAATTGCTATTGGCCATATTAATAAATCCAATTTCACAGACTGTTTTTTTCTTCTGATAAAACAAATAAAGCTGTCGTTCTTAGAAACATAACTGTCCCACAGTAGAAGCAACAAAAATCTATACAAGAAAAAGAATGTGCTTGTTTTACAAAGGTGCTAAAGCAAAAATAAGCGTTAAAAACAACAAAGAACAGTAAATCATTTTATTAAGAGCTGCTTTTAGGTACATTAGTTGTACATCTTTCAGAACTGAGGAACCATTATATTCTGGCAACAATTCAAAAAATGATATTTTCAGACACTTGCCATAGAGCAAAGCGTCTTCATTCCCATAACAGATAATTCTAATATCTTTAGTAAGTTTTGTTTATCCCAAATGACACTATACGAGCTAACTTTAAAAATTAATCTATTTTAAATAATATTTCTAAAATGAGTTTTATTATATTTGTAAATAATCTTTGAAGAAATTAAGTTTAAACCAAGAAATCTATTTATTAATGTTACTAGTACATATAAATTCAATTATTTGTATGAACTCTGATCATGGAGCCTCAAGTCTATTTTCAATTTGCAAGATATTCTTCATGGAACTTTGAAGTTTTATTTAAAGATTTGACAGTATTGAGTGCTTTTTCTAGTTCTTTTACTTATACAAAAACTTAAATATCACTAAATTCAAATTATGCAGACAATATGTACCTAAAATCTTTAGCTATTTTCCTGTAAATTTTGTAACTTTTAAATTTCTGCTTATGTTATAAAATATGTTACATACTTATTTTATTAAAATCACCTCTGATTTGCTGCAGCTAAGTTTTGTAATCTTGTGCAAAGTGGTACCAGTAATCTTTCTAGTGTGTATGAAACCCATGATATATTCCTTAATTAAGAACACTTTCATATTTTCTTCAAATACCTTATACCATATAACAATTTTTTCTACTTTATTTTAGTGGTTCCATCATATATTTTTAATAAACTAATGAATTCTGGCCTTATTTATCATATTGCAGCTACATTTTAGTTATATTTTCATTTGGTTTTTTCTTATCAAGGAATCAAGTCACAAAACCATTAAGCTCAATTATATTTTCGTGTTTATCAATTTCTCTGATTTTTATCAATGCTGATATTGTCTTTTATTCATAGATAAAAATAGACTTATCTTGCCCTTTCCAAGAAAACAGTTTTCTAAGACAAAAGTTATAAATAAATTAAATAAATTATTTTCAGCTGTGAAATTCAGGTATATTCAAGTACTTTTGATTTCCCTCAACCTCTTTTGATAACGAATAATGTGTCATATATTTTCATCATAATATCAACAATAACTTAGAAATTTTAATGATTTTAAATACACATTTCTCCTTTCCCTATTCAGAATTTAAGCAAAGGAAAAATTAGCATAAGAGACTACCAAATTTCTCTAAGCAGAAAGTTTTTTATTTTTTTTAGAAAAACATTTTTATTAGATATATCTGATAAAGGGTTAGTATCCAAAATCTATAAAGAACTTATTCAAACTCAACCCCCCCAAACAAATAATCCTGTTAAGAAATGGGCAGAAGATATGGACATTTTTCCAAAGAAAACATCCAGATGACTGACAGACACATGAAAACCTGCTCAACATCACTCATCATCAGGAAAATACAAATCAAAACCATGATGAGATAACCACCTCCCACCTGTCAGAATGGCTAAAAGAAACAACACAAGAAACAACAGGTGTTGGCGAGGATGTGGAGAAAGGGGAACCCTCTTACACTGTTGGTGGGAATGCAAACTGGTGCAACTACTCTTGAGAACAGTATGGAGGCTCCTCAAAAAGTTAAAAATAGAACTACCCTATGATCCAGCAATTGCACTGCTAGGTATTTACCCTTTGGGTAAATACTCAAAGGGGTGCACACACCCCAATGTTTATAGCAGCATTATCAATAATAGCTAAACTGTTACAAAAACATCTTGAGAGGCAACTTGAGGTAGGGTGTGCAAGAAGATAAAATAAGTGAAACTTTCATAATTTGTCACTTAATTGTTGTGTGCAAGGAATAGTAAAGAATTCCTCAAGGTCTGATATGATGAAAGGCCAGAGCTCAGGTTGGCAGAAATAACTAAAGTATAGTCAGGAACAAAGATGTTTAATTAGTATTCTATATTGTAATGATGTAATCCACCACTACCCACCTTCTCTAAGCCCCAAGTAATTTCTACTACCATACATAAAACCTTCAGTTTGGTCTTTATTGTGGAAATTAAGGAAAAGAGATAAATTTTGGGGCTGAGTTGACAAGGTGAGGCACAGGATAACATACTCAGTAAGGTGAAATGACCCCAAATAGAATCAATTCAGTACATTATAGCTAGAGAGGACAATGGGGGCATAAGCACACCAGGAATTCATAGTTTTGAGAAAAGCATGAGACTATTTATGATTAATTAAGCCAATGTATACCCCAAAATGTCTATGGACACCTGGGTATAAGGAAGCATTTTGTAGGGAACTGACAATAGGAAAATTATCCTAATTGAATATAAAATCATGTACAAATCCATAAAGCCATAAGAACATCATAATAAGTCATTCAGAAGCAAAGGAAGGATGTTAGCTGAGATTGATTTCAAGTTTGAAATTAAAGAGAATTGAGGCTCATTTAGATAATGGAGATTCTAGAGACCTGTATAGTAAGGTGATGAGTCTTGAGCTTAGGAAGACCCCTGGGCTAAAAAGAATATTTTAGGACTCATAAGGATATTACTGGTAATTGAAATTATGGGGAAGGTATTCACCTACACCACAGGAACAGGTATCAGTTATACAAGTCTAAAACTCTGCATTGACCACAAATATGCTTCGGTATTATAGATTGATTTTTTCTTCTTTAATGTTCCTCCATTGAAGTGGTATATATATCCAAAAATTTCCTAGAATTACTAATAGAAAATTTTTCTTAGCTTTAACCTTACCTATTAAATTGATCACATTTCTAAACTTTACCAGCCAAGGTTGTAAGGGGATCCCACAATGGAGTCACACACATTCATATCACTCAGTTTCTTGGGGTAATTGTTTATGGTTGGAAACTGGAAGAAATTATCAAAATACATGAAATCAAATGATACTTCTCCTTACAGGCAAAATAAAGTTGCAGGGATCATATTTACCCTTTTGCCTAAAACAACCAAATGCCAAACAAAATATATGGAACAACAGTTTTCAAGGCATTTGACAAATCAAGCAGTGAAGGATAGTGATTCAGAAAGACTATAAATTGTTTCAGCTTACTACCCTGAGAGAATTTATAGGCCATAGTATAAGCTGGTAGTGGGGGAAGTAGAGGCAGACTTCTGTAGACTCCAAGAGTTGAGTGGATGGAGCTCAGAGTTCAAGGAGATCAAGGCAGCTATAGTACATAGGAAAGAGTATCCTACAGAGAACCCTAGAAATTTGCAGATTTCCCCTTGAATAACTAGTTGAGCATTATATGTTTATAAGAAAACTACCTTAGGCCAAGAAAAGTTACAATAGTATCTGGTTGTTACACAAGACATGTTCCTACAAGACAGAATGAAAAACCTCATAATTTGTAGACTCAGAAAAGTCTTGTCTCAATAGGGGATTAATTAAATATAGACCAACATAGCTCTGGCTCTACCTAACATCTTGAAAGCAGTACTCAAAAGGATCAGACTGGTTTCCAAGTAACATAACTGTAACCCAGAACAAATCTCAAGACTATTTATAGGAATATAAAAATACCGAGCACCAAAGAAGGTAAAATTCACAATGTATGACATCCAATAAAACATCACAAGGCATGTAAAAAAGCAAAAAAATACAACAATAATGAGAAAAATCAACCAGTTGAAACTGACATGGAACTGCCACAGAGGTTAGAATTAGCAGACAAGTACATTAAGCAATTATTACAACTGTTTTCCATATGTTAATAAATTATGTAGAGGCATTGAAGGACACAAAATAGAAATCTAGAGACAAAAACTACAATGCCTGAGAAGAGAAATGCATAGGATAGTATTAATGATGGATTTGATATTTCATAAAAAAAGATTAGTGAATGTTTATTCAAAGAAATAGAAACTATCCAAAATGAAAGACAAAAAGAATTTTTAAAGTGAAAAGAGTTTCAGTAAGCTATGAGATGTCTTCAAGCAGCCTAATATATGTCACATGTGATTCCCTGAAGGACAGGAGAAAGAGAAGAGAACAGAAAAAATATTCAAAGAAATGATGGCTGATTTTTTTTCCAAATTTAGTGTAAACTGTACACAAAAAATGTACAAGAATCTCAACAGACCACAACCTCAAGAAATACAAAAAACTACACCAGCACATATCATAATCGAATTGCACAAAACCAGTAATAAAGAGAAAATCTTAAAACTAGCCAGACATTGAAAAAACGTACATACAAAGGAACAAAACTAAGGTTGACAACAGATTGAAATCAAAGACAGTAGAGTAACATGTTTTAAAGTAACGTGACCTGGGGAAGTGAACAAGGTGAGGCACAGGATAACCAACACTCAGTAAGGTGAAATGAATTTTATAAACAGTTATGTCTTTTAAAAGAGTCCAAAGTAAAGACTTTTTCAGACATATAGAAGTTGAAAAAGTCATCACCAGCAGACTTGCACTATAAGAGATGTTAAAGGAAGTTCTTTGGGCAGAGGAAAAATGACACCAGGTGAAAACAGGAAACTACTCAAAGGAACATTTCCAGAAATGGTAACTACCTGAGGGAACATATGAGATTTTTTTCATATTTTTAAAACATTTGTAAATGACAAGTGACTGTTTAAGCAAACAATGTATAGCAATGCAGTGCATAGTTTCTAGATATCTATAACTAGAATGTATGACCACATTAGCATGAAAGCCAAGAGAGAAGAAATATATTATATGACTTTGTACTACATGTGAAGTAACTCACTTGAAGACATATTCAACATTGTCTTAGAGGTTCCAACCAATGTAATAATGAGAGGAAAAAAAGATACAGATTGGAAAAGAAGTAAAATTGTCTTTATTGGCACACAACATTATCATCTGTGTAGAAAATCCAGTGAAATCAAAGAAGCTAATAAGTAAACTTAGCAAGTTTACATAATAACAACACTAATATGCAAAATATTTCTATATACTATCAATTATTGTATATTGAAGTTAAGAAAAAATTGCCTATACAATATCATAAAAATATGAAATACTTGCAAGTCCTGTATACTGAAAACCACAAAACATTACTTAAAGAAATTAAGGAAGTCCTGAATAAAGAAAATGATGTACCTTGTTTTTGGATCAGAAGATTCAATATTGTTGAGATATCATTTTTTACCCGGATTGATCTAAAGATTCCACACAATACTAATCATTTGAAAGCAATTAACAAGCATATGTTAAAAATCCACAAGAAAATGCAAAGGACATAGAATAGCTAAAACAGCTGTGTAAAGGAAGAATATAGTTAAAGATATAGTAATCAAAATAATATGGCATTCGATCAAGATATATCAATAAATCAATGGAACTGAACAAGGAGTACAGAAACAGACCTACATTTACTGACAACTGCCTTTTTACAAAGTTACTGAGACAATTCAACATAGTCTTTTCAACATATGTATATTCAGATAAATGAAATTTGACCCTTATCTTGGACCATATGCAGAAATTAATGCAAAAGTACCATAAATCTAAGTGTAGAACCTAAAACCACAAAACTTTGAGAAGAAAGCATAGGAAAAAAATCTTTGTGAAATTGGAATGGACAAATATTTCTTAGGCACAGCACCAAACGCACAAGAAAAAAAAAGATAGACTGGACTTCATCAAAATGTAAAACTTCTCTTCTAAAGACACTATTAAGAAAATCAAAATACAAGCCACACACCAGAAGAAAGTTTGTAAAGTATATATTTAATAAATTGTACCCAGAATACACATTGAAAAAAATCTCCAAACTCTATATTATATATATAAATATCCCAACAAAAAATGGGCAAAATATTTGAATGGGCAATGCACCTAAAAATATATGCAAATGGTAAATAAGCAATGAAAAGGTGCTCGACAGCATTAGTTATTCATGAAAGGCAAAACCACAAGATACCACTACATACCTATTAGAATCGCTACAATTTTCAAGTTGATCATGTTATGTATTGACGGGTGGTGAGAAACTGGAATTTTCATACACTACTGGTGGAAAGGTAAAATGGTACAATCACTTTAGAAAATATTCTGTCAATCTCTTAAAGAATTGAACATCTGACTACCATAACATCTAGCTGTTATACTGCTAGGTATTTACCCAGACGTAGCAATTCCTGATCATAGCTACCTTATTATGATGATACTGGTTGTATATAGCCCTATAAGGACCTTTTTCCTTATGTCTCCGCTAGGTTACACTCAAAGAAGAATAGCATTTTTCTTGTTACTCCATCTGGTTATTTCAACTATTTACTCCCTTTGAGAGGATGACAACCTAGAGGGCATCAGACTCCTCACCTCCTCACTTTGTGTCTCTTTTTCTCGGTCCAGAACACGGGCTTTTCATGTACTCTTCACCTCTAAGGACTTACCCTAAACATTCTCCTCCTTTTCCTTCCCATGGACACATTATAAGAGACAGATGTAAGAAAGACACTAATGATCAAAAAACCAAGATTCAAAAATATGTTATGTTTGATAGTAACAATCGTAACTCAATTCAACAAGTATCTATAACAGACAAGCAGTGGACCAGGTTCTAAGACGTAAAGATGAACAGATAAGATTTATACCCTCAAAGAGCATGTAATCCATAAATAATTTAAGGGTTACAGTATAAGTATACAGAAACATTTCTGGAAAAGAGAAAATTGGTAGATTATCCAGAAAGAAAAATCAATAAGGAAACATTAGACTTAAAATACACCTTAACACCAGATGGACCTGCCTGGCATATATAGAACATTCCATCCAATGGCAGCAGAATACACATTCTTCTCAAGTGCACAAGGAACATTCTGCAGAATATGTTATATATTAGGCCACAAAAAAGTCTATAAAAATTTAATAAGATTGAAATCATAACAAGCATTTTTTCCCACCACATGTTATGAAACTAGAAATCAACTACAAGAAGAAAACTAACATATTCACAAATATATAGAAATTAAATAACACATCCCTGAACGATCAATGGATTGAAGAGGAGATCAAAGGGGATATCAGAAAAATACCTTGAAACAAATGAAAAGGGAAACACACATACCAAAACTAATGGAAGCAGCAAAAGCAGTTCTGAGAAGGAAGTTTATAGCAATAAATGCCTACAGTAAGAAAAAAGAAAGATCTTGAATTTAACTTTATGCCTTAAGGAACTAGAAAAAGAACAAACTAAGCCTAAAGTTAGTAGAAATAAACAAAGATCAGAGCAGAAATAAATGAAATGGAGACCAGAAGACAATAGAAAAGATCAGTGAACCTAAGCTATTTTTTTGAAAAGGTAAACAAAATAGACAACTCTTCTGCTAGACTTACCAAGAAAAAAAGAGAGGGAACACAAAATTAAAAATGAAAAAGGATACATTATAATTGACACCATAGACATATAAAGGGTCATAGAAATCGACTATGAATGATTATATGCCAATAAATTAGATAACCTACAAAAAATGGATAAATTCTAGAAACACAACCCACCAAAACTGATCATAAAAAAATAGAAAATCTGAACAGACCAATTACTAGTAAGGAGATTGAAGCAATAATCAAAAATCTCCCAACCAAAAAAATTCCAGGACCAGATGATTTTAGGTGAATCATACCAAACATTTAAAGAAGAATCTATACCAATCCTTCTCAAACTCTTCCAAAAAACTGAAGAGGAAGCAGTGCTTCCAAACTTATGGTACAAGGCCAACATTACTCTGATACAAAAGCCAGACAAGGACAGTACAAGAAAAAAAAATTGCAGGTCAATACCAGTGATGAATATAGATACAAAATTCTCAACAAAATGTTAGCAAACTGAATTCAACACTACATTAAAAGGATCATCCACCATAATCAAGTGGGATTTATTCCTGAGATGTAAGCACAGTTCAACACACACAAATCCATAAACATGATGTACCACATTAACAAAATTAAAGATAAAAATCATATTGTTGTCTCAATAGATGCAGAGAAAGCATATGACAAAATTCAGCATCCTTTTATAATAAAAAAACACTCAACAAATTAGGTATAGATCAAATGTACTTCAACACAATAAAGGTCATATATTTCAAGCCCACAGCCAATGTCATACTCAATAGTGAAAAGCTGAAAACTTTTCCCTTACCGTCAGGAACATTACAAGGATGCCCACTCTCACCACTTTTATTCAACATAGGGCTGGAAGACCTAGTCACAGCAATGAGACAAGAGAGATAAAGGACATCAAAATCAGAAAGGAAAAAGTAAAATTTTCTGTTTGCAGATGATATGATCTTATATATAGAAAATCCTAAAGACTCCACTAAAAAAAAAAAAAATCCCTAGACCTAAAACAAATTAAGTTGCAGGATACAGAATCAATACACAAAAATCAGCTGTGTTTCTATACACTAACAATGAACTATCAGAAAGAGAAAATGAGAAAATCCCTTTTATAGTAGCACTAAAAAGAATAAAGTACTTAGAAATAAATTTTCCAAGGACCAAAGATCTGTACACTGAGAATTATAAACATTGATGAAAGAAATTAAAGAAGACACGAATAAATGGAAAGATATTTCATGTTTGTTGATTGGAAGTTATTCTTGTTTAATTACCCATACTATCCAAAAATGATATAATGCAGTGATGATTTAATGCAATTTCTGTAAAAATTCCAATGTAATTTTTCACAGAAATAGAAAAATCTATCCTAAAATGCACATGGAACCATGAAAGACCACAAATAGCCAAAGCAACCATATGAAAGAAGAATAAAACTGGAAGCATCACACTTTCTGATTTCAAACTGTTACAAAAATATCAAAAGATTACCATAATCAAGACAGTATGGTTTAAAAACAGACCCATAGATCAATGGAACAGAATTAAGAGCCCAGAAATACACTCATGTATATGTGGTTAATTAATTTTTGACAAAGGAACCAAGAATATACAATGGGAAAGGATAGTTTCTTTAGTGTTGGGAAAACTGTATGGCCACATGTGAAAGAATGAAGTGGGACTCCTATCTTACTTCACACACACACAGAAAGAAAAAACTCAAAATGGATTAACACTTGAATGTAAGACCAGAAACCATAAAATTCCTAGAAGAAAACACAAGGGATGAGCTCCTTGACATTGGTTATGGCAATAATTTTTTTTAAATCTCACCTCAAAAGCAAAAACAAACAAATGGGACTAATCAAACTAAAAAGCTTCTGCCCAGAAAAAGAAGCCATCAACAAAATTAGAAGGCAGACTATAGGATGGGAGAAAATATTTGCAAACCACACATATCCAATAAGGGGTTTATATCTAAAATATACAAGGCACTCATATAACTCAATAGCAAAAAACAAGCAAATAACCTGATTAAAAATGGGCAAAGGACCTGAATAGGTATTTTTCCAATACAATAATCCAACAGGTACATGAAAAGGTGCTCAATATCACTAATCATTAGGGAAAGCAAATCAAAACCACAATATATCACTTCACACCTCTTAGGATATCAGTCATCAAAGATAAGAGATAAAAAATGCTGAGGAGGGTGTAGAGAAGAGAATCCTTATACAGTGTTCATGGGAATGTAAACTGGTACAGCCATTATGGAAAACAGTATGGAGGTTCCTCAAGAATTTAAAAATAGAACTCCTCTGTGTTCCAGCAATCCTACTTCTGGGTATGTATCCAAAGGAAATGAAATCATTATCTCACAGAGATAGCTGTACTCCCATGTTTGTTGTAGCATTATTCACGATTGCCAAAGTATGCAAACAACCTAAGTGTTCACAGACAGATGAAGAGATAAAGAAAATGCAGTATATGTACGGAATGGAATATTATTCATTCTTTAAAAAGAGGGAAATCCTGCCATTTGTAACAATATCGATGAAACTGGAGGGCATTGTCCTGAGTGAAATAAGCCAGACAGAGAAAGACAAATACTGCATAGTATCATCTATATGTAGAATCAAAAAACAAACTTAAAAATGGAACTCAAACTGCTTGTCAGTGGCTGGGGTATGGGTGGGGGAAATGGGAGAACTTTGTATAAGGGCACAAGCTTTCAGCTATAAGATGAATAAGGTCTGAGGACTTAATGTACAACATAATGACTATATTTGATAACATCGTATCGCATAATTGAAATTTGCTAGAAAGTAGAACACATGTGTTTTCACCCCCCAAAAAGGATAAATTTGTAAGGTAATGGATGTATTAATTAACTCCATTGTGGGCAATCAGGGTGGAGAGAATTTCAAGAAAAGATGGTATATGTAAAAGGATACCTTATTTTAGGCTTGCTAAAATAATAGCAAATTCCAAATTCACAATGGTTTTGTTTTGGTTTTAGGACTAGTTCTAGAGATTGTAACTCATCTGGAGCCAAACCTATCCACCTGCACAGTTAACACATCATCAGTGTCATGCTCACCCTCCTCAAAAGGATTCTTTGAAAGGCTCTGATGAGTAAGACAGTACAGAAGGATCACTGGAAATAGGTTATCTGAGATTTCCAATGAATGTAAACAACAAGGTGGCGCACAATATTATGAGATTTTTGTTGATACTCTAACATAAAGAGAGGTAGTTCATAATGGCACAGAACGAAGCTACTTTTATGCACAAGAGATGGTTTTCCTAAAGCTTTTTAAATAAAACAAGAGAAAGATAATTTAAGCTTAGTCTGTGTAAAAGAGTAAAAAACTAAGAGAATATTTAAAGCTCATTTAAAATCAAACCCAACTAAACTAATATCTAGGAAACCTAAACTAAGCTTTTTTGCTCTTAAAATTCCACACTGTAGGATGTCAAGTCAAAACTATAGAATAAGCAGTTATGTCTCTGCACCAACATGGTAAAAACAATATACAAACATATCAAAACTACAGGATCTGCTACCAGAAATCCAAGTTTGTAAGAATTCTAAAATGCATGGTCCTTCGTATTTAGGTCATTTCCTGGCAAATATTCACTTGGTTAGGCCTCCGAAATGCTTCATAACTTTACACCACATGGACTCCAAATCATGTTTTTACTGGAGCAGAAGTTCATAGTGAGCTGAAATATGTTGGTTTAAAAATTATTGAAATTCAAATACAATATAGAGGAAAATGTAAGTATTCTTATGAAACAAAATTAAAATGCAGAGCTAAGTTGGTTCACATAAGCCTGTTTTCCAAGTCAAACTTTATCTAGTCAGCAATCTAAAATTAATTAGACTAATTGACAAAGTTTCAAACTTTGAGATTATTTTCATATTCACACATAGTATACATCAGAGAACTCATGAGATTTTTAAGTAACATGACCATTAACCATTTTACACACTATAAGCAAACCATTTACCAGTCACTGTGAGGTCTAATTATTGCTAACAGCTTTGGGCTCATCTTTAGAAGCCTCAGCATATATGTCAATGCCAACTCTCTTCCATTTGTGTAGCTTAGATTTTTAGAACAATCAAAACAAATTCAGAGTCCAGAATGATGAGTGAAATGAATGATTAATTGTACCATTCAAGACCTTCAGTAATATAGATCGAATTTATCCCTTTAGTTTTATCTAGTACCCCACAAACATTTGTTTGTTTATTCAGCGGTCCCTGAGGAGAACCCATGTTTTTCCGTCTTCTGGTTCATCTTTCAAGGTGTAGTTTACAAGGCATTTCATTCGTGAGATGTCACTGAATTCACCACTAGAAATGGCATTTCCCTCCTGAAAACTACAGCTCATCTGTGGCCATATCACATTCCGTGTTGTGATAAACTGTTATTTCCACATTCCTTGAGGCCGAACTGTATTTTGCACTCCAACTTAAGGGATAGGTTGGGGGTCAGAAGGGGGTGGTAATGTGCTGCTTTTCCACTTCTGACCACAATATCTGCCATGGTACCAAAAGGGGATGCCTTAAACATAACGAATGAAAATGAGTGTTGAGTGAATAAATGAAAGAGGAAGGTAATTTACACTGTCCATGCAAGGGTTGAAATCTAAGCACCAGGTCTCATTTTAACTTATTTATTTTCTTCCTACCAATACAGTTTCTCCACAATACATCCTTTGGGATCTTAAGAGGTGCTACCAAGTAAAAGATCAAGGGGACCATAAATTTCTGAAATGCTGGATATTAAAACACTAAGCCAGTTTTCCTTTTTTTTATTTCAGTATATCTGAGACTATTTAATATGCTATTGTGCTTTATAACTCTTGAAAGAGTGGGGTAGAATATTCAGTGGTTACCAGATTTTTGACCACAGAACATTTTTTCTGCAGAAGAAACATTGTCCTCTGAGAAGAAAAGCACACCTAGGATTAAATTTATGCTAATTAAATTAACAAATATGGGAACAGAAAAAAATGAAGTAGGATCCAATTTTATTTTCAGAATAATTTGGGGAGAGGGTACTTCTCATGCTGAATTCTAGGTAGACAAGACTTTGTTTCCTGAAAAGAAAAAGAGCCTCTTATTACCCACAGATTTTTTTTTTTTTTTTTTTTTTTGAGGAGTCTAGCGAGATCACAGAGCTTGATCAGTCATTCAGTGGAGGAGTCACATGGACTTTTTTTTTTTTTACTAATGGCTAGAATAAGAGTTTTGAAAATTTTTCCTCCCTCAAAATATATTGGTTTAGGGTTAGTCATCCTCTTTTTAAATTACTATGTTAAATGCAAAATTAAAGTATCACTTTCTCTTTATCATTTGATGTGTTGCCAAAGATGTGACTATTTTCCTGGTAAATATAAATTACATTACACCACATTTTCTGAAAGGCAGCCTAGTTATCCACCTAGGGTTCATTTGTCTTTCCCCAGTCTCCTCTGTCCCAGCATAAAGGCCTGTGGCTGCTTTGGTCTCTCTGAATTTCTAACTTACTTTTTTGGAAATCTGATAATATTTGAAATACCAGTTAAAATCTAGCAATATAATGTTTCTTATGAATGCTCCCCCGCCAAAAATCTAATAACATTGCATAGAAAAAGACAAAAGTAACAATTTTCTTTCTTCAAAACCACTCAGCTATGCAATCTTTAGTTCTTTTAGACCTTCAGAAGGTATGATCAGTATGCATAGGAAAAGTCATGTCTCTTACTTCACTTTGCAAGAGTGCACTGCAGAGCATTAATAGCTGCATTGCCTTGTTAATAAACTTCAGTCAAAATGCTTTGGGAGATAATTTGATTAAAAAAAGAATAAAAAACACCGAAGCTGAAATATTGCTTTTATAAGCTGCAAGATCAATTCACCATGTGCTTTTTTAATCAACTGAAATATATACATTTAAACAGAAAACACAGATGACTTAACATCCTCCCATATCACGTCCATGAGCATGACTAGTTCCTTGTAATTTTTTTTTCTAATACTCTCTTGTGCTCTGACTTATGGGGGAAAAACTTTCCATGAAAAATGTGTGCTACTTTTCCACTTTTGGCCTTGTATGTGCTTCTTCTCTGCCTTAATTACAATATAAATCAACTGCAAAAAAAGATTTACAGTGATTACACCTCACTTAGAGAGCTGTGAAGATTGATCTGGAAGTGGTATGTTTGTCAAGCTCTGTGTCTACTTCTCATCTTGACTAGTTCTAAAGTGAATCCCAGGACAACATATTCAAAAAGAAGTAAATGTGGGAGGGAAAAGCTCTGGCATATCACTCTCTTCTTTGTATTCTCACTGAATATGCCAACAACTTACTCTTAGAAATCTCCAGGGCAAAAGGCTTTTCAAAAAATTGTGAACTTCAAATCCATTTAGTACATTAGGAGAAAATATTACCATGGCTACTGATTATTTGCCATTTTCTCTCTATGTACCCAACTGGGTGAAATAGAAATTGGAACACAAACCTTCCTGTTTCAAATGGATTAATTCTTTTCTTTTTTTAAGATTGATTGTATTTATTTATTTATTATTCATTTATTTATTTTAGAAAGAGAAAGAAAGCACATGTGTGTTCATGTGTGCGAGTGGGCTTAGGGGTAGAGGGAGAGGGAGAGAGAGCAGACTCCATGCTGAGGGTGGAGCCCAACCTGGGGCTTGATGTCATGACCCTGAGATCATGACATGAGCCAAAATCAAGAGTCCCACACTCAACAGACTGAGCCACCCAGGCACCCCTCCTGTGGATTAACTCTTATCACTGCCAATAAGAATTTATTAAGGACCTATATTCAGGTCACTGTGCTAGTTTCTTGGAAAGAAGTTAACCAGTCCTCACCTTTAGGAAGTTTGTCTTTTTTCTAGGGTAAATTCATTCATCAATGTGATCACACTAAGCAGAACAAAAACATACAATTAAGAAAAAAAGCTGACACAATATAATGCGTCCTTTCACATTGTATCAAGTCTTATAGCTTGACCTAACTTTCTGTACCTCTACAGACATCTGTCCTGCCCATCCCGTTGCCGTTCAGGCAGGCTGGTTCAACTCTGGTCTAAAGGATCAAGGAGATGAAATAGCATGCCTTTTAGATTTATTTGTGTTGGGTTTCTTTGAACGCCAACTTGACTGCTTCACTGAAAAAGTGACCTCAGTGATTCCTTCTTGATGAAATGTAATAAGCCTCTAATAAATTATTAGGAGAGCTATTTACTAATTTGCCCTTTTAAAAATGGACTTACCTTTCCAAACAACACTCCTGAAAAAATCATGTTTTCCTGTTCAATTGTTCCCTAGTCTTATTGTTTCCCTACAGTGAAAATGCTCCTATCAAAGAGTCAAGTGCCAAAGATTTTCACTCTCAGTTCATGTGAGGACTCAGAAAGGATTGTAATCATACTTTAAAAATAAAGTATATTCTCAAATCTAGAAATTAGCCAGTAATTGAAATTATCATCACAGTATTTTAACTGATGACCATTGAACTCTTTTCTGGCAAACGGCTCATAGAGCATTAATTGCATGTCACATTACAGATCTGCAAAGTTAAGTTCTGTCTTGTCCTTGGGACTGTGAGTTCTAAAGCAACTTTGTAAGTGTGTTTTAGGGTACAAAAGAAATCATTAAACTGCAAAAGTTCTATTTGGTCTGAGAGGTATGTCCTTCATTGTCCCTTCAAATATCATTCATTCCCTGTTCCTCAAACCCATATTATCATCTACCACTTTTGACGGTGCTAAGTTCCACAACCTTCTACTTCTACCCACAGCATCCAAGTATCTAAGAACACTCCAGAAAACCATTTTCTACATAAAGCAAATTCAAAGGGTTTAGAAAAAGTTTATTCTGATTTCATTCTGATCAATGTTTGAAGGGGGATAACCTGGATTTTTTTTTTTTACAATCCTATATACATTCTAATGGATTATTTAAAGTAGCTCATCATAGCAACTGTTACTAATATACAAATGGGATCCTAATTTAAGAACAGAAAGTATCTTTCCCTTTGATATCAATCAGCAAATAATATTACTAGATATAATATCTGCATTATGAAGTTTGCAAGATGCAAAAGAAAAATTGATAAAAATGAAACTTTGAAAATGCAACCATATGCAAAACTTTATACAAACACTCACAGAAATATAAATCTTACAATTTCAAATTTTGTTAACTCAAAATTGGCCCTCTTCTTAATAATTCATACAGGGGTTGGTTTGACATTGGATCTGATCTTCATCATGGAAAAATTTTTACTTCCCTAACCAATACTGAAAACACAATATGAAAGAAACATTTACCATCTTAAGCAAATGGGCTATTTGAGCACCTTAGAAACACTCCTACATATCAGGAATGTAATTGTATGCTAATTTAAGATGAACAGAATGCAAACTGGCATTTTTTTATGCAAATCACATATCAATTGTAATTAGCTATTTATTAAAGCAAGACTTAGCCTCGTTAGATTTATCATACAA
>NW_027397073.1:39078681-39159805 GCF_003265705.2 Callorhinus ursinus
TGGTTCTGCTGCTGCTTCAATGGAAACATGTGGGAAGATTCTGTATGTTATCTGTGGAGTTACTTATGTAATAGATTGTTCTGTGCAACTCATGCTACACCACAAAACAAAAACTTCAACCACAGGCTCCAGCTTTCTGACAATGCCAATACCTGACCTAAGGGGTCAGTCACACCACAAACTTCTGATTAGAAGGAGGAAGACTGTGAGGTGTAAATCAGGATCACCCCAACAGAAGAGTTGATGATAAGAAAAAGGAAAGGAGGAAGAAAGCTGGTGCAGGATGCATCAGAGCAGGATTATTTTGCATCCTCAGAGCTATCCAAATACAATTATGACGGAAACTGAAAAGCAAACTTTAAACCTAGCTGGTAGAAAAACATAGTTTCTGACGGAAGTTGCCTCCCTGCTCTGAACTGGAGAGTCTTGACAGCAAATGCTTGCTGGGGATCATAATTTAATAACTGCAATTGAAGGGGTTAGTTAAGAATGACTGACTGACATCAAGAAACAAATGAAAGATGACGAGGGTGGATTTTGAGCTCTAATTCTCCCATGCCAGGGAAGCATTTGACACTCTCTCTGCCTCGGTGTGCCTGGGGCCTCCTCTTCTTGAGCTCTCATATTCTTAGCCATTCTCTTATCATCTTCTGCATCTCATTGTTATTCTGCGCTGATCCACAACAGAGCCAGGATGGATTCTTTCTTAAATGTGTTGTTTTTAACTGTTGCCGAGAACTCTGTCCCTCTGTGACTGCCTACTATAGACAGACTCACCTTTAACTGTATGTCCCCAGCTGAAATGATATGTTACTAATTTGCTTCTGCACAAATCTGTGTCAGACAAACATTAGAGAAGGGTCTGTCTTCTTGCTCCACTTTACACTATAATCGTAGTGTGGATTATGTAAAACATTCTGACATTTTAGCAGAAAGACAACAATTTGAAAATTGGGTGGGGGGGTGATGAACCACTCTATAAATCACTGATTCTGTGTTATACTATTAGATAATCCTTAGTGTTCCATGTCTGCTCCAAGGGAAGTAAACTTGAGATAACTAGGAGAAGTGCCATGAGGCAGCATTTATAGAATATATATGCTTTCAGGGGAATCTTTAGATATGATTTTGTCTGTACCCGTTACTTACAAAGATTAATACATACAGTAAGAAAATGTAAGAAAATATAAATTAAAATTGGTTAAACATTAGACAGAAGGAAAACAGAGTAAATAATCAAATGGACCAAAGAGTGACGTCAGTATAAAATACATCCATGGAGTCTTAAATATTTGCAAGTAATGACTACAAATTAGGCTCTGAGCTTCCTAGTAGCCCAACATAAAGGGGCAACCAAACAGAATCTTCCCACATGTTTCCACTGAAGCAGCAGCTAAATATGATTTTTTGTACTCAGTATTATGTGAAGGATTCAGAATTATTTCATTGGTATTTTATAAGTAACTATTTGAGGCTGAAATTCCCCCAATTTTATTATTCCAATTATAAATTTTAATGCATTTTATTATTTTTTTAATTTTTTATTGTTATGTTAATCACCATGTATTACATCATTAGTTTTTGGTGCAGTGTTCCATGATTCATTGTTTGTTCATAACACCCAGTGCTCCATGCAGAACGTGCCCTCCTCAATACCCATCACCAGGATAACCCATCCCCCTCCCCCCCTCCCCTCTAGAACCCTCAGTTTGTTTTTCAGAGTCCATCATCTCTCATGGTTCGTCTCCCCCTCTGACATACTCCCCTTTTCTTCCTCTCCTGTTATCTTCTTTTTCTTTTTTCTTAAAATATGTTGCGTTATTTGTTTCAGAAGTACAGATCTGTGATTCAACAGTCTTGCACAATTCACAGCGCTCACCGTAGCACATACCCTCCCCAATGTCTATCACCCAGCCACCCCATCCCTCCCACCCCCAACCACTCCAGTAACACTCAGTTTGTTTCCTGAGATTAAGAATTCCTCATATCAGTGAGGTCATGTGATACATGTCTTTCTCTGATTGACTTATTTCACTCAGCATAACACCCTCCAGTTCCATCCACGTCGTTGCAAATGGCAAGATCTCATTCCTTTTGATGGCTGCATAATATTCCATTGTGTATATATACCACTTCTTCTTTATCCATTCATCTATCGATGGGCATCTTGGCTCTTTCCACAGTTTGGCTATTGTGGACATTGCTGCTATAAACATTGGGGTACACGTACCCCTTCGGGTCCCTACATTTGTATCTTTGGGGTAAATACCCAGTAGTGCAATTGCTGGATCGAACGGTAGCTCTAATTTCAACTGTTTGAGGAACCTCCATACTGTTTTCCAGAGTGGTTGCACCAGCTTGCATTCCCACCAACAGTGTAGAAGGGTTCCCCTTTCTCCACATCCCCGCCAACATCTGTTGTTCCCTGACTTGTTAATTTTAGCCATTCTGACGGGTGTGAGGTGGTATCTCATTGAGGTTTTGATTTGGATTTCCCTGATGCCGAGGAATGTTGAGCACTTTTTCATGTGCCTGTTGGCCATTTGGATGTCTTCTTTGGAGAAATGTCTGTTCATGTCTTCTGCCCATTTCTTGATTGGATTATTTGTTCTTTGGGTGTTGAGTTTGATAAGTTCTTTATAGATTTTGGATACTAGCCCTTTATCTGATATGTCATTTGCAAATATTTTCTCCCATTCTGTCGGTTGTCTTTTGGTTTTGTGGACTGTTTCTTTTGCTGTGCAAAAGCTTTTTATCTTGATGAAATCCCAATAGTTCATTTTTGCCCGGGCTTCCCGTGCCTTTGGCGATGTTTCTAGGAAGAAGTTGCTGTGGCTAAGGTCGAAAAGGTTGCTACCTGTGTTCTCCTTTAGGATTTTAATGGACTCCTGTCTCACGTTTAGGTCTTTCAACCATTTGGAGTCTATTTTTGTGTGTGGTGTAAGGAAATGGTCCAGTTTCATTCTTCTGCATGTGGCTGTCCAATTTTCCCAACACCATTTGTTGAAGAGACTGTCTTTTTGCCATTGGACATTCTTTCCTGCTTTGTCAAAAATAAGTTGACCATAGAGTTGAGGGTCCATTTCTGGGCTCTCGATTCTGTTCCATTGATCTATGCGTCTGTTTTTGTGCCAGTACCATACTGTCTTGATGATGACAGCTTTGTAATAGAGCTGGAAGTCCGGAATTGTGATGCCGCCAGCTTTGCTTTTCTTTTTCAGTATTCCTCTGGCTATTCTGGGTCTCTTCTGGTTCCATACAAATTTTAAGATTATTTGTTCCATTTCTTTGAAAAAAGTGGATGGTATTTTGATGGGGATTGCATTGAATGTGTAGATTGCTCTAGGTAGCATTGACATCTTCACAATGTTGATTCTCCCAATCCATGAGCATGGAACGTTTTTCCATTTCTTTGTGTCTTCTTCAATTTCTTTCATGAGTATTTTATAGTTTTCTGAGTACAGATCCTTTGCCTCTTTGGTTAGATTTATTCCTAGGTATCTAATGGTTTTGGGTGCAATTGTAAATGGGATAGACTCCTTGGTTTGTCTCTCTTCTGTCTTGTTGTTGGTGTATAGGAATGCCACTGATTTCTGTGCATTGATTTTATATCCTGCTACTTGACTGAATTCCTGTATGAGTTCTAGCAGTTTTGGGGTGGAGTCTTTTGGGTTTTCCACATACAGTATCATATCATCTGCAAAGAGTGAGAGTTTGACTTCCTCTTTGCCGATTTGGATGCCTTTGATTTCTTTTTGTTGTCTGATTGCTGTGGCTAGGACTTCTAATACTATGTTGAATAGCAGTGGTGAGAGTGGACATCCCTGCCGCGTTCCTGACCTTAGGGGAAAAGCTCTCAGTCTTTCCCCATTGAGAATGATATTCGCTGTAGGTTTTTCATAGATGGCTTTTATGATATTGAGGTACGTACCCTCTATCCCTATACTCTGAAGAGTTTTGATCAAGAAAGGATGTTGTACTTTGTCAAATGCTTTTTCTGCATCTATTGAGAGGATCATATGATTCTTGCTCTTTCTTTTGTTAATGTATTGTATCACGTTGATTGATTTGCGGATGTTGAACCAGGCTTGCAGCCCAGGAATAAATCCCACTTGGTCATGGTGAATAATCCTTTTAATGTACTGTTGGATCCTATTGGCTAGTATTTTGGTGAGAATTTTTGCATCCATGTTCATCAAGGATATTGGTCTGTAATTCTCTTTTTTGATGGGGTCTTTGTCTGGTTTTGGGATCAAGGTAATGCTGGCCTCATAAAATGAGTTTGGAAGTTTCCCTTCCATTTCTATTTTTTGGAACAGTTTCAGGAGAATAGGTATTAATTCTTCTTGAAATGTCTGATAGAATTCCCCTGGGAAGCCGTCTGGCCCTGGGCTTTTGTTTCTTGGGAGATTTTTGATGACTGTTTCAATTTCCTTAGTGGTTATAGGTCTGTTCAGGTTTTCTATTTCTTCCTAGTTCAATTTTGGTAGTTGATACATCTCTAGGAATGCACCCATTTCTTCCAGGTTCTCTAATTTGCTGGCATAGAGTTGCTCATAATATGTTCTTATAATTGTTTGTATTTCTTTGGTGTTGGTTGTGAGCTCTCCTCTTTCATTCATGATTTTGTTGATTTGGGTCATTTCTCTTTTCTTTTTGATCAGTCTGGCCAGGGGTTTATCAATCTTGTTAATTCTTTCAAAGAACCAGCTCCTAGTTTCGTTGATCTGTTCTACTGTTCTTTTGGTTTCTAGTTCATTGATTTCTGCTCTGATCTTTATGATTTCTCTTCTCCTGCTGGGTTTAGGGTTTATTTGCTGTTCTTTCTCCAGCTCCTTTAGGTGTAGGGTTAGGTTGTGTATTTGAGACCTTTCTTGTTTCTTGAGAAAGGCTTGTATTGCTATATACTTTCCTCTCAGGACTGCCTTTGCTGTATCCCAAAGATTTTGAACAGTTGTGTTTTCATTTTCATTGGTTTCCATGAATTTTTTTAATTCTTCTTTAATTTCTTGGTTGACCCATTCATTCTTTAGTAGGATGCTCTTTAGCCTCCATGTATTTGAGTTCTTTCCGACTTTCCTCTTGTGGTTGAGTTCTAGTTTCAGAGCATTGTGGTCTGAAAATATGCAGGGAATGATCCCAATCTTTTGGTACCAGTTGAGACCTGATTTGTGACCTAGAATGTGATCAATTCTGGAGAATGTTCCATGGGCACTAGAGAAGAATGTGTATTCCGTTGCTTTGGGATGGAATGTTCTGAATATGTCTGTGAAGTCCATTTGGTCCAGTGTGTCATTTAAAGTCTTTATTTCCTTGTTGATCTTTTGCTTAGATGATCTGTCCATTTCAGTCAGGGGGGTGTTAAAGTCCCCCACTATTATTGTATTGTTGTCAATGTGTTTCTTTGCTTTTGTTATTAATTGCCTTATATAATTGGCTGCTCCCATGTTCGGGGCATAGATATTTACAATTGTTTGATCTTCTTGTTGGATAGACCCTTTAAGTAGGATATAGTGTCCTTCCTCATCTCTTATTACAGTCTTTGTTTTAAAATCTAGTTTGTCTGATATAAGGATTGCCACCCCAGCTTTCTTTTGGTGTCCATTAGCATGGTAAATGGTTTTCCACCCCCTCACTTTCAATCTGGGGGTGTCTTTGGGTCTAAAATGAGTCTCTTGCAGACAGCATATGGATGGGTCTTGTTTTTTAATCCAATCTGATAGTTTGTGTCTTTTGATTGGGGCATTGAGCCCATTTACATTCAGGGTAACTATTGAAAGGTATGAATTTAGTGCCATTTTATTACCTGTAAGGTGACTGTTAACTGTCTGTTGTCTGTGTTCGTTTCTGCTCTTTGCTGCTTTTAGGTTCTCTCTTTGCTTAGAGGACCCCTCTCAATATTTCTTGGAGGGCTGGTTTCGTGTTTGCAAATTCCTTTAGTTTTTGTTTGTTCTGGAAGCTTTTTATCTCTCCTTCTATTTTCAATGATAGCCTAGCTGGATATAGTATTCTTGGCTGCATATTTTTCTCGTTTAGTGCTCTGAAGATATCATGCCAGTCCTTTCTGGCCTGCCAGGTCTCTGTGGATAGGTCTGTTGCCAATCTAATGTTTCTACCATTGTAGGTTATATATCTCTTCTCCCGAGCTGCTTTCAGGATTTTCTCTTTGTCTCTGAGACTCGTAAGTTTTACTATTAGATGTCGGGGTGTTGACCTATTATTATTGATTTTGAGAGGGGTTCTCTGTGCCTCCTGGATTTTAATGCCTGTTTCCTTCCTCACATTAGGGAAGTTCTCTGCTATAATTTGCTCCAATATACCTTCTGCCCCTCTCTCTCTCTTCTTCTTCTGGGATCCCAATTATTCTAATGTTGTTTCGTCTTATCGTATCACTTATCTCTCGAATTCTGCCCTCGTGATCCTGTAATTGTTTCTCTCTCTTTTTCTCAGCCTCTTTATTTTCCATCATTTGGTCTTCTATATCGCTGATTCTCTCTTCTGCCTCATTTATCCTAGCAGTTAGTGCCCCCATTTTGGATTGCACCTCATCAATAGCCTTTTTGATTTCGATTTGGTTAGATTTTAGTTCTTTTATTTCTCCAGAAAGGGTTTCTCTAATAACTTCCATGCTTTTTTCAAGCCCAGCTAGTATCTTTAAAGTCATGATTCTGAACTCTAGGTCCGACATCGTACTAATGTCCGTATTGAGTAGGTCCCTGGCTGACGGTACTACCTCTTGTTCTTTTTGCTGAGGTGATTTCTTTCGTCTTGTCATTTTGTCCAGAGGAGAATAGATGAATGAGAGAACGAAATGCTAACAGGTTTACAACGTCCCCAGCAAATATACTGTATACAAATCAGAAAAGACCTGAAACCAGGGGAAAAGAAAGGGAAAGAAAGAAAAAAGAAAGAGAAAAAAAAAAAGGAAAAAAAAAGGATAAAAACAAAAACAGAACAATACAAAAAAAGCAGAATGTGATCAAATATGATCAGGCTAGTGCATAGATCAGTGCCACACACTAGATTTTGGGCGTATTTTGGTCTGTTAGAAAAAAGTGCCTCCTAAAATTTTAAAGGAAGAAAGACATATATGTACAAAATAAGGGTTGATACAATGAAGGGATGGAAGATGACTGTAAAGATGAAAATTATAAAAGGTTTTATAAAAGGACTTGGTAAGATAAGTTGTTTGAAAAAAGAAAGAAGATTTAAGAAAAGAAAAAAAAAAGGAAAAAGGGAGAGAATGTGATCAGGCAGGAGACTAGAACAAAGCCATACACTAGTGATTTAGGGTATATTTTGATCTGTTAGAAGAAACTGTACCTCAAAATTTTAAAGAGAGAACAACTTATATATATATGCCAAAAATAAGGGTAACTACTATGAAGGGATAAAATATGACTCTAAAAATGAAAAATAAAAAAAATTTTTTTTTAAAGGGATTGATAAGATGTTGGTTGAAAAAGGGAAAAAGAAAAATAAAAAAAACAGTCAACAAAAATTAACTTTGATGAAATAATGGATCATGGTAAAAAAAAAAAAAATACTGCACATGACTCTATGTGCAGTATTCCCCTAGCGCTGGAGTTCTCCCATTCTCCTTGATCGATCAACTTGGTCTTGGCTTGCTGGCTGTTTGTGCTGATCTTCTGGGGGAGGGGCCTGTTGCTGTGGTTTCTAAATGTCTTTGCCGGAGGCGGAATTGCCCCGCCCTTGTCGGTCCGGGCTAAGGAAGCGGCTCCGGTTTGTTCTCAGGAGCTTTTGTTCCCTGCAAGCTCTCGGTACAGCTTTGGAGGACCAGGGCAGAAATGGTGGCCTCCCAATCTCCACCCGGAGGAGCTGAGAACTCGGGGCCCCGCTCCTCAGTGTGTCCCCAGAGAAAAGCAGTCACTCCCGTGTCCCTGGTCTCCGGCCGCACTCCGTGCTCACCCGGCCTGTGATCGAGCGTTGCTATCTCTGGCACCCGACCCCGCACGGAGTCTCCAAACCCAGCAGATCCCTGCAGTGTGTTCCCGCACCGCTCCTCCCCGGGAAGGAAGGGGAGTCTCCCCGGATCTGCTGCTTGTTGGGTCCCTGCTGGGGGAGCCGTGCCCCGACTGGGCCGCAGATCACAGTTTATGGCAACCCCGAGCTGAGAGCCCGCGACTCTGCTCCGTCTCTGCAGCCTGCTTCCCCGCTCTGATACCTGGGAGCTCTGGCGCACTCAGGCACCCCCGGTCTCTCCGTGACCCCAAGGGTCCTGAGACCACACTGTCCCGGGAGGATTCCACCCCCCGCTTAGCCACTGGAGTGACGTCCCTCCGCGGAGCCGACTTCTAAAAGGTCCGATTTTGTGCTCCGCGGCTCTATCACTTGCCAGAAGCGGCCGACGGAGGCCCCCTCCCCCGCCGTCTATCCTCCCGAATATCGCCTCGGATTCACTTCTCCGCACGCCCTACCTTCCAGTAAGTGGTCGCTTCTCTGTTCAGAGAGTTGTTGCTACTCTCCTGTTAGATCTCCTGTTGAGTTCGTAGGTGTTCAGAATGGTTTGATCCCTATTCAGCTGAATTCCTGAGACCAGACGAAATCTAGGTCTCCTACTCCTCCGCCATCTTGCTCCGCCCCCCAATGCATTTTATTATATTACTATATGTTATAGTACCTATTTGGCAGATCCTTATTTTTAAGGTTTATTCCTCATAAGCATAAGATTACAAGGTGTAAAAAAAAAAAAAAACAATGCAACACCATTTATAGCACGTGTGTGTGTGTGTGTATGCATTTTTCTCTTAGAGTCATAAATTCAAAGTCTCATTCACATGTAAAATGTATATGGTTAAGATATGAATTACAGCGTGGAAGAGGGGAAAACAGGTCAGAAATAATGAGAAGGGGAAGAAAAATTTAAAAAGAAATGTATTAGTTAAGTCATTTAGAGTAATATTTTGTTTCTGATTCTTTATCAAAAGCACAAAGCAGTTTCTGAAGATGAGCAAATTGTGTCTCTTTATTTGCAATTTTATTTTGGCATCTCAAATTGAATCACCCATTAAGATACTATTTAGTTGCTGAAGGTATTAAATCATTTGAAACAAATCATGTAAGGGAATAGGCATGCTTCCTAAGAAATCTGTTCTGAGTAAGACAAGTGTACTTCATTTTAACAAGGCATTCACAAGTCCATTGCTGGATTTCAAAACATTTCTACTGTGTTGCATTCACACAACTAGTCTATAAATGTACCAATTTAGTTCTGACACATCAAGCATAAATTTGAGTTTGAAAGTCTCACCTGACTGAGTTTTACAAGTGTCCATATTGTTCTATGATAAAAGGTGGCCTTTGGGCCATTGTGGATAAGCTTGTTCTGTATCTTAAAAATGCTCACAATTTCCTTTTGTTTTGGTTCAGTTTTGGTGTCTAGATCATCTTTCACCTATTAACACATTCATTTTACCATCATGCCGGCACAGTGGTATATTTCATAGACTGGATGTTTCCTGGACATATTTCACCCAGGCTTTGCATATTATGCCCAACCAACATGCCATAGCATTAGACCTGGCTTAGAGGTCACTTTTAGAACCTGTGGGGAAAGTCAAACACAGGAGCTCAGCAGCACACACATCAACGATCAGCCACAGTCCTCTTCTCTGATAAAGACTGCAACTTATGAAAGAGCACATGAGGAGTATTTAAGAGAAAAGAGAATAGCTTCCTAACCAGCCAGATCAGCCAAATAAACTGTGGTGATTACAGGAATGAGAGATCACATCCAGACTGACCTCATGTCCAGTCATGAGTTATATCAGTATTTCTGGAATGTTCAATGGCGAAAAAAAGAGTAGGGAGAAGGAAGACCATGACACTAAGGCAACAATATAATTTATTGCTAAAACTGGGACAATTATGATCATAAAAGAGGTCTATACTAACAATTACAATGGGAAAACAAGCATAAACCAAGACTGTCCTGGGAAAACTGGAAAGCATGATGCCCCTAGATAGCACTAACCCAGTTTACTTCCTTCAAAAAGTTCATATCTTAATATAGGGAGCCCTGACAAAATAAATGTACAGTCTGTATAAAATCTGTAAACCATGAGAAATGCAAGTTTAGGACTGCACTGGGGAGGAGGAAGTTCAGTATGTTTAGTTATATTTGGCAAAATAGTTTCAGTTGCCTATAATTGAAGAGTGAATTAATTTAGAATCAGAAAGTCTTATCAGCTCAAATGAAGATACCCTGAGAGGTAAACAAAGTGAAAGTAAATAATGTTCTTACTTGTTCCACTCGGGGTATACATGGTATTAACTCCTTCTGGCCACTAGGGGACCACTTAGTACTTTGTACATTGCCTTGAAGGGCTTTATACCATTCGGCACAGACTAAAGAAAAACAACAGGATGCTAATTACATCAGGGTCCTGTGACATCTCTTGCCTATGCAGCACATGCTAGTAGTTGATTATATGATACTGTTGTCTAATTGCTTCAAGTGTCTTAGTTTGGTTTTTTCCAACCTCATGGACTTAGATGTGTCTGAAATCCTACAGCCAAATGTCTGGGCAGAGCTATCTCAGTAGGAATTGGATCCACATTTTTTTCTTATTTTTGATTTGAATAACAGCCCTATCTGGAAAGTCCCATAGTCCTTCCCTAAGTGTTGAACTCTAATCTCAGGTAATAGCCCTGGAGCCCTGGAAATAACAAAAAATAATAATTAAAATTATTACATACCTACTAGGTACCAAGTGCTATGTATTTATATATAAACTTTTTTTTTCTAATCCTACAATTTCTTCTAAGCAAGTTTTATTTTTTCTCATGTTAGAGATGAGAAACTGAGACTTTGGTTGAATTTCTCACCCAAGGTCCAAGACTATATAGAGGGGGCAAAGGTGAAATTTCAATCACTGTCCAAAGTTTATATGATTTCTCCTGTCCCACAACAGGTAGAGAGTAAAGACAATAATATCTGGTTCTTGTCATGATGTCCATAAAACCCTAGTTTCCAAGAAGAAATGCACAGAATCCTCTCACTGAGAATTTGCTGTGGACTCTGTACAGAGAACCCAACCCTGTGATGTCTGCCTCACGAGCTCCCATATTGTCCTCCATCATCACCTACTGAATGGAAAATTCAGGGAGTCATCCTGGAGAGTAGCTCTGTGCCACCTTAGGCACAAAGGTACCAAGACATGTGTAGGATGCTAAGGCGTCAGCATCCTCAAAAACCTCACTGCCTGGGTACCTGGGTGGCTCAGTTGGTTGGGTGATTGCCTTCGGCTCAGGTCGTGATCCCAGGGTCCTGAGATAGAGTCACACATCGCACGCCCCCTGCTCTGCGGTGAGCCTGCTTCTCCCTCTGCCTCTGCTTGCCACTCCCCCTGCTTGTGCTCTCTCTCTCTCTCTGTCAAATAAATAAATAAAATCTTAAAAAAAAAAACTCATTGCCTGATATTATTTGATGTGGATAATAGACGTTTTGTTTTATTATTTTTAATTTTATTAATTTTATTACGATTTTATATAGCCCTTATCTAAAGTGCTATAGATGGATGGATGGATAGATAGATAGCTTGCTTCAGGGCTTGTGCCACATGGCTACCACTAGGTCACTTGATGTGAAAATTCTGAAGCAAGCACACCAACCAATCTCATGTATTACACTGTCATCACAGTCACTGTATTGCGACTTAAAATTTTAACATAAAGCTGTGAAAGGACAAGGCCATATCTTATTCATCTTGGAATTCCCAGTCCTCAGCTTATTTCCTGGCACATACTTCCTGACACACAGCCATTAAAAAAGAGAGAAAAAAGTGCCATGCCTCTATCACCTGAATGCCAATTTCATTTCCAGTGGAAAATCCAATGCCTTCCCTGAACTTGCCAGTGAGAACTCTAGCTACAAGTTCTTGAAAATACTTGTCTACAACAACTTGTGTGCCCTGCACGGGGCAGCTGCTCTTATACTCTGCCCTGAGATTGACCCAATAGCCTTTCCGCAGAGAGGTTTTATATCCTAGCAACACCAACATAAACAATTAAAATTGAATATTAGATATCCCCGGTCTGAACAGTACTTCAGTGATGTCGCCATGTTTCTCTGTCTTCCATTCTGTCTTGTCTACTCTGTTCTCTCCATTCCTAAGTGTCTGTCCATTTCTAGTAGAGAGTATTTGAGTTATTTCTTTTCTTTCCTATTCCAGGTGCTAAGGTATCACCTGCCATCCTAAGGGAGGTACAGAATTATTTTCAGAAATTAAAGTCTTTGCTGATTCTTAAGATAAAATATAATTTTTTAAAAATTTCTTTATTTATTCTAGAGAGAGTGTGTGCACATGAGCAGGGGGAGGGGCAGAAGGAGAGGGAGAGAGAGAATCCCAAGCAGACTCCCTGCTAAGCGCAGAGCCTGACACCTGCTTACCTCCTCGATCCCACGATTCCAAGATCATGACCTGAGCCAAAATCAAGAGTTGATCGCTTAACAGACTGAGCCACCCAGGCACCGCATGATAAAATATCATTTTTAAAAATCTCACAATGCAGGGAAAGAAAGAAGGGAGTGGGAAGAGAGAAGGGAAAACATGAGGAGAGCAGAGAGGGAGAAGAGTATGGAAGTTGTTCACAGCCCATGTCTGTTGGGTAAGTATGCAGGGAAATTGTGTTTCAGTCTCAAAATATGATCACCCTCTTACTAAATCATATAACTTACTTAGGGCACCATCTTTCTTTCCTTCTCTACCAGTCTCCTGCTCCTGTCTCTTTAATGACATGTAATCAACATAAACAGCACATATTTAAAGTATACAATTGGAATTTTGGACATATGCATACACCCACGAAACTGTCATCACAATCACACTGCCTTTATAAACCCATTAGGCCTTCCCCATCCCCTACCACCTCCCCTGTCCTCAAGAAATCACTCATCTGCTTTCTGTCACTATAAGTTACTTTGCATTCTCTAGAATTTTATATAAATGCGATCATATAGCATTTACTCTTTTTTCAGTCAACATAATTATTTTGAGATCCATCATGTTTTCTGTATATTAGTAGTTCATTATTTTTCTTTGTTGCAGAATTCCATTGTATTGCATATATCAAAATTTGTTTATCTATTCATCTATTCATGAATACTGAGGTTATTTCCAGTTTGGCTATTACAAATAAGACCAGGGGTACCTGGGTGGCTCAGTTGGTTAAGCGTCAGAATGTTGATTTCGGCTCAGGTCATGATCTCAGGGATGTGTGAGATGCAGCCTGCTTAAGATTCTCTCTCTCCCTCTCCCTCTGCCCCCTACACCCTCTCTAAAAAAACAAAACAAAACAAGACCAATAAGAATATTCATGTACAAGTCTTGATATGTTTTCATTTCCCCTGGGTAAATATCTAAAAGTGGAATGGCTGGATCATATTATAGGTATGCATTTACATTTTAAGAAACCACCCAACTGTATCCCAAAGTGGTTGTGCCACTTGATGTACCCACCAGCACTGTTTGAGAGTTCTAGTTTCTCTGCATCCTTCTTTACATTAAGTATGATCAACCTTTGAAATTTTAGCCATTCTAACAGTTGTGTAATGGCATCCTGTGGTGCTTTTAACTTGTAGTCCCCTAACGTCTAATGTTGTTCAACATCTTTTCATATGCTTATATGCCATCCACATATCTTCTTTGCTGAACTTCCTGTTCAGATCTTTGCCCATTTTTAATTGGAGTGTTTGTTTTCTTATTATTGGATTTTAAAGTTCTTTATCTATCCTACACACAATTCTTTAACAGGTAAAAGCTTTGCAAATATATTCCCCCTGTCTATGGCTAGTCATTTCATTTACTTAACAATGTCTTTTAAAGGGCAAAAGTTTTTAATTTTAAAAAAAGTGTAAATTATCAGTTTGTTCTTTTATGAATCCACTTTTTTGGGTCATATCTAAGAAATCTGTACCTACACCAAGATCACAAAACTTTTCTCTTTTGTTTTCTTCCAGAAGTTTTACTATTTTAGATTTTATGGTTAGTTTTATTATCCATTTGACTTACTTTTTTGTATATGGTGAGACGGATGGGTCAAAGTTCATTTTTTTGTGTATGGGTCAAAGTTCATTCTATTGTTTATGGATATCCAGTCCATTTGTTGACAAGAGTATTTTTTTTCCATTGTATTGGCCTTATACCTTTGTCAAAAATCAATTGTCCATAGACTCTCTAATCTGTTTCATTGTTCTATTGTGTATCTTAATGCTAATACTCTTAATTTCTGTACCTTTATACGTCCTCATATTGAAAGTGTTAGCCCACCAAATCTGTTCTTCTTTTTCCCATATAAGTATGAAAATTAGCTTGCCAATATCTACCAAAAAAAAAAAAAGCCTGCTAAGATTTTGATTGGAATTACATCAAATTTATAGATCAATTTTGGGAGGACTAATATTTAAACAATATTAACTCTTTTAACCCATGAAGAGGACATCTTTTCAATTATTTATATCTCCCTTAATTTCTCCCAACAGTATTTTATAATTTTTAGTGCACAGGTCTTTCATGTATTTTGTCAGATTTATCCCTAAGTATGTTATATTTTTCACACTGCACTATAATATATGAGATACTTAAATTTTAAGTTGTAAGAGTCTACTGTTGGTGTATTCAAATACATTTGCACATAGATCTTATATCCAGAAATCTTGCAAAACACTTATTTAGATTTCTTGTAGATTCTATGTGATTTTGTACACAAATAATCGTGTAAAAATGCAAATAAAAGTTTTCCTTTTCCTTTCTTATCTGAATAACTTTTCTATCTTTTTCTTGATTGACTGTGCTGGCTTGAATCTTCAATGTATTGTTGAATAGTAGTGGTGAGAGTGAGCATCCTTGTCTTGTTCCTAGTTCTAGGAGGAAAGCATTCAGTTTTTCATCATTAAGTATGTTAGCTACTTTCAACAGATTAAGTTCCTTTCTAATCCTGATTTCCTGAGAGGCTTTGTTTTTTCCTCAATGGGGAATGATTACTGGATTTCATCAAATACTTTTTCTAGTGAGACGATCATAAGGATTTTCTTTTTTTGATTTGCAAATGTTAAACCAACTTTGCATTCCTGGGATCAGCCCTACATGGTCATGATGTATTATCCTTTATGTAGATAGCTGGATTTAATTTGTTAAAATGCTATTTAGAATTTTTGCATCTGTGCTCATGAGGAATATTGGTCTTTGATTTTCTTTTCTTGCAATGTCTTTGACAGGATGCAGTAGCAGGCTAATTCCAGCTTCAAAAAATGAGATGGGAAGTAATCTCTCCATTTTAGAGGAAAAAATACACACTCACAGTATTCTGATTTTTGGAGGTATAAAAAATAAATCCAGTCCTCCATGTTTAAAAACAGTTGTTTTGTGATCTCTTTTTCTTTTACATACTTCTCATATGATATGCTATCCAGACCTGGACTTTATGCTCCTCGTCTTGAAAAGGTGATATTTTCACCTTCTACTTCCTTCTTAAAATGGGACTTTGAAAAGAACACAGCCTAGTAATATTTTCCTATCACTTTACTGAACAGTAAGACTTTCACATCCTTTAGTCTTGTCACTTAACTTTTATTAATGCAGCCAAAGATGGCTTTGCTACAAACTAGACCCTTTTCCACCATCACTGACATAAAGCCATGTTATTGTTTCACAACCAGAGCCCAAGAAAGCCAATGAAAGAATGCTATCCCTCTATCCTTGAGAATAAACTTCACTATGCCTTTATCCAAATTGAAAAGGATTCTTCTTCAATCACATACACAGGACAATTCTAAGGAGTGCAAACCTCCTACCCTTTAGCTGGTGACTACAACCAAATATTTAAGAAAAATCTGTGAGTGCAAAGAAAGTCTTTTGTTGAGAAGTTCTCCAAGTTTGCCTTTATAAGTAGCCTTAGACAGCAAGTTACTGGCCAAAGACTAGATCTAGGCATCATGAAAAAATTGGAATAATTTTAGTTATTGGCACCAACAGAACAACTCTTATTTCTTGTTTGTATGAGTCTTTTGATTAAAAACAATAATATTTGTGGTGCGCCTGGATGGCTCAGTTGGTTAAGCTTCTGACTCTTGACTTCAGTTCAGGTCATGATCTCGGGGTGTGGGATAGAGCCCCACGTGGGGCTCTGTGTTGAGTGTGGAGCCAGCTTAACATTCTCTCCCTCTCTCTCTGCCCCTCCACCCCCTGCTTATGCTCTCACTCTCTCTCAAGAAAAATAAAAATTATTAAAAAAAGTAAAACAGTAATATTTGATACTTGTACTTTGATCTAAGTAAATCAAAAAAAGACTGACGATATGAAAAGGGGCTCTTATTCAGTGTCTCAAGAGTAGCAAACATTATCTTGAGATGACTGGTAGTACCTGTCTCCTAATAACAGGCTTTTTGCCGATAGGACACAGATCAACTAAGATAAGAAATTCATGAGTTAACTTTATCTAAAGTTTATTGACCTTTTGGTAGAGAATGAGCTCTAAAGAAATTCAGCAGAATATTTGGTAAATAATAGATAATGTATAAGTGTTTGCTACATAAATGAGTAAGTAAATAACAACAAAAAATGACAGAATGAATGAATGAATGGGTCCAAAATCATCCAGGATAAAGGAACAAAGAAACAGATGCAGATGGTACCATCAAATTAGGAAAACTCAGGGAGGGTTTATACACAAAGCACTGATTACAAAGACATGAGTAAGCTATAGAGGATCCATAAAGGATGGCACAGAAATCTGAAGTTAATAGAAGTGGAGCTGTTGCCACTTCTAGACCTAAAGGATTAGGAGTGAGAGGAGGCATGGAAGCCCGTTCATGTAATCTGTACAGCACAGCCAACCAAAGCAGGCAGTAGGGAGGACAAGGATGGAGAGTGGATCTTGAGGAATAAGCAGAGGATATTCAGTACAAGTAGGTTGTGAACCAGGCCTAAGAGCAATCAATTCTGGAAAAGGAATAACTACCAATGCAGCAGGTTGAGCTTCAAGCTGTAGAAGGAGTATTTAAATTAAAGTTGATATTAATAGGTGTAATAGAAATTGTTACCCAAATGGTGTCTGGAGCACAAGTCCACTAAAATGTTATAGTAATCCCCTCCCCCCCCAAAAAAGTGTCTTAACTCAAATTTACCAAAGACCAGTTTTCAAGTAGGTCAACAGTAAGTACTTGATACCCTTCCCTTGATAGCAACCAGGAGGTGGTAGAGACCAATAAAAGGAACTTTAAAAATGATCCTGAGTTGGTATGCTGTTAATCATGTTGATATATTGTTCATTATTTTTAAACTAATAACAAAGTAAATTCTTTTTAAAACCTAATTTCTTAAACCACTGCCAAAGTAGGAATTCTGGACTAAAAAAGAACACAAGGGTCTACTGTACTAGTATCCAAAATCGAAGTCTCCTCCGGGCAAATTTACTATTATGATTTAGTATCAGAAAGGCAGTGGCCTCTAATCTCTCGGCTCATGCCTTTCCCCTTTTACTCATGTTAGTCTAGTGATAAATGATGTAGAGTTTCTGAGAGAGAGAGAAAATTATGCCCAATATAAAAAGTGGTTGAAAAAGCTGATTACAGAGTCATTAGCCCCTGTGGGCTCATTTTACTGCTATAAAGTCATCATTCAAGTAGACATATATTTAGTTTCTGTGGCCTTCGTTTGTGGTAAGCAAAATAACCTAAGACAAAAAAAGGGAGCCCAAGTTCAAACTTTCTATTTTTAGTGATGTGACAACCAATTTGCTAAACTAGAAAATCCCAGAGCAGAAGCAGAGGAATGTTATCAGCTTGTGTTCCTTGTACTGTGTGCCACTCAGAGCACATCTGGGGATGGGTTTACTCCTCGATGACATATTCTAGGAGGGACACTTGGAATCCAACATATGGCCAGGAAAAGGCACCAAGGATGGTGAGGAACTTATATATACCTTGATACTGAGAAATAGTTGAAGAAACCAGACATATTTAGCCTAAAAAACAGAAGCCTATATGGAACAAAAAGTCTTTTTATTTAATTTTTGGGCTGATTGTGGAAAACAGATTGGTTTATTCTCCAGCTAGTTCAAATAAGTTATGGATAAACACAATTCAAAGTGAAACATTCATTCATTCATTCATTCAATATTTATTTATTTTTTTAAATTTTCTATTGTTATGTTAGTCACCATACATTACATCATTAGTTTCTGATGTAGTGTTCCATGATTCATCGTTTGTGCATAACACCCAGTGCTCCACGTAGAATGTGCCCTCTTTAATACCCATCACCAGGCTAACCCATCATTCAATATTTATTGACCAAATATAATTTTTCTGTTATTTTGCTAGGTCCTAAAAGTTAAAGGAGATATTATTAGCAAACACTGATTTTAAAGATTGTGAACTCCATTATCACTTGTGGGTTTATAATCAAACACTATCTGTAAGTGGTAGTATGGAAAGTAGAATGTTTGTGTTCCTTATTTTAATGTGCACATAATTCACCTAGGAATCTTAATAAGTTGCAGGTTCCAATGCAGTAGATCTGGGCTGGAGCCTGAGATTTTGTATTTCCAACAAGTTCCCAAGTGATTCAGATGCTGCTGATCTGTGGGTCATCCTTTGATTTAGCACAGTATTGAGGTCACTGTCTCTCCAATATCCTCTGATTTTAGAAAGAATCAGCAGATCTCTTTTGTGTCATCTCAGATGCAATGCCTTACCTTTCAGATAAAGAGACAAACTTAGAAGACGTTTTTGGTCAGATATCTGTCACTAGAAGAGTGAGAACTGACTTGGAGTTTGGCTCTGCATACCACCTTGCTACTGCATCCTGATTAAGCTGTTTTGCCCATCCTGTTAATATAAATTGCAGACCATGTGAAAAAATATACCAATATACAATCTTCATTCAAAATCTTAGTTCTGAGCTACTACCCTTGACCTTCATTCGCACTTAATCTTGTCCTGTTGTAGCCTTTGTTAGGCTCGAATTCTCTAGTACTGTTACTTTGTTTGCCTTTCAGAATTGACATTCAGGGTTTTTTTTTTTTTTTTTTCCAGGTTCAAACTTGAAACGGTTCAGCAGCTTGGTGTCTTCCCTATTACTTTTACCCACTGTGAGGACCCAGGCTTCTCTATAAACATTCTTGCCCCTTTAACTCATAATGGGTCTCCCTGAAACTGTTTCTGCCACTGGGTTCTTCCTGTCCTGAGGGGGAATTGAAAAAAATCAAGGGTATTGAGACCAACTTCCCATCTCAGGTGACCCAGAATAATTTCAGATTTCCAGAAATTATTAGAAAGGCAGAGTTTATCCAATATAATTTCCGAACATTGTCTATTTTTTTTTTTCTGTCAGTAAAAGTAAGTAATGATAGTTACAGTCTTTGGGGAAAAATGGAATGATTCCTCAGAAGGTAAACTAAGAGTTTACAAGTATATAAATGTATTCCATTTTACAGACAAGATCTCCAAATAACCTCCTCTTATCAAAAATCCATCCTTAGCTGTTTCCATATGGTTTTCATAAATTTGACTACTAAATTGAATAAGTTGAAAAAAAAAACACTAGGAAAATATACAATCATTGAGAGAAACTGGAGTGATTTGAATAAGAATGAGCTAAGTGGGTTTTTTTAAGATTTTATTTATTTATTTGAAAGAGAGAGTGCAGGGAGGACCAGGGGTTGCGGGGGGAGAGGGACAAGCAGACTCCACGCTGAGCATGGAGACTGATGCAGGGCTCGATTTCAGGACACTTGAGATCATGACCTGAGCCAAAACCAAGAGTGGGGCACTCAACCAACTGAGCCATCCAGGTGTTCCAAGAATGAGCTGATTCTTAATCAGTCTAAACAATATCCCTCCATTTTTGCAGCATATATTCAAATATAGCAACACAGAGAGGTGGCCATTCCATTTCATATTTATGTCCACCATCTATGAACTCTAACAGAATTTCTTGTCTGAAGACCCCCTTCCCACTCTTAACTTGTATTCTGTTTATTTGCTATGTATTTGATTTGCTTCCCTCCCCTGCAAAAAATTATAAACTCTTACAGGTAAAGACTGTGTGTGATTCTTCCACTGCATTTTCCTCAGCACTGGGCACCTCTTAAAGACTTAAAGAATGCTTATTGTTTGATTATTGAAGATGTTAAGACAAATTATTTTACCTGCAAGAGATATTATACCTGCTTTCTATTTGGTAAGAAGTGGGTCACTTGTAACTGGTTCTCAGGAGGCAGAAAATTGTAAACATGACAGAGACCTTTTTGACTACTGTTTTGAATTCTAGGAAGGGCAGGGCAGAAATTCTCTGGGATAAATGTGTGCAGCCACCTGCTCACCCATTAGAGCAGGGTAGAGGAAAGAGACTGGGAAGGGTCTTTACTGTCATTTCACCATTGCCTGTGGGGTCCACTGCTTCAGAACTACTAGGACCCCTACCTGCCCTTAAGAACAAAAGGGTGTGAGGACATTTTGTTACTAAGCCATTCAAGAAGAAAGGCAGGCATATGTTATATGTACCACATTTGTGTGATGATCATTTGAAATACTTCAAAATCTGTGAGGAATTAATAACCATATGCTTTCTTGTTTCTCTTTTCAACACAAAGTTGTGTCGTTCTCCTTCCCCATCTTTTTCTTCTCTGGTTCCTTAGCCTGTGCTTTTATGTGAGCCTCTGATGTATCTGTGTCAACGTGGCTGGGCCACCATATGCAGATATTTGGCCAAACATTATTTTGGATGTTTCTGTGAGAATGTTTTTGGATGAGATTTAAGTTGGTGGACTTTGAGTAAAGCAGATTACCCTCCATAGCGTCGGTGGGGCTTGATCAACCAGTTGAAGATCTAATTAGAACAAAAGACTGACCTGCCCCAAGCAAGACAGAGTTCCACAGCAGAAGTCTTTGGACTTAAACTGTAACATCAACTTTTCTTGGTTCTTCAGCCTGATGACCCACTCGCTGATTTTAAACTTAATCACCTGAGCCAATTCCTTAAAATCTCTCTCTCTCTCTACACACACACACACACACACACACACACACACACACACACACACATCCTATTGGGCTCTGTTTCTCTGGAAACCCTGATGAATACAGTCTCTTTTCTCTGTAACATTTGGAAGTTTGTCTTTTCTCACACGGCCACAATGGTCACAAAACATTAAAAGAAACTCAAACAATCTTATGAAGAAGGTACTGACATAAAAGTAGCCTATCCTCAGTTTCCAAACAGACTTCAACACAGTGCAAATGAAGGAAGCAGCTGGATAAACTGGAAATGCTTCCAGTATTTTCTCCACTCTGACAGAAAATGTCTCAAGCAAGGTTCTGTAGAACATGAGTTAAACTTTCACTTCATCTGTCTGTTGGGACATAAAGTCTGTTCCATTGAACTTGATGAAAAATGGATGATGGAAGGGGGAAGGTTGCTCAGTTAATAAGGGTGTCGTGGAAAACCAGGGCCCTGGAGCTTTTAAAATGAAGAATATAGAAAATTTGAGCAACAGCAATCAAATGTAAGAAGATCCTAACTGGTACTTTAAGACAAAAGCTGCAGCATTTTGCATAGGAAAGAAGGAAATTAATTGGTGAATTTCACCTATGACATTCTGTTCTAGTTTCTTTAACTTGATTTCTGTCCAATACTAGAAAGCAAGGGTGATATTTGTTCATGTTTACAAGCTATAAAATGCAATCATTTTTCCAGTTACCCACTGTCTAAAAACAATTTTTTCTCAAAGATCATTATTGACTATAAAAATTCAGCAACAGAGAAAAGAATAAATTTCAAACAATCCTACTTTTCGATGAGTAACATATAGAAAGATTTCCTCTACAAAATAGGAGGGCTCCCCATAATTTTAGCTGGATCTTGGACAGTTTATCAGAAACTGTATTTCATTTCTTCACAGTTTCAAAATCCATGAAATCCTTACTCTTCTGACTGCTGACTTTGAATTTGTTTGTTCAACACATCTGTGATTATCTCTGGACAGGAAAAACAATAAAAGAAGTGAACCCACTGAAAATTCCATTTATACTCCCAAGTGCCCTTACAACTTGTCCTAATATCTCTCCCTTCCCCATCCTTTTTTTTAGTGTGTCTCCCAAACAGTGATAAGCCCAAGGTTACATATTATCTACAGTTTTCAAATCAATATTACCTTATATCACCATTGCTGCACAGTTTAGGGCTTTGCGGCTAGCTACCATGACAATAGATGCACAGCCTGGAACCAGTTTTAGTTAATTAGAGTCAATCAATCCAAACTTTGCTAACTTACTCATGTGAAACAATAGTATAATGAACCAAAGTCGGCAAGATGATTGGGAAACACAAATTATTACACCCTGATAAATTAAATGTGACTATTACAAAACCTTCTTTCTAAATGAATACTCAGGGAAGAAATATGAGTCTTTAATATAATTAAGAATATAGGGAAAATAAACCTAAAAGAGCTATTAAAAGACCCACCTTTTTTTTTAAGGAAGAAAAATAGAAGTTGTATTATGGGAAGATCTTGTGACATCTTTACAAGTATTAATTTGGGAAAATAATGTCCTGTTGTTTCTGGTCATCGGATGGAGTAGGCAGAAAAGCAGGACATGCATACTTGGGGGTGCCAGAAGCATGGCAGGGTAGTGAAAGAACAAAACGGGAGAGATAGATGAGCCCAGACCTTCCGTGTCTATGTGTATGCAGTGTCAAGAGCATGGGTTTATGTGACCCATGGTCAATGCTTTTGGTAATGTATGAAATTGAATGAAAGCTTTTCCCTAGAACTCTGGCAAATCTGATGAGCCAGCATTGGTGTTTGTGTTCACTCATGCTGAGTTCAAGGCCTGTGGTAGACTAAATAAAATATACAGCCATTTTACCCCTGTAATTGGTAGAATAAGACAAACCAAGATTCAACCTCCCATTAGCCAAACCTTTCTGTTGCTTTATCCCAAGGTAACCTGGGAATCCTCTCAGAACTTTTACTTGGGTTAAAAAACCATGTTGAGGGTGCCTGGATGGCTCAGTTGGTTAAGCGACTGCCTTCGGCTCAGGTCATGATCCTGGAGTCCCGGGATCGAGTCCCGCATCGGGCTCCCTGCTCAGCAGGGAGTCTGCTTCTCCCTCTGACCTTCTTCCCTCTCATGCTCTCTCTCTACCATTCTCACTCTCAATAAATAAATAAAAATCTTTATTAAAAAAAAACCATGTTGATGAGAAAGAGTTAAATGGAGGATAAGAGAACATTTGCAATGCAAATTGATATGAGGGTACTAGATGTCCCATTAGGGAAACAAGACAAGGGAAGCAAAAAGGAACCAGAAAGGGGGTTCAGGAAGGTAGAGAAAGGAAAAAAATGTTGAAGGATGATTTTTAAAACAAGATTCTTCTATCTCAACTTAGGCTAAAATTGGTCCTATTATTAACTGTTGGTGGTGAAACATCTCACATAAAAACTTTGTAAGAGGCAGAGTGCAAAGAGCTCTGACTTGGAGTTTGAAGACCCGGATTGGGGCGGTGGGGGGAGGTCCTCTCCCAGCCAGTTAGATGATCTATTTGGCCTCTTTCTTTATCTGCAAAATGGGGTCTTGAGGTAGATCATCACTGAGGAAAATTCCAACTCAAAATATCCCAACTCCAGGTACAATTTCAAAAACAGTTTTTAATAACTTACTATAAGTGACAGATGTTAACTACAGCTATATACTGAATGTCTCCCAAATTTGAAAGTTGAAAATTAACCCCCCGTGTAACGGTACTAAGAGGTGAAGCTTTTGCAAGATGATTAGGTTATGAGGGGAGAGACCTCATTAAAGAGATTAGTGCCCAAATAGAAGAGGCCCTGAAGAGCTCTCTCATCCATTCCAGTATGTGAGGACACAGCAAAAAGATAGGCATTCATAAACCAGGAAGACGACTCTTACCAGATACTGAATTTGCCAGCACCTGGATCTTGAACTTCTCAGCCTCCAGAACTGTGAAGAAATTTTGTTGTTTAAGCCACGCAGTCTACGGTATTTCTGTGACAGCAGCCCAAATGGACCAAGACAACTGCTGACTTACTTTGTTACTTCTGTCACATAATCAGGCAGATCAAGGCAAATGCTAAAGATGTTTACAGTGTGGTCCATAAAGACATCATATGTTACATTAGATTTTATTGCTTTATATTGAGCTTTCATCTATTTTCTCATAATCTAAATTACAGCTAACTTACGGTCTTTATATACTCTAAGCTCATATACATTTTGTTGTCATTTATCACGTACATAAACAGAGCTTGTCTTAAAAAGGATGTAAAGGTTGGCCCTGAATCTATGGCAAGGCTTGGTATCTGTGTCTTGGTGGGCAGGGTGGGAGACAACATTTGTTTCATTTTCCTTATTGTTTAAAGATTACTGATGCAATGGTAGGGTGGCTCACTCCTCTTCATGTCACAAATGAATTGTCAAAAGATTTGAAGCTTCTAGAAGATAGGAAATAGGAGTTATATTGCTTTCAGTGTCCTATAATGTCTAACACAGTATATCAGCTATAGACAGGCTTAATCAATAGCTGTTAGATGATGGGTGGATGCATAGATGAAAGAATAGGTTACAGGTGGGTGGGGAAATAAACATATCAGTAAATGGAAAGTCAATATAAACACAGTGGCATACAGTTTATATTTCTTTGCATTTGGAAAACAATGTTTTTGTGTTTGTTTGTTTGTTTGTTTTTATTTATTTGATAGAGAGACACAGCGAGAGAGGGAACACAAGCAGGGGGAGTGGAGGAGGGAGCAGCAGGCTTCTGCTGCGCAGGGAGCCCAATGCAGGACTCCTTCCGATCCGAGGACACTGGGACCACTACCCGAGCTGAAGGTAGATGCTTAATGACTGAGCCACCCAGGTGCCCCTGGAAAACAATGTTTTTATATTTAGAGGCTTATTTTAGGAAATGGCAATATTTTAGCTAATAGAAACATATGATAAAATTCTACACATTTTTATATTCATTTAACATATTTATGCTCATGTAACTACTAAGAAAAATGTAACTAAAAGGTAAAATTTTTTAAGAAGATAGCAAAATAATTTTTAACATCTCAAAGGTGTGTGGTGTGGCTAATTTAATCCCACCTACCACATCTCAGATTCAAATCCTATCATTAGCAATAAAATGAATTAAAACCAAGGGTGTAGTGTTCCAGATATATAATTTATATCTATAATTTAAACCTCACAAAGCCAGTTGCTTCTCCCCAAACCACATAAAAACCACAAAGTATTTCACTGGCCATGACACCGCCAATTGGTGATGAAAAATTTGCTTGTGCTTTTGACATTTCTGTGTAAAACAACAGCTGCTTCACTCACTTGGAAGCAGCCTTTTTCCCCCCACTGGGGATTCTTATCCCCAGTGGAGGTGGGTGGGCATCTTGCTGGCAATGTTGCATGCATACAGAGATTCTTAGATACTCCATAGCTGACAGCTAAAATGAACTCATTCTGTGAGGGATATGTTTTCCAGTGGAAGACAGCCAGACCTGCTTTCCATTGGGGAATAGAGTATGAGGGGTGCCATGGCCCTGTTCTCATCATAGTGAGTCTAACACCCACAGTCACATGGGGCCAGCCATGTACATTGTAGAAACCAAAGGCTAATACTTTAAATGCATCTTAACTACCAGAAGGAAAATCCTAGGTCAAAAATGAGCAGACGATTTAAAACAGAAACATATCTGTGAATGCACTGGATCCTTCTCCTTCTCTATCATCATCACCATCAATATTATATTATTATTCTCTCATTTGCCTTATGTTCTTAGATTTCTAAGTTCTTGGAACTTGAATGTTGTTTGTTCCCTTCTCCTCTGGTCTCCCTTCTTTTCCTGTAGGTACCTTAAATCATACTCTCAATGAACACCCTCATTCCGTGTGCTCTTAAAATTCAACACCAGGGAAGAAATGAGATGAGTTTCATTTAGGCACATACCCTCAAAAAGTTGAGCCCATAGAAGGTGGCTGTCATTCTGATGTATTCCATACTAATTATTTTGGCCCAGATCCTGCTGATGGCATTTACACTGTCATCACAATGCACCTTGTAAATGGCAATCCCTTACTCATCAATTCCATACCTATCATGCAAAGTTTCAGTGCAAATCCAAGGCTAGTTCTGCATGAACTCAGGATATTCCTAGAGCGCGGGATACAAGTTAGGAGTCAGAAGACTCCACTTAATGTATTGCTGCCACTCTGGTGTGGATCTGTTGATCTCATAGAGTTGTAATAAGGATGAAAATGCTTGGTAAAGGGCACAGGCACTTGTTAATATTGGCTATGACGATCCAGAGCAGTACAGTAGAAAGAACTCTCAGTGTGGAGATTTCAAGTCTGCCCTCAGCCATTTGTTAACTACATGACATCACTTAACCTCTCTGAACTTCATTATCAGTATCTATAAAAAGATAACATTATTTTAGTGATATAAATGTGTGTGTGTATATATATGTGTATATATATATATATATATAGAAATGCGTGTTTTATATATATGTGTGTGTGTGTAGATAGATAGATAGATCTAGATCTAGATCTGACACTTCTCTGACTTTTTTAAATGGCTATTTCAGAAAGACACTGGAAATGGATGAGTACCTGACCCAGGTCCTCAAGGAACCAATGTTTAAGGAAACAGGTGTTATCACCCCAGAAGAGTTTGTGGCAGCTACAGATCACTTAATCCACCACTATCCAACATGGCAACAGGCTACAGGGGAAGAATCAAAAGTGAAGGCATACTTACCAACAGGAAAAAAATTTTTGGTCACCAAAAATGTGCCATGCAAAAGCGGTGCACACAGAATATTCAGATGAATTAGAAGCTACCATTGAAGATGATGGTGATGGGGGATGGGTAGATACTTAATCATAACACAGGTATTGCAAGAATAACGGAAGCAGTTAAGGAGATTACATTGGAAAACAATGACAGTATAAGACTTCAAGATTGCTCAGCAGTATGTGAAGAGGAGGAAGAGGAAGATGGAAGAGAAGCTGCAGATATGGAAGTATATGAAATGAAGGATTGTTGGAAACAGATGAGGCTACTCTAGACACAAGGGAAATAGTAGAAGCTTCTAAAGCTAAAACTGATGCTGGTGGTGAGGATGCTATTTTCCAAACCAGAACTTAGGACCAGTATATCACTTATGATAAATATTACCAGACACTGGGACTATGGTTGCTCAGCTATGATGAGCAAAAGCAGCCTTTACCTGCTGAACATGTGTATGAAAACACCAGTCAAGATCATGTGAAGAAAACGGTGACGATTGAAAATCACCCTCATCTCCCATCACCTCCTCTGTGTTCAGTTTACCCATGCAGACATGCCCAGGTGGTGAAGAAAATCATTAAGACTGTTGCAGAAAGAGGGGGAGAATTTGGTGTTCCTATGTATCTTCTAATTTTCTTATAATCTGTATAAGCTGTCATTCCAACAATACAGTATGACTGCACCAGACACTTCACAATGCAATGAAGAGAGCATAGAATCTATCCTAATTATTGGCTCTAATTTTTATTTTTATTTTTTTAAGATTTATTTATTTATTTATATATTTGAGAGAGAGAGAACATGTATGAGCAGGGGGAGGCAGAGGGAGAGGGGGAAGGAGAGAAGCAGACTCCCTGATGAGCCGGGAGCCCAGGCAGAGCTCCATCTCAGGACCCTGAGATCATGATCTGAGCCGAAATCAAGAGTTGGACACTCAACCAACTGAGCTACCCAAGTGTCCCTGGTTCTGATTTTTAAAGAATTAACCCATAGATATGACCATTGACCATAATACACCAATTATACAATTTCTCTAATAAAGGGACTTATATGGTTATGCATTAAATTAAAAAAAGTTCCATTAAATGGCTATTTCACTGATTGTGTTAAACAATTTAAGAATATCTGTGATAATTTTCTAATAATTTCTGTATTGCTGATCTCCAGAGTAATGAAGAAAGTCTCATACATGTTAGTACTAGTACAATGCAAAACACATAGTAACTATCATTAAAACATAGCCAACAATAGCTAACAAAAAGCCAAAAGCTGTTACTACAAAAAAACAATAATAAATTTATGGTAATGTATACAAAAAAAAACCTTCTTTTATCACTTTTTGAGAACATCTAATACTGTTCTTTCTCCCCCACAATCTATATTATGATCCAAAGAAGCTCTTTATTACTCTAATTTATATCAATACTCTATAAGCCCATGGTCCCTTAATTTTTGTTTCCATGTTGATTTCTCTTCTGATTCTTATAATTTTATGTCTACCTCCTCTTGATATCTCTACCAGGATGTTTCACAGTTTCCTTGAACACCACAATTTCAAGATCTGAACTTACCATGTTTCCTTCCCAAACTATTCCTCCTCAAGTGTTTCTACTGCAATAACTGGCAAAATATCCACTCACATGCTCATAACAGAAATCTTGCAATCATTCTTGATAACTCCCTTTCCCTCATGTCCCATGTTTGTTGATTAGTCTTTTAAAATGTTTCTCTAATTTATCAATTTCCCTCTACTGTCCACTATCAATGACTCCAGTGTCATTGATGAACCGTCCTTGCCTCTTCATTGTCTTTCTACACTGATCTTCGCCCTTTTCCAGTTCAAACTCAACTTTGAATGTCATTTCTCTTCTTAAAACTCCCATGAACACTGCATTTTTTAGGATAAACCATCATATTACTAGCACCTCTGGGTTTTTTATATACAAAGGGGTAAGTTTGAGGGAGTGGGGTGGCTATTTAGTTGGAAGGAGGAAGTGAAGGGACTTCTCTTGGAGCCACATTTGCGTAGGATGCATGTTACCCCTGGCCTCATCCACTGTCCCATCCATAGCATGACCTTTGATCCTTTGAAAGCACTGATTCCTGCCCAACTTCCCATCTCACCTTATGTTTTGTTTCCCCTTACTCACTGTATTGGAGCCTCATTGCCTAGCCCCACCTTGCCTTCTACAAATGTACCAGGTTCATATGCGTATTTGCATATGAGGATTTTCCTTCTGCCCATATCACTCTTCTTTTCACCACATTTCCCCTAAATTCCCTGTCCTCCCCACCTTCATCATCTTTCTAGTTTCTGTTTCTGTTTCTAGTTTCTCTCTGCCTCTCCCCCACTTCACTTCTCCAGTGAAGGTGTCCTGTCTCTGGGTCTGATTCTCCTCTTGAATGCTATTAAGTACCTGAATTTGTCAGTTATCATACTTATCACAGTTGTAGTGACATGACCTTTAGGAGGCCTTTTGTTTGAAGTCCACCTACCTCACTCATTATATTCTACACCCAGGAGGGCAGGAACCAAGTTGGTTTGGTTCATCCCTGAACCCTCAGTACCTAACATAGAGCTGGGCAAATACCAGGGGCTCTACAGAAATTGGTTGAATAAAGAAATTACTAAGTCTATTTAGATCACTCTTTTCAAACTCCCTATCAGTTCTCAAAAAAAAAGTATGTGGATATTCTCTTAAGGACAGTAAATGAAACCTTTTCTTTCCAAAGTCTAATTTGTTGATTATCTATTAGACTGAGAAAGTGACCTGTTCCTCAGATCTCATACCATACAATTTTCGAATAAAAAAAAGATACTTATTTTTAACTATGTTTTTAAATTTAATTGCTTCTAGTTGTTTAGGAATCTTTTAAATCTGTGTAAGTGACCAATAGTCCAAACTTATTAAATTGTTGATACCATTTTGTAACTTTTCCTGGAAGTTTGATTTTACTTAAATCCTTTTGTAATTATTCATTCCTGAACATTTATCAGATACCTATTACAATGTGCTGTGAATGGAAAAGAACATTTACTGAGGAGCTTATACTCTAGTAGAATAAACCAATAAATAAATACATTTACACACACACTTATAGGATAATTAATGAGAAATACTAAGATAACTATGTATATGGTGCTATGGTCATGTAAAAGACAATTAACTGAAGATTAGAGAGAGTCACAAAGAAGGGGCAGCACTGGGGCTGCTCTTGAGGATGAACGGAAGATTACCAGACAGACAGTGACTCCCTCCAGTCATTCAGGAGGGGAAAAAACAACAACAACAAAAAAAACAAACAAACCAAAAAAACAAGCCGGTAGGAGTAAAGGCAAGGGGATGGTTCACACATTTAACTATTGTCCTACATGATTCAGACTCCTTAATAAACAGTGTGCCTCTTTTATGAAACATCTCTCTATATCCGTGGTGAGCAAGACTCTCTTGAAATATAACATCAATTCATTTGGTTCTCAAACTAATTGATCTGATGAACAGCCAGTCCCAATTTCTTCCTGGACAACTATCAATACGTGCAACTTCCCAACAGTCAAAAAATATGGACACCTCCTCCTATAGAGATATACTTTAATAATTCATTAGTGACTGTACTGTAACTCATTCATAAAACCCCAAAGCATTAAAAGCTCCATCTTCATTATTACCAGATGTCTTATAGGCACCTAAGTCAACACTTCAAAATGACTTCCTGCAAGTTTGCAAGACCAAGTGTATCTTCAAGGACATCCAAGAATACATTTCCTGAAAAATCTGCTGGAAGCTAGCTAATAGTACTGTAAAAATGATTTTTAATATTAAAGACCCTGGGGGCACCTGGGTGGCTCAGTTGGTTAAGTGTCTGACTCTTGATTTCAAGTCAGGTCTTGATTTCAGGGTCGTGAGATTGAGCCACGCATCAGCCTCCACACTCAGCAGACAGTATGCTTGAGGTTCTCTCTCTGCCTCTCCCCCTGTTCTCTCTCTCTAAAATAAATAAATCAATCTTCAAAAAAAATTAATAAATAAATCTTCTCACATTCTGCCATGTCCATCCTGGAAATAAAAATGTTTCCAAAAGACTTAGTTTGAAAAGGGGGGAATCAGTTTCTTCCAAAGATTATAGCAATTTCAAGAACTTCCAAGATCTCTCTCTCTCTCTCTCTCTCTCCCTCTCTGGGTGGATAGATGGAAGAATGATAGATGAATAGATGGTTATAGTGTTATAGACAGTGATAGAAATGTAAAGAGAGGTAGATATCATCCTTCAGAAAGCTGATTTCTTTCATCACTGAATAAAATGCAGAAAAATTGGTTTAGGCATCAAAGGAAAGAATTTTTAAACACATTTATTTCCTTATAAAGTTAAAATGCCATTAAAAATTAACTGCCAGAATTGAATCCATGAGACCTTTCAGAGAAGCAAGCATATGGTCTGAGAGAAGCCTGCCTGTGCTTTTGCACCCATCAGAGGGTCCCAGCTGACAGAAAGGACCAACCATCTGAGTCCCAGCTACAGAGAGATCCTGAGAAATCCGTGCCACTGACTTTTCAGTTGACTTTGTTCCAGATGTCCCCAAAGAAAGGTCTTCGCTTTTAAAAATCATTTAAATTGTATATTTAAGACTGCAAAGATAAACTTTTGTCAGAAATGCTGCTGAGGAAAAAAAAAAAAACACAACTCTTTCGAGACTGCAAGTTTCCTGCAGCTTGAGCTGGCAACACATATGCAGCAATAACTGTGGACCAGAGAATCCTGGACTTGAATGGATGCCTTGATTCAAACAAGGCCCTAAGTGACGAATCATATTTATATGTTCCCAAATACCAATTTCTCCCCCTCCGAAGTCATCACTGGGCTCCGTGTCTTTCACTCTGGTACGTTTTACCTTTAAAGCATTGCATTTGCAAACAGTTTTTCGTCAGTTGTAATCAGTTTTTGAATTCTGTTGTGTTTTATTTTTTTTTTTATCCAAGTATGGTTCTCATGGTGTAGTAAATGACATTAGGCTTTTGTAAATTCTTGCAGAATATAACAGATCATTGGTTTTATAACACAGTCGCTGCTTTTGCATTCTGATGAGATTATTAGTAGCAGCCTAGAATACAACATCCTTGCATACTGTTAGTTAAAAAAAATAAAAGTTTACTAAATGGTCTCTTGTCAACTGTATCTGAAAATCATTATAGTTTCTGTGTTTCCTCTACATGAAGGGGCTCTTCAGCAAGCTGGTGGGTTATGTCAACAAGAGGTTACAAAATTATTATCCGGGCTCTGTTTGTTTCAGTGGGGCTTACGCCATGCATTAGCATTCCTATTGTAAATCTCAGGGGCTTAGGTATTTGTACATCAGGTGTGGAACCATTCCAGTGTTCAAACAGAGGATGCTCAAAGCCAATCGGCCTAGTGGTAGCTTTCATTGGGAACAATTTCCCGGGGGGGGGGGGGGACGCACTAGGGCTTTTCTGATTTGCCATCTCTCCATAACAAAGATTAGCCCTTTGGGGTGTTCTGTGGCCTCCTGTAGAGAGATTTAAAATCCATTCTATTAATAAAATTAAGTGTTTCTCCCTCTTGAGCCCATGGTCTATAATGCAAATGAGCTACGTGTGATATTTAAGGGGCAAATGGTCCTCCATGCGCTGCAGAGTGGCGGCGGCGCAGCAGCGAGCAGCGCGAGACGTGCAGGCGGAAGTGCCTGGCACAGACCGGGGAGCAAAACATTTTCAGTGTGTGCATTCTGTTTTTAGGGCTGAAACAATGACATTTGAAAATTGCCTATTGCATGTGCACCTTACCTTTCTCTCCATACCACTTTACACACGCATATCTGCTATCTGCATTAAGATCATGACATTCTGGGCTTCAAATTGATACAATGCCAAATAAAAAGCTATCCCGTGAGCTGTAATGGTTCTCTAGAAGTCACGGCATTCAACATAGTCAATAATATGAATTTTTAAATGTGTAAATGCATACTAAAATGAGAGATCTGATTTGCTTCGATAGTTCTGGCCTATGAGATACATAATACAGTGTTTTAAAAAACTGCTTGCATCTAGTTTGCATTTTACCTGAAAATGGGAATAATAAGAACGATGACTTTTGTAAAAACTTCGTATTCTGTTTTGGAATTCTCCCCATGACAGTTTCAGAAGTGAATACATTTCTCAGTCTACTTTTGCTTTTTATTTTCTTTTTCCTTGGTTTCTGGGGATATCTTTGTTTTATTGACAACACTTTAATACTGAATAATGTTTAAAATTAAGATGTTTAATAATTCTCTTTGGACTTGTAAGCATATTCTTCCTATTCTTTTGATTTAGCCATGGTTAACTAGTGACATTCCCCGTCAGGCTTCTTTATCATTGGTATTTAAGAATGCAAATTCTTCTTGACAATGCAAATTCTTCTTAAAAATAGTTACTCCTAAATGACTGTAACTCGTTTTATTAAACTAGTTCATATAAATGGGAAAGCTAAATCAAATAAAAAACAACTTTCTTGGATCAGGGTTTCAGGACAAGGTCCAAAACCTCTGCCTTCAGCTGAGCTGCAGAACCAGTACTAAGTACTAGGGCTAAGGAGAACAATGTGAGGAACTAAAGTTGGTTGCAATCTAATGGGCAAGTAAAAAAAAAAAAGAAAAGAAAGAAACAATTATAGCACAATATATTTAATGTTCTATGGCGTATAATCAGAAAATATATTTTCCCTGAAGATCAGTATGATCCAGAACGCCATTGTGCACTGTTACACTTCCCAGGCAGAAGCAGCCACCTTTCCCAGAGATTGGGTTTCTTTGCAAATCAATGGGGTAACAAAGCTCAAGTTCTAAATGTAAATAGATAAGGGTTTATATCACACTTGTGTGATCTAGAGCAAAATAATTATCTTCTCTTAACTTCACGTTTTTCTGTGAAAATGGAGCCATATTCATACCTACCTTGTAGGCTTATGGTTTTAGGTGAGATAATGCATGTGAGCAGTTTAATGCAGTGCCTGGCACATAGCGGGTGCTTATGAATTGCTATCTGGCAGTAAGATCATTGTTACTGATAGAGCCCATGTGTTTATGCACACGTGTGCCTCCAGGAGTCAGGTTTTGACCAGGGCAGTGAATTTCTCTTTGCTGAAGAATGTGCTTCTCTCCCCTAATTTGAACGGTATGTGCTCAAAGTGCTTCTGTAAAGTTCTCACTCATGTGACTTCATCCCACCATCTATTCTGATCTGGTAAATGTATTCTTTTAGTCCATTTGCTCTCTCCTTATTGGTAAAATTAAAAAACAGATTATGAGGATGGTGAATTTGATCAAAAGCATTCACATGTATGTTTACATGTGGAAGTGGAAATTTGTTCCATTTACTGAATGTGATGTGGTCTCAGCCACATCATGTGACTGCTTTGAAATTCTGTGCTCTCTGTTACCTTGGAGCTGTGGTCTCTTTTTTTTTCTGTGTGAATGAGTACATTGTGCTGTTTTCCTAGGCACCAATCAGTACATACTTGAATGGTCTCCAGCAAACTGCCAGAGTTGTGAGTCAAGGCCTCTGATCTCTGCATTGGCCCAGGTTTCATATATCAGTCTTGTGCTGGGACCCTCTCAGTGGATCTGACTTCTTGCAACCCTGTTGCCAAGCCTTCTTATCTCTTCTACTTCTACGTTTCCTTACTGTCTTAGTCCATTTGGGCTGCTATAACAATATCACGGACTGGGTGGCTTATAAACAACATTTATTTCTCACAGTTTTGGAAGATCAAGGTGCCGGCAGATTCCAAGTCTTGCAAGGACCTGCTTCCTGCTTCATAAATGGCATTTTCTACTCTGTCCTCACATGGCAGAAGGGGTAAGGGAGTTCTCTGGGGCTTCTTTTATAAGAGCACTAATCCCATTCATGAGGGCTCCACCCTCATAACCTAATCACTTCCTAAAGACCCCACCTTCTAATGCTATCTCACTGGGGATTCAGTTTCAACATGTGAATTTAGGGGGAACACAAACATACAGTCAATAGCACTTCCTTTATTTTTTTTCAAATTTTTATTTAAATTTTAATTAGTTAACATCATATTGGTTTCAGGAGTAGAATTTAGTGACTCATCACTCACATATAACACCCAGTGCTCAACACAACAAGTGCCCTCCTTAATGCCCATCACCCATTCAGCCCATCCCCCACCCAATAGTACTTCCTTTATTTTTTATTTACTTTTTTAAATTCAATTAGCCAACATATTGTACATCATTAGTTTTTGATGTAGTGTTCAATGATTCATTAGTTGCATATAACACCCAGTGCTTTAACTTAACCATTACAACACATACATACACCACATACCACATGCCACACACCACATACACACATTCAACTCTTCTCATCATAATCCTCTAGAGACATTGATTCAACAAATATGTTTTAAGTGCCTCTACATGCCAAGCACTATGCAAGCAACATGCATATGAATTAAACAAGAATGAACCTGGCCTTGAGAACACTGACTTGATTCTATACAACAGAAGACAGATAGCAGACAAATAAGTGAATAGATAACCAAAATATTTTGAGACTATGATCAGTACTTTGAAGGAAATAAACGGGGTGCTATACCAGAAGGTAACCTCCAATGAAGGTCCTCCAATGATGTAGCCACGGAAGACCTTTCTGAGGAACAGATATTCAAGAAAAGACCTAAAGAATGAGGAGAAAACAAGCAAGTGAAGAGGGAGAGGGGAAATCTTTTCAGGCTGGAGGCAGAGCCAGTACAAAATCCTCGAGTAGGGGAAAGAACCAAAAAAGTTTCACGAGCTCCCCCAAAATTCAGTGCAGCAAGCTGGAGTCTGTGGGAGACAGGTACTCAAGACTCAGAACACGCAGGGTTTTGCAGACCTTGGGGGGCTAGGGGGAGAATTGTGTCAAGTTCTAAACACAAAAGCCAAATGCAGGTTGTTCAACATCAGAAAGACCTTCTCCAATTCATCATATAAGAACTCTACAGTTTAAGCAAAAAAGGAAACATGGGAGAATCAGACTTACAGCAGGGAGTGCAGTTTGGACATTATAGAAGCTTTCCAGAAACTAGGATGTGAACTCAGGGTGGGGCAGGAGGTGGAAATAAGGTGACAAAGATTGAATTGATCCAGGATAAAGGGAAATAGAAACAAAACACTTAATGACAAATTTCGGGGGAAGGGGAATGGGGAGATGAAAGAAATGAAGGCGCTCCTGAGGACTCCAGATTTCTGGACTGAATACCTGAGTAGACAACATAGCATTTACTAAGATAAGGGACACCAGGGACAGACAGTTTCAGGAGATACTGAAGGTGAGCATGTAAATTTGAAATGCCTGTGAGAATTCACATGAAGATGTCAAGAATGCACTATCCATTGGGGTTCTGTGTGTTCCACCTGTCTGTTCACCAACACGCCAATACTGATTACTTTAGAAAACTTAACAGTAACCACTACCATTTACTGGGTGACAATTTGATACCTTTGGTGCACAGCATCTCTTTGGTGTGTTGGCTAACTATGATTTTCATATGTCAGGATTGCTTATTACTATCAGGGCTGACACACGAAGTCCACTGTTTTAAATGCTTATCACAGAGCTCAGGATAAGGAATGCCTAGCTGAGACTTTATTGCAAAAGGCTAAAGGATGTCAGTGCCAAATCTATAGATAAATGAGGAGGTTGCATGATCTAGAATCTGAAAAATGGGGGTGGACCAACAGGAACATAGCCCCCTGGAAGATGTGACACAGTAAATGTCTAGTATGCATTGGTAAATACACTACAATGGTCTCACCAGTTTCCAAAAATGTCAAACCAAAGACATTTTCTGTAAAATATAGATCAAATGGTGCTGCACAGGGAAAAATATTTAGGGGGAGGGAGAAGATGGGAGGAAAATTCCACAATCACACCCTTGATTCTTAGAAGAACATCACAACATGCAAATTTTATCAAAGAAAACTATAAAATGTTGCAGAACCATTCCTTTCAAATGAATATAAGATGCTAATTGGTGATGTATGTAGTCCCAGAGATGCTTGACATGCAAGGAGTGAGTGAAGTACGACAAAGCATTTGTGTGGGCCATCTGGAAGGGCATACCATACTCCTGCATGTGATGAGAAAGTGGAATTAAACAGAAACTTTGGAAACCAACGTCTAAATATGCATGGCTTTTGGTGCTTACATCCTTTTCATGGATCAAGACCCTGACGAGAAACCCCTCCATCCACCTAGAGATCATGGCGACCAAATGAAATGGAGCCCGACTCTCCCCTGCACAGTGAAGATTATTGCCACCCCCTTCTGCAATCTGGACATCTCTACAGCTTTACCAACCATCGCAGATTGTGTTCCTCATGTACTTTACATGTGAAACTTAAAGTTTTGCCCTGGCTTACTCCCAGAAGCAGGTATTTGATCTCCTGTATAACAAACAGAAACAGTATTTAGATTTCTAAGACGAAGATGCTTTTTATATGCACACACACACACACACATATATTTTCCACAAACACTAAGGAGCATCAACAAAACAGACATATTTGTCTCTGCTCCAAAACCGCATGAGAGAATTTTTTTAAAATATTCACCAAAAAAAAAAAGTAAAAAATGTGAGATATGTTTTTATTCATTTCAGCTTATGAATTGGATTTTCAAAAATTAAACTTGAGGGCAATATCTTCTTAGGATCAAAGTTTTCCTAACTTTTGTACAAATTAAAGTCTTAGGCTGTAAGGAGAACTAGTCAAATTTTTAAATACTATTTGATAGGAAAAAACTGGCCTAATACTTGAAATGGGCCATAAAATTCAGTGATCCATTTTTAAATTAATGATTTGGTTTTTGGTGAGGAAGCCCAGGGAGCGCACATTGTTGAGACAGAAAGGGGAAGAGCAATTCAAGAGCACGGAGATCCCGTAAACTGGGCTGTTTAGATGCTCAGCCCTGCGTTCTGCACTTCAAGGCTTGTGTTTTCTTCTGAACTCTTGTCATTTACGTCCTTGTTCTGAAGAAAAGTTTCAAGATTTCTTTAGCCCACAGCTAGTTAAAAGACAAACGAACCCAAAGCACAAATACAAACACCTGGGAAATTGCATCTCTGCGATCAATCTACCTCTTCTTAAATACATTTTGTTTGTTTGCCTATCTGAGTGTAAGCCCCAAGGCAAGAACTGTGTCTTTTTAATGTCTTCTGCAGCACCAAGCATATTGTAAAAGCTGAGGCAATGATAAACAATAATAATAATGCCATTCAAAGGGAATGCTGACTCAAATAGCATGAGTTTAAGCCTAATGGTTTAGACACTTGGAGTTGAGAAAAGATATGGCACTCGAGTCAATTTATATAATCCAAATCTACTTCCAAAATCTGAATCATTCTTTTCTCTGTTTGGGTTGTACATTTTTAAAACTGTGACAGTGAAAGCAGTCCTTGCCTGCCCACTCTCCCTCAAAAAACAAAACAAAACAAAACAAAAAACTGTACTAGAGTATAAATGTATTTACCAAATATTTACTGAGCACCAACAATCTTCATAATATAATAGGCATTAAAGACATAAAGGTGAACAAGACACACTTCCCCCTCTCTCAGATCTTGTAATTTATAGGTAGGTAGATCATGAAAGAGTTAAGACAAGGGGTAACTAGATTTTTAAAATGCATTTGCGAAAAACTATGCCCTGTAGATCATAATGAAATGTACTCATTTGAAATGGATGGTCTATTCCTGAGAACATAGCTGCATGGGTCAGCTCTTTGGAGGAAGACACAAGACTGATTTTCTACACTCAGGGAGTAGGGACTGACTGAAGAATATGCTGAGGGCCTTCTTCACTCACCCGCCTCAGGTACTGCAAGGTTCACAAACAATGAAGTTCCTACCAGTGAAGTGTCCACCTTCTCTGATTAAGGGCTTTGAGTTGGCAGAAGGCATCTCATTAATACAAATATAAGAAGGGCTCTAGCTTAAAAATACTCACCACCTACCTGCACACTTATCTGAACCTTTTATCAGATGAGTCAGTTGCCATTTTTCCAGAATAGGCACCTGAAAGAGTAAGACGGGATGCAGAGGCTTTGATGGAGCAAATAGTGGGATGTGGAACTTCAGTGTGAAGCACGCGTTTGTGAGGACGATGCTGAAAAGAAGCAAAGAGATGCTTTAAGAATGGGATTTAGGAATGGAGCAGGGAGAGCAGGGGAAAACTTGCCTAAGTCATCCAAATTTTCTAGTTTGAAAACTGAAGGATTACTTCAAGATGCATTAGGCCCAGCTCAATATTCTGAAACTAGATTTGTCTAAATTTTACATAATGAGTTTCAATTTACCAACCCTACTCTTATGACTAGAATCCTGCACACAGTTGCCCCTGGTGACTTTTTTGTGACTCAGAAGATTTCAGAAAATTTGGAACTGCAGTCTTAAGAAGCCAAAAGGCAGGATATGTTGCCTGAGACCTTTTCATGTTCTGAATGTTATGGACTGAATCCGGGCCCACAAGCCCCAAATTCATACATTGAAGCCCAACCCTTGATGAATTATGTTTGGAGATAGGGCCTTTAGAGAGACAATTAAGGTTAAACGAGGTCATAAGGGTGGAACCCTAATCCAATATAACTGGTGTCCTTACAGGAAGAAGAGACAGTAGGGATTCCTGCACAGAGGAGAGGTCATGTGAGGACACAACAAAAGCCAACCATCAGCGAGCCAAGGAGAGAGGCTTCAAGAGAAACCAAACCTGCCAACACGATCTTGGACATCCAGCCTCCAGACCGGTGAGAATAAATTTCCGTTGTTTAAACCCCCCCCAGCCTGTGGCATTTTGTTATGGAAGCCCTAGCAGACTAATACACTGAACTCCAGTGATTACCAAATAGGAAAATTGCTCTTCATAAAAGAGGAGCTATTACAAAAATGCTATGAGGAGAAAGAAGGGCAATCACAGAGAGAGCAACTTAGAATGACAAGTAGTAATATTTCGATAGGGTGAAGGGACTCCCAGTACAAGGACAGCGTGTGCAAAATCTCTTTCTTCCTTCCCTTCTCTCAGAAACATGATTCTGATGCTGATTCATCCTAAGACCAGCATGAATATATTGAAAATGCTCCTAAATGATTATAATACATGAACTCCCTTCCTCTCTAACCCCTCCATACTCTGGTTCAGACATTCATCAGCAAACTGCTGGATACTTAGGAACCCCAACTGCCCCAGTGGTGATTGTTCCAGCAGTTTGCTGATTAGCAGAAGGCCAACCATGAGCCTCAACTGTGCAAAAATAGAGTTATCTTCATCTCCTTTTCCATCGACAATGTCAAAGCAGGATCAGAGGCAACAGGACAAAGCCAGAAATGTGAAATGTCTTCACATGAGAAGAAATTGTCTACATGACCAGAGTAGAATATCTCACATAATAGATGAAACAGAGCTTCACCTATCTTTGGAGATGAGAATACTAAATAAATTACTGGCCCACAAAGAAAATGAAGCCTCCTATCGTTTCTTTGTTCAATTAGGTACAACATTTCTTTTCCTTATTTAACTGAGACTCAGAGATCTCACCCACATCTGAGTTCTCCTCTACTTCTGTACATTCAGTTAGGCTACATTTTCCAATCTCTGTTCTGGTTTGGTATGGCCATATGACAAAGGGATCTCACCAAAGGATATGAGTAGAAGTGACATGAGCTACTTCCAGGCCCACCAAAGAGCCTTATTTCTTTTCCTTGTCCATTAGCTGAAGTGAAAGAAAGAATACTTAGAGGACCTGAATGAAGGTATGTCTCATAATGAGAAAAGCCTGGGTCCTTGGATGATTGCACAGACAAGCAACCCACCAGCCCCCCAGATCCAGTGGAGTGACATGGGTAAGAAATAACCCTTCATTATAAATGGCATATCAAGCCATTTATATTGTGGAGTTATTTACTAGAATAACAGACCAACTCTAACAACACCTATTTAACTTAGAAGCAGCAGAGAGTTTTGTTCTTTTTTTGCCAATGAATTTCAGGATTTTTCATGCTAAGGAAATGATAATCAAGCTAAACAATTTCATACTCACACTGATCTTTCTGTAGCTCTGAGTCAATGCCCACGCAAGGCTAAAGGGTAACTAAGCTGATGGACCTAACAGTTTTTCGATGGAATGTAAAGCAAGGGTCACAGTGATCTTTCACAGTTGAGTGATGTCTTTCTCCAAAGAGTTGTGCACGTTGGATTCATTCCATAAGAGTCACTCTCCCTTATGGGTCTTGCCACATAGAATCTTCTTATAATTCCACTTTCTTTGGAATGAAAGAACCCAGGCAGAGCTCTATAAGCAACGACTAGATATCCCTTGATGATTTATAATCTATATATATTTGAGTGTGAGAGGCTTATGCTCTGAACTATGGTAATACGGCTTACTTATGGCCTGGACATGTTTGTGGGATAGTAGCAAAGTCACAGCAAGTGTGTAGGATTCCTGAACATTCTCTTGGGAGAGTAGTTCTACAAAGAGTGCGTTTGATTAATCAATCTCTCAATTATAATCTCCCTGCCTCCCAACCTGTAGGAAGAGTAGAAAGAAGAACTGAATATTCTCCAATCCCTTTGTCTATTCCCATCTGGATTTTTCATGCTTTCATTGGAATAAAGAAATCTGGGAGCAATGAGAGGGTGTTTAGATCTCTGGTGTGTGTGCGTGTGTGTGCGTGTGTGTGTGTGTGTGTGCGTGTGTGTTAACTGGAGTGATAGCTAGATAGCAGTTCTGGGAGAGATGAAAAGTAGGGAGGGAAGTAACAATGGGTGTATGAATATTCCACCCAACCTCTGGCCTTTTGTAAACAAATGACTGGTATAACCCAGCACAGTAGTATCACAGATATTGTTATTCAGGATGAGCCATATTATTTGATAAACTTTTATTATAAACAAGAACATTTGAATTTTTTCACTAGTAATAACCAATAACATTTGTTAGAACCTAATGGTCCACAAAGTATTTGCACAAACATTATCTCAAAGCAGACATGTTTTTGTGACCCACATCACATCCCCTTGGACCAGGTCTGATTTCAGAGCAGCTGTGGTAGACACTTCTGTGCACTTACTCTGCCACCATCCTGGCTCAAACCTAAGCAGCAACTTCTCTCCTTTTTTATGCCTCAGAACTTTCTCTAAAGCCACACACACAGTCATAGCCAGGAAGTGTGGCCATGGAGTAAGGGAATAACATCCCTGGGGCAGGGTAGAACACTTAACTAATGAGACACAGCCATCATTTGATAAATGTCTTAGCATTCCATGTTTTGGAGAGACAGTTCTGAGTTGTACCCTCTATGCAATTCTCAGAAAGCCCCCAGTGGAGATTAAGACCTAGTTGCCCACAGCAAGAACCAATCAATAGAGCATATGTATTATCTTTCCTACTTTCCTGTCTCCCCGCTCTATCAAGACTGCTTCTGAGAATCACCTCCCAATAAACTACCTGCATCTAAATCCTTGACTCAGGATCTGCTTTAGGGTAACCTAACTAAGGTTCTCATTTAGTCTCTGCTACTAGAATAGAAGCCCCAAGCATTATGACATGTACTAGTTGTATTTGTAGTAAAAAGAAAGTAGCTCAAGATGAATTAGGGCAGCCCATGCTCCATCTGCTGAATGGTTGGGAGCTGCCAGTTACAGAACTGGCAGAGGTACACCTCATGCCCAGGGCAGAAACGCACCAAGCTGAATCGAAGCAGCAATACCTCCTAAGAGTGCAGCTCAGCATTGCTTCATCGTCACTCCCAACCACTTTCCACTGGCCAAAGGAAATCAGATGGCCAAGACCGACATCACTAGGGTAGGAGGGACTGCAAGGGAACATGGCAAAGGATGTGGATAGAGGGAGAGAAGAGTTAGAAGCAATGGTATAATCTACCACAACTGCTAATTACCATTAAACAATCATGCATTCAACAACTTATTTACCAAGTACATGGTACGCCAGGCACTAGGGATCCAATTGTAAACAAAGATAAACATGATTTCTGCCTTTATGGAGGTTATAGGTGTGTGTGTGTGTGCCTCCCAAATTTATATTATTCATTATTATTCATAATTTTCAGTCTTTGTTGATTTTGAAGTACACTTGATGTGTCTTAGTGGTCTCCATTTTAAATGTTTTTCTTGTGAAGTATTTAGGTAATATAAAAAATGAAATTGAACATACAATAATTCCAGGATATCCTTTTTAAGTTTCAGTCTTGACTAAGTCCTCAATTCTTCACCGTTTCCCCCCATACAACAATGAAGCCCCTTTTGAAATTCCAGTTATTTTAGTCCTACATGTATTTAAATTCCAGAATACTGTGAATTCATTAAAAGAATAAATATTCTCTTAAATGAGGTGAGTAGAAGTTGAAATTAGAGAATCTATATAATGAGGGGCGCCTGGGTGGCTCAGTCGTTAAGCGTCTGCCTTCGGCTCAGGTCTGGTCCCAGGGTCCTGGGATCGAGCCCCGCATCAGGCTCCCTGCTCTGCGGGAAGCCTGCTTCTCCCTCTCCCACTCCCCCTGCTTGTGTTTCCTCTCTCGCTGTGTCTCTCTCTCTCTGTCAAATAAATAAAATCTTAAAAAAAAAAAAGAATCTATATAATGAGGAAAGTGACATGTTTCTATCAATGAGATAAATGAAGGTGATATCATTCTTATTCTTTGCCAAATCTGACTTTTTATCCTATAATATCTTATTCTCCGAAAGAAGGGAGGATCACTGTCATTTCCCCGGTGACTAGCACAAGTACTGAAATATTAGAAGGGCTCAGTAGACACGGAATCAGTGCAAGAATGAATGGCTCAATCAATAAATCAATCAATGAAAAGAGACAAACCTAATGATTCCCTGCTAATGTCCATGGACTGCCACAGGCTTCTGTAGTATAAGCTGGTTAGATGTTCAGGGCACATAGTTCTTTGAAGACGGGTTGGGTGACCACTGATAACACTCCCAAGGGCCAAATGGCAGCTGTCTGATGAACTCTCTTTTCTTGGTATATTTTAGGTGATACATCCTCTTACTGTCATGAGACAGGCCATCACCTGCAAGGCTTACCACAATGTCCCTGATGTTGCATGTCCTGCATTTCCCCCAGCAACACTCTCCTCCCCATCCACACTGAACTACTGTAGTTTCCAAAACTTGCCATGATCTCTTCCATTTCATCAGTGTCTGGGACTGCTTTTCTCTATTTCTTGTCTATCTTTCCCTTTCTTGCCCTCCTGGAAAGTCCTCCATTTCTCCAATGCAAATGTATCTTGTTTATGAAGTCTTCCCTGAACTTTCAAAGCAAACAACCACTCACCCCTCCATGCTCCCGGAGAAACTTCCATGCACGGTACTCTGACTCTTCTGACATTACACTGCATATACGGGCCCTTACCAGAGTTCTGAAATAGGTGCTCAGATACCTGTTAAAAAATAAATAATAACAAGTTTACCTAATTGGCTAAAGAGTCCTCAGCTAACAATTTAATATAAGTTTATGAAGTCACACATTTAAAAATGCTATTATAGAGAGTATAGCATTTCTCAGGCCTTCTTAAGCCTTTCCTTCAATCCCACTATAAACACCCACCTCATCTCACATTCTGACCTCATTTTATCAACAAGCATTTTTTAAAATCTGGGAAACAACAGCAAAACAAACAGATGAGCATATTAGCATGAAATATGCAAAATTCTGTGTTCTTGTTTGAAGGGTCACATTTATTGCCCTTAATCCAGTTTACAAATTGCAGGAGTTTAGACTGCTCATTGATGTTTGTGTTTGATTAAGACACGACCATATATTTAAGAGCTGGCAAGACTATTGAGCCAGCCTGTGATTGTAACGGTAATTAGGCATTTTAACACATATTAGTGTAAACAGCTGTGTAAAATCCATATCAATGTTAGAAACACAAGTGATACGGTTCAATTAAAATATTACAAGGTTGATCTTTGAAGGTGGCTGAAAAATGCTGAGGAGTACCTGGAAAAATTAATTGCTCCCACACAATGACCTAGGCTAACAGAGGCAAATTTAAAGGAACTGCCTTCCAGACTTTATAAAGGGCAGATGATGGAGGAATCAGGAGACTCGAGGTCCAGGATTCACTTCCTAACTGTCCCAGTCTTGCTGTGCAATGCACACATCCTGAGACATTCTGTGCCTTGGTGGAAGGAATCTCACTATTGCTCACCAGAACTGGAAGATCTCATTAAAAGCACACTGGGCAGGGGCGCCAGGGTGGTTCAGTGGGTTGAGCGTCGGATTCATGGTTTCAGGTCATGATCTCAGGGGCGAGGGGTAGAGCCCCTGGTGGGGCTCCATGCTCAGCAGGGAGTCTGCTTGAGGATTCTCTCCCTCTCCTCCCCCTTTCCTCCTGCCCCTCCCGCCACTTGCGCGTGCACATTCTCTCAAATAAATAAATAAATAAATAAACAAACAAACTGGGCAAGACTACAAATGCTACATCACAAAGCTAGTTATCATCTTAATTAGGCCACAACTAAAGTCCAGCACCCTTTATGAATTAGCAAGTATCAAGGCGTAGCTCCTACCCTAGGAAAGCTTCATGCAAAGAAAGAAAGTATAGACTTTGGAACAAACACACTTGATTTCAGATCTCCACCCTGCTCTCTACTATCCGTGGGATACTGAGCAAGTTATTTCACCTTTCTAGATCTCCGTTTTCTCATTTGTACAATAGGCATAATATCTGCCCCATAGAGTATTGTGTTAAAAATTAAATGAATATATATATGTGTCTCCTAAAAGTGCAGTTTAGGACTCATATTGTCATGGGTGATATCCAAGAAGAATATCATAAGCAAAAGATCAAGAGATAGTAAAATAAACTATTACTCTACTACTCTATATTTTACGTTATATTTAAAGAATCTAGTCCTTCATTGCTTTCATAGGCTCGGTGACTAAGCTGCCAAGAGAGGGTCAAGCCTAAGGGCTACCTCAGTTCATCAGTTCTTTCTGACAGCCCAGAATCCCTAGGGTCAGAAACAGAACTTGGAGACCGGCAAACCAGCTCTCCTAAGGCCAACAACTGGACACCAGGCAGTCAAATGGTCTGGATAAATTCCTGTTGTCCTTTGTGGGAGAGAGACAGAGATAGTGTAACCCTGCCATCTGTTGACCTAGCAGCATACTGTGGCACTTCTGATATGATTTGAGATCGTGCCACTCTCCAAGCCTGGAAGGAGGGTGAAAGATCAGTATTTACAAGAATAGAATTACAAACTTTATTCTGCAAACTCTAGCTATCCTACTATACTTTAAATATGATATGCAGGCTGGTGGAACCACAGATTCCAGGAACAATATTCCCTGCAAGTTCTTTCAGTTCTATCCCACTCCATTCCACCTGAATACCAATATGATTATTAAAACAGCTATCTGCACTTCTCTGGGGGCACATTCAATAGATTTTTGAAGGTAAATCATATGAACAAAGAAGAATAACTTCCAATATATGTCACTAGAAATAAAGGGCTCCCTACAGGGCATGTGGCATTTTTAGCTTTATATGCCAGGTCTGTTATCAAACACACAATATTGATCAAAAATTAAAAAACTGTCTTCAGTGGAAACTGCAGCCTTGGTTCTAAAATATCTGTCATGAATATATTAATAACCAAGATGCCTAAACTGAAGATAAATTGACCTCTGATTAGATTAGAGCTGAAGCTATGTTTCTTGAGAAAAAGAAGAAATCAAGGAATCATCATTCACCTATTTCTAAACAGGATTACGTAAATGATTATAGATTTAAATGATAAATTCTTGTCTGTCCCATTTTTAAAGATCTCCAGAGATTCCAGTTGGTTAGCATACCACAATAGCACGTCCACCGTTAGGACCAGTGTGGTTTATTCCAAGCTTCAAGCTCCTTTACTGTTTTCCTGTCCCCAGTGAGGGTTGGCATTGGTTCATCAACCCCCTCCCAGGAGAGCTCTTTAAATCTTTAAGACAAGTATTCGACTTGACATTTATGCTCTTGTTACTGAAGATTTTGTTTTGTTGTGCTATATTGTTTTTTGCTGGTTTATTTTTCAGAGACTGTTGTTTTCATTCCATTTAAGCAATGAGAAGATTATTTATAAGGTGCCTACTAAACAAGGAGCAAAATGCTAAGTAATGAGAATACCAGTATAGTGGGTTGGTTATGTCACAGCAAATAGGCAGGTGTGCAAAATGTGGGACTTTCTCTTTCTCTTTTTTTTTTTTTTAACTCTGTGTCCATATAATCCCCATTTTAGTTCCACATTTCACCTAATTAAGGAAATTTGCTTTAGTTCAATTCAGGTCAACTCAGGGCTTATTTTCAGGCACCTCAAGTTTGTCTCAGTCTCTCTAGGGCAAGCTCAGTCCATTTACAGGCCTATCAATACTCCTGTTGAAGTATTGAGGGTTTATGAGAATTCAGGCATTTTCTCTTCCCTGCAAATTCTCGGTGAGAAGTCACTCTTCTATTTTGTCTTTGGTCATTTTGCTCTAATCGCCCTGCATGGAGATATTCTGGGTCCCCACATGGCCATTGCGCCTCAGGTTCTCACGGTCTCTCTGTGTCCCCACATTTCAACCCAGAGCTCCTTGGCTTTCACTAGCACTCTTGGAGGGTTTCCTCACCCCTCAGGAAGCACAGAAACTTTGAAGTTCTCCTGTGCTTCCTAGAGTAACTCTAGGAAGAAGAAGAAATGCTGGTTCAGGGCATCCATAGAGTTCCTGGCAGCCATTGCTCCAGCCATTCCTGGAGCCATATGATGCCTCCACAACATATGGATGTCGTGGAGGCATCCACCCCCTCACTCTTGCCTGGGGCCATGGAGGACTTCCGAAAGGAGTTCTGCCTGGACTGCTGCATGTCATGCCCTTTCTGCTCCCCACCTCCCACCGCAGGCCCTCACTGCAGCAATGGAAGGGTCCTTGCATAGGAACATATCTACATACTCATCATGGGGACAAGCTAAACTCTCACAAGCAACTCTTCCCAAACTGAAAGGTTTTTTCTCTACCCCTAAGGGTCTGAATAATCAAGACTTTCACTTGCTTACTTACTGTTCTTTTGTGTTAATTTTACAAATTTTATTCCACCATCCAACCCAAAGAGTAATAGAATAGTTTCTCACAGGAGCACCACACCATTAGTGAGATTTCTGATTCGACAAGCCTGCAAATTATTTGAAGGTAATATACTCCAGGTAAAATCTTTTGTCCTGTCTTTATAATTACACATCAGTTTCCTGGAACTTCTCCTGTCTCTACCTCCTTCTCATAGATATAATTTCCATTGCTTAAAATTTCCAGGCACACTCCACACATACACTGACCAAGAATTTGGTTCTCCTAAAATAATGAGGTCAATAATAGCATTTCACCTAGTTCCCGCAAACTGTCATCTACCTCAGTCCTTAGAAAATGTTTTCAGATGGAGACAGAGAGATAGGGGGAAATTAAGTACACATTTTTTAAAAACTCCACTCTAATGGATAGGAAGAAAAAGCACTAAGACATGTTCTGACAACTGCATTTCAGGGAAAGTTACCAAAGACTTGATCAACCACAAAACAATTCACTTCTCCCCATTCTCAGACACTGTAGGGAGATATTTCATGGCAAGTTAAAAAGGTATAGAAAGCCCAGCATATCCTCTAGGAACCTCTTTCTTTCTAGTGCTCTGAAAATCCCCCATCATTAGCCTACAGTATATTTTTAATTATCTACTTTTCAGGGGAAAAAATGCTATATAATACGTTTACATAGTATCTTTGTTTGATTAACTTGGAAGAGGCTAGATGGGTCTCAATCACAGCATCTTGGTGAGTTAAAGGGAACAGACATGATCACCACTCTTTGAAAGGCAAGAATGGTGCCAGATAAGAATCCTGAATCTCTATACTTTTGCCCTCGAGCTTAGGTAAGCATATGTCCCGGTGTGATTATTTACTTTTATTTTCCCTCTCAAAAGTTCTTGTTTGGACAATAAATAATATGGTCACCCTTTCCAGAACCTAGTGCAGTTTGATTACCAAGGGTTTCCTCCCACGCAACTCTGAAAACTGCTGACAGCCAAGTCCCCTGATGTCGTGGAGGCATCCACCCCCTCACCAGAGTGGACCTCTTCCCTTCAGGACTATTCCCCTGCTTAACAAATGCACATTATTACCCCTAATAAACTGCCTGTGATTTGCCAGCGTTTATGGAGTGATAAAGCCTTTCTTCGAAACACCTACCTTGCTTTTTAGTTAGGAGCAAAAGAAAACATGTTCCCCTAGTCAACATATCTCCTATGCTATGGCGAGTGAGAAATTGCCCCGTGTCCCCCTCCCCCACCGACTTGTTTCCCCCATGCAGCATTTAGAAAACTCTGTCCAAGAATATTACTCTATAAAAAAATAAAAAACATCATCTCAAAATTATTAAAATCTCTGTGGGAATTCATGATTAATTTTAAGGCCTGGCAGATTAAAATACATTATTATGTACACTCTAGTGCATCCTTTCAGATATTTTCAGAATCTGATTTTGCTCTCTTGATACACACCAATGACTCTACATGTATCTAGTAGATTGCAAGGAATAGATTAGCATTAAAGAGGCAGTATTGTGTTGTTAGGTTGTTATATGTAACTTGTGCTCATACATTAAGAAAAATGTACCTGGCATTCCCCCGGACATGACCAGGCCTCTTAAAAAAAGAGAACGAGTGAGAGAGTCATTAATACTTGGTGACAATACAGTTGTGGCAGCAGTTCTGAAATTCTGAACTTTGAGGTATTCACTGACGTTTTCATCCAGTTCCCAGACAGAAGACGAACCACAGTAGCCTGCTAGAAAATAGAATACAGGCATTTATTTTCAGAAGCTGTCAAACTTCCTACTTCCTGATCAGAAAAGAATTATCCTTTTGGTTTTTCCTTGGGAGGTCACATTTGCAGGTGCAGAGAAGGATAAACCTAGTTTCCCTCTCTTTGTTAAGGACAAAGAGTAAAATCTATGAAAAACAAACAAAAATGTATACAAATCTTATTGTATTTCACTTTCAGAATATTCAAATGCACTGACAGGGAAATTAGTTTGTCTCTTCTTCCTGGATATGACACATTCACTTTTTATTCCCTTCCTCATTGCATGACTTTGAACAAGTAGAGTGGTTCTTGATAGCTAGGTGTAGGTATCTGTCACTTAAGGGTCCAGCTGCTCACCAGCAGAATACACCTAAGGTATTCCGTGAGATGTATGTTACCATTAACAAATAGTACTCGCAGACAAAAATGGAAGATTCTGACTCAGTTAAGGACGTCATAGGGTTTTGACATAGCAATTACAGTAGGTATGAGTGCTTTTTGATCCCAATACTACTATGCAGCAATAGATTATGTAAAGCTATTTACATTTTTTAAATGATACAACCGAAAGTACGCACGAAGTTGATCTTAAACTAGCAGATGAAGTGTCCACGTTGGACAGCGTCTCTTTCCCTTCCCTGCACTCCTTTTCCCTTGCCAGGTGCTTGCTCTAATTACCTTCCTTCCCCACTGTCAATTTAATAAAATATTTCTGATCTTAAGAATCCCTGATGTGTGGGATCTCAACATTTTAACTTATATTAAATACTCTAAGATGAATCCTATTTCAATAAGAGCTTCCTCCTTTTCTCTCACCTGAGCTGCTTCTACCTGCAGCTCCCCACCCTTGCTTGCCCTCCACCATGAACTCCACCACCATCTGCCTGCTTCCATTGCTGTCTTGCTCAACCCTTTTCTTCACTGATCCCTTTCCTTCTCCCTCTTCATTTTTCTCATCTGGCTAGACAGTTTATGAGTGAGAGGGACAAAAGAAGGGCATATTATTAGAGAAGTATAATACTGCAGAGCCTCTGCTTGACTTTACTGCTGGGTATATTGTGATACTCTTCTAACTGGCTTTTCCAATTTTAATGATCTTTCAAAAAGTTGTGTGCAGGGGCTGGGGAGCCAGTGTATTTAAGACTACGGCAACCAATCACAGACATTCGACCTTCGAAATTATCTTCATGTGTACATGTCTTCACATGCTCACACACCATAAACGTTTTTGATCACTATTCTGAGACCATTTCATGGTAGTTACATGGTCATTCTAGTATTTTTGGAAGTTTACAGTTTGAAAGAAGATTCAATGATAAGAGTGATCCCCAATTAATTGCCTATTTCCAATCAGACTTGACCTTCCTTAATCAGGACTTCAGGCAGCTCTAACAGACCCGAAGTGTCTCCTGAGTTTCTATCCTGCCCTCTGATATTTCACATTCATGTACAATCCTCCCAAATAACATATTAATATAGTTTCCATGTAAATTTTTAGTGATTTTTCAACTGTATTTAAAAGAAAAGATGCCACCTTAAGCAGCCAAGATAAGTGACTCTAGCAGAGGGAATGGTCTCATGGCAGACTTGTGATTGAGTTCTCTGGATAGGTAGGTCCTTGAACAGGCACCTCTTAAAATTTAACCAGTAAGAAAATTGGCAGAAATAACTAACCTTGGGGGAGAAGGATTTTAGTATTCATCAGCTCATCTCAGTTCTACAAATCAGTTGAGATTAGAACCATCTCTCAAATCTGAAACAGGAGTTCAGTGAGAAGTCCACTGGGGAGTTTGTGTTGCTGAGTACAGAAGTGATCTTCCCTGACCAGCCCTTGCAGGAACACTAGCCATGATAGAAGAGCTGTCAAGGAGACAATGCCGCCCACCTCCAGGGCCAACCTAGATGGAGCACTAGGCCAGAAAGCACATGTGAAAGTGGGGCTTTGCCAAATGCTGGCCCTGCTCAATGCTGGTCATTGACTATCCCAAGGCAAGGATAGAGTTTCTACGTTTCTGTCACAATGAAAACAGTGAAAAAGAAGCTTTTTGTTAGCTTCGTATGAAGTAAATTCTCAATAAATGGTAGTTGATCTCTAATAAGTATACGTATATAGTATATATGTGGATAATAGAGAAAAGTGAGAGGGAGGAGGGAGACAGAGAAAATACTCAATACGTGGTAGCATCACTCTTTTCCACCTCATTCTTAATCTCACCTCCAGGAGAATAGTATAAAAACTATATGTAAAATTAAAATACAATACATTAAAATTTTAAACACCATTTTCTAAAAATAATGAAACAATGTGATGTAATGGAAGAAATAAACACAGGCTGTGGACGTTAAACAGACTCAAGTTTAAATTCTATCTTTACTACTTACTTACTGTGTGTCCTTGGGCAAGTCACTCATCTCTCTGAAACCTGGTTTCTGCATCTGATAAAGTATAATAAAACTTATTTTACATGGTTGCTGTGAAATTAAAACACATACTAAGTATCTGGCACACTGGTTTTCAGTACAATTTAGCTGGCTTCCGTTTCCCTCAGTGCTGATAGCATAAAGCACAAAAGAGTGTCCTTTGAGTTCAGACAGGGAGATAGCATTCTCTCTCTCATGATTGTACATGAATGTGAAATATCAGAGGGTAAAGAACAAAGACAGGACTCCAGCTGCAGAACTGAAATAAAATCCAGAGCTAGAAGGGCTAATCTTGGAATCCACAGGCAGGGGGAAAGGTTTTAAGACATAAATCCCGTAAATAACAAAGAGTTCTCCCAGCCACAGGACTAGAGTTAGTCTGAGCTGAGCAACATGGATTGCTGGATCCAGTTTCCAATCCAGACATGACTGAACCAAAGGACTTGTGCCCAGGAAATAGGAGAAAAGGAGCCAGTCTACAGGCTTGGTGATATGTATTTTGATAAATCATTGATGTAATCATGCGATCTGGAGAGAATATTGATATATTCTCTCTATAAGGAGAGATAAAGGAATTACAGCCATGGCCGTCTCTTAGAAGGAACTATTTGTTTATTTATTATTTGTTTGAGTTTTTCTGCTCCTGAAAGAGAAGGCAGCGAGGAGTAGGCTAGTTTACACATTCACAAGGGTGTGCCCTGGAAAAAGAAGGGTTTATAGGGAAGAAAATTCAGCCTGGGAGTGGGAAGAAGAGTCTTCTGAAGATTTGGAAGAGAACCAGGGGCCGTTGGCTGTCTTGTGCTCTCTAGTTTGGGAGATTTATGAGGAAGTTATATAATGTGTTTGTACAATACAATCCCCCCTCCTTACCCTACAAGTGACTTCAGTGTTAACAAGAATTAATAATATTAATGATAGCTACCAGGTACTACACGTTTACTATATACACTGTTCTAAGCTTTCCAAATAAGTTACTCCTCACCACATACCAGGGAAATAGGTGCGGTCTTTGCCTTCATTTTACAGATGAGGAGACTAAAGCACAAAGAGGCTAAATATAAATTGGCCTAAAGTTACCCACCCAGTAAGGAGCCAGAATTCAAACCCAGGTAGCCTGGTTTCAGAATCTGTGCTCTTAGCCACTAGGGAGTGGTTCTGAATTCTGCAGTCTAGCGTGTGTTTATTTTTAATGACGCAACATGCGAAAAAGAGAAAACAATAACCCAAGTTTATTCTAACCGATTAACAGGACTAATGGTAATAGTGATAGCAGCCACCGCACTTTTCTTGTAATGTACAACGGACCAAGGCTGAGCACTTTACACATTACTTAACCCTCTAAACAACGCATACGGCAGTCACTGTCACCATCCAGTTAACGTCAGTGAGGAAACTGAGCTCATAAAGATGAAGTGACTTGTGTCAACACTAAATGAGATATATCTATGCGTTTATATTTCCTGGTTTCGAGTTGTTTCAGCTTCTAAATCAAGATGGATGGTGTGTTGGTAGCAGACCCCATTCTGGAGAGCCAAGAGAGAACTGGTGAAACTAGAGGGGACGAAATCACTGGGGACAGCCATGATTGCTAGACTCTTCCTTCAGATGGCCTGCTCACTCACAGGAGCCCCTCAACTCACACAGCAAAGTGTCTGTAAGATAGATTAAGCCACTCATCTAACTTAGAGGCATCCCTCCAGCCACACACACATACACACACACCCCTCAGTATTGGATCCTAACTCCTCTTTCTCGACTTAAACCTAGTATCATGAAGGCTCTTTAAGGCTAAAGAGGAAGGCAAAAAGTCAGGCCCTCATTTGCTTTAGAGTTTATATTTTCACAGCATTATTAGACAATGATGACTCATATAATAGGCCCTGACCATGATGAGTTTAAATCCAAATATATTGAGATTTCCATTTACTATCAGGTTTGAAACCTTGCCTTGATTTCCTAAAACATCACAGTGGAGCGGGCGCTGAATTCTAAATGTCCTTACAATATTAATTCCCCTTTGTATTTGAGGCAGCTTAGCCAGCAGCTTTGGGCAGACCTGCGAGTAGGAAAAAGAAGCAAGAGAAAGGAGAAGGGGTAACCACTGGCGCATGAACTGAGGGAACTCAGCCATTCACAAAAGGATTCCATAGTCATCATGTAAAGGGGGTTCTTTGTAAATTCCTCACTCATTTTTATTCTTTTCTTGCTGCAAGATTTTTTGTTTTAAATAGAAGGGAAACTATAGGAAAGAATCATCAAAACCAAAGAGAAAGTAAATAAAGGGAAAACAATAAGTTTGATCATTACCTAAAGAATTAGAAGTGAACCATGAGAGACGATGGACTCTGAAAAACAAACTGAGGGTTCTAGAGGGGAGGGGGGTAGGAGGATGGGTTAGCCTAGTGAGGGGTATTAAAGAGGGCACATATTGAATGGAGCACTGGGTGTTATATGCAAACAATGAATCATGGAACACTACATCAAAAACTAATGATGTAATGTGTGGTGGTTAACATAACATAAAAAAAAGAATTGGAAGTAAGTTATTTGTAATCCCAATATCTTCTGCTGGAAAATTCATTAATTCATTCATTGTTTTAGTCAACAAATATTTACTAAGCAGACACAAAGCCAGGAAGAGGAGATATAGTATAAACAAAAAAGATGGTATTATTGGCTTTATGGAGTTCATATTCTACTGATAGAGAAAATCAGTGAACAACTACATGTTCAGATAAACTTATATTCATAAATATTATGAAAGAAAGTAACAGAAATACAAATAACAGAAATGGAAATGGTACTTTGGAACTATATTAAAGTGGGTAGCTGGAACAGAAAACAGAACAAATCACATTAAAAAAAATTCCCACTCAATTAAACACTTTTTTTTTCAACAAACATTCAGCACTGTGCTAGGCATGGGTACGTTCTTGTTTTGATTGCAACACAGTCTAAATGGGAAAATAGGAAGAAAGATGGACACATCATTACAATACCCTGAGACAGCTGCTCCAATGGAGGTATCCATGGTATGGTATGGAAGAGAATGGAAGAGCTAAGTAGAATAATCAGAGAAATCCCCAAAGAGGAGACTTAAGTTGGGCCTTCAAAGATGAGCAAGAACTCAAGAAATGGTAATGAATCTAGAAAGATACCCGAATGTTATTGGAATAAGATTATAATAAAGAGATGCATGTCTGCTAAGGAAATTGCACTTTATCCTATGGACAATAGGGAGCTACAGAAACTTGTTTGCAAGGAGATTCCATCACATTAATGTTTGAGAACAATCACCATGATGGAAGTGTAAGGAATAAGTTAGACCAGTCAGAGACAAAGCCAGAAAGACTAGCTAAGAAGTAATTAGGTCACGGGAGAGAGGCCCTTCAGCCATGTTCTCTACTACCGGTAGCCCCAGTGAGGATTATGGAAGGATATAGTCTGGAGAAGAAGCCACAGCCCTTGCTCAGAGGTCATCTCTAGAGGCACGTAGACATGCCCTCCCAAGCTGGGAGCTGTGAAAGCCGTGCAAAGGAAGGCTAGAGGTGGGGACCGTCCCTTCCCTGAAAGACTGAGTCTACAGCCACAAATCACAATGTATCTCCACCTTGTGCAAATGTAAGCCTAAAGAAGTGCCCTGTCTGTAGCTCTCTATGTGTTTCAGCATTTATTGGATGGAAAAAGAATACAACTTGTCATGTTTCAGAAAGACACCTGTGCCATTAAGAATCAAATGCGCTAGAGTGTATTATGCTAAGTGAGATAAGTCCATCACAGAAAGACAAATACCATATGATTTCACTCATATGTGGAATTTAAGAAACAAAACAGATGAACATAGAGGAAAGAAAAGAAAAGAGAGGGAGGCAAACTGTAAGAGACCCTTAACTATAGAGAATAAACTGAGGGTGGATGGAGGGAGGTGGGCGGGGGAATAGGTTAAATGGGTGATGGGCATTAAGGAGGGCACCTGTGATGAGCACTGGGTGTTTAATGTAAGTGATGAATCACTAAATTCTACTCCTGAAACTAATATTACACCATATGTTAACTAACTAGGATTTAAATAAAAAATTGAAACAAACAAAAAAAGAATTAAATGCAGATGGATTCCTCTAGACCCACATCTATATAGACCTCCAAAAATTGATTTCATTGGGAATAAATAAATCTACACTAGTTATGTCTAAGTAGAAAGTAAAAATATCATCAGCATTATAGATTTCATTGATCATCTTCATAATTGTTCAGTAGCCATGGTCCCAATTATAGTATATTTATTTCAAATATATTTATCTTTTTTAAAACTGTATTTGGAAAGAGTGTCGTGTTTAAACTTGCAGCTCTCCTCGGTCTGGGTTTGTGTCATTTCCGATTTGAAAACTTCAGGTGTTGCTTTCAACTCTTGCTGCTCTTGTCCATCACCAATGATTTGCCACACTGACATATCAAGCAGGACCTTGCAACTAGAAGCCACGTAGACCAGTAGCCAGGAAGTGCAAGCTACATTTTTAATATGTAAAGGTGACATGGAGAATAAAATAAGGCTACCCCAATCCAATGATAAAACAAAATCCACTCCCTTTTTCTCATTCTAATTCTTGACATTTTCATCTTGTTTATAAAGGTATTTCCTACATAGCTCAAGTCCCGTCCCCCTTGATTATGACCGAGATAAAAACTATCTTGCTTTTGTGATAAGAAGCTTGTTTTGTTATTCAGAGAACAACCAACGCAGTTATCACAGATCCGGGGGACACAATTCTCTTTCTCTCTTAGGTTTACTCTGAGCTCCTTAAAAGTTTGGGAAATGTTTAGATCATATGAATTGGACAAAAACTACCTCCTTGAAGAGCCAAAAGCCTGAAATACCTCCCTAGAGCATCCTGAGCTTTGAGACTTTCACACTTACCCCTGAAACATGAATTATGATTTTTTCTCTCATGTAATTATTTTTCTATAATAGTTTTTCTGCTTTCTAATTCTATGCTTGTCTCCTTCCTCTACCTCAGAGAGGATGTTCCCAGATCGATCACACATGAATGAGAAAGAGTCACTCCAGCCTCCAGACTCCAGTCAGGGAGAGGATGGAGTAAGGGATATAAAATGAGTTTTGTTTCTTGGTTCTAATGGAGAGCTACTGGTGGCACCTGACATGGGATACAGTGACCCAATTACCCCATCTCATGGAAGGCACTCCAGTTTACCCATTCTCTGAGGTGATCAACCCAAGGGCAAGGTAGAACAAGTAATAAGGTGTTCTTGTCATGCAGCTCAAGATTTTTAAAACACATTAACTGTAATTTTTAGATAGTCAGAATTTAGTGAACCATTAAAAGTGACCCAGTTCACTGAACCAAACTGAACTGAACAGATGGAATTCCACCCTTACTATGCTTGAGTGAGTCCAAGAACAATACAGAGTCCTCTTTTAAATCCCTCCTCTAGCTGCTTACCTCATTTATGCAAACATGTGGGGGATGCTTTGGTCATTTTTATATTTGTCTGTTCTCTTATTACAACTGGAAGCTGGAGGCTGGTGCTCAGGATGTGCCGAGTTGATGGCACTGAATATTGTGCTTTGCAAGCTGTTTATATGGGGCCAATTTTTTCTGAATTGTGAGGCTTGATGATGTCCTGATTTTCTTCTGTTTTAGAACCTGTGTCAGATCCAGCCCTCTTAATTTTATAACTCTCTTCTTTATCTCATAGTCTCTCTTTCTTCCCACAAGCATAAAACACACGCTGGAGGTGATATCCTCCCGTGTCCTTCCTCTGCTGTTCACAGCCTTCCCAGGCACAACTGTTATGGATACTTTGAAAATCAAACATCTATCCTTCAATCTCTCCTGTTAAAAAGTGGAGCTGATAGAAACTTTCTCCTGAATCAGAGAACAGGCATCCCTGTGTATCAGAATCCTCAACAACAATGGCAATACATCTTCCGTAATTTAAAAAAAATCCCAAATATTCTGAAGAACAATATGATACAACTGTTGGAAAATGAAAACGAAAGGCCTCTCAGAGCCTCTAGGCAGTGAGGAAACAGTGAGAATATCGCACAGAAAGAGATACATAAAAGGTTAAAATTGTGGCAAAATAAGAATAAAACCCAGAGACCAAAACAGAGCCATCTGTATCTACACAGACTTTAGAAAAATAGAGATTAGAGTGGTTTCATTATGCTGGCTCTCACGTGACTGGGGAAGCTGTAAAACAAACTGTGTTACGGTCTCGGGATGAGGTCTTAGAAGTGGAACCAGAATGGGTGCGCATTTGTTTATTTTTGTCTGTATCAGCTTTAAGTGTTAATTAACATAGTGCACTGCATTATCTCCATGTCCGTGGAGCAGAGAGAGGACCCACGCTGTCCCCACCCCAGTCCCCACAGAGCTTCTGTGGACCAGGTCCATCTGGCCTTCTGGCCTTGGTGTAGGAGGCCAGAAGCTGGGCTCTGAATTTGGGAATGACCAGTCAGTTAACCTCTGCATGTCAGCTCACTCCCCTGCAGGAAGGGAATGTTAGTACCACTCATTATGACCCTGAGGAAGCTCACTGCTCAATTCTGATTGGAAACTAGGTCAGCAGCTGCCAGAGCAAAGGTTTCCTTATCCCCGGTTTCCTATCCTTTGCTAACCTCAAGCTCCAGTCTCTCCACGCTTCTCCACCACCAGCCCTCATGCGGGCAGATAATAAAGGAAAGCGGCCACCGATGCCTGTGTGCAGTCTGACTCCATCTTCTTCTGTGTGGCCATTCTGACACCATGGTCAGAGGGGCCTGAGGCAATAGGACAACATTGTTCTCACTTGTCAGTTAAATGTTATATGTATGCAACTAATCTAACTCTTAGTAGCATCCAAGTATTTCGTTCATCTATTCAACATCTATCAAGCACCTACTATGTACAGATTCCGTGGGGACAGAAAGATGAATAAGGCAATCATTTTCTTAAATGATGTCTAGGGGTGATCAGACACACATGAAAATGACAGTATAATAATGACACGGTGGGCATCTGCAATGGATTGCAGGGTTTGGTATCAGTGCAACTCAAAACAAAGTAAAAAAGAAAAGAAAAGAGGACACCCTACCAAACTACTGAAGTTAAACAATAAACATGTTTTGTGAATCTGTTACCTTTCAAAAAGTGTCATGGACACCCTCAGCAAAAACTTTCCTGAGAGAGAAGAGTGAGGGTGTTCTTTTTTCAATTATCTTTGTATCCTTGCCTTAAAACGGTCACAACTGCAGCATCACTGATGTCATCTGGAATTTCTTCATCATTCTCAAGCTTCAAGATGAGAGCGAGGAGCCATAGTGTGCATTTTCCTCAGCCGATTTGAAGATTTCAGCAGGGATTCCATCAGCTCCAGATGCCTTGTTGTTTTTCATCTGCTTGATGGCTTTCCTCACCTCATAAAAAGTTGGAGGGATTTTCAGATTGCCACTGATTGGGAGTTGTGGGATGGAGTTGAAAACACTCCCACTGATAAAATAATTTCCACCCAAGACCTTGAAATGCTCTTTTCAATATGTGTTGACATTTTCTCTCTCACTGAGCAGTTTTCAAGCACCCTTATCTTCCTGATAGCTCTTATAGAGCTTCAGTGGCATCAAACCTAATCCATGTGGATGTTGCATCGACTTTACCATGACATCTCACCATCTGCCCTGCATGTTGGAGGGCTCCTTCAATCTCTACCTTGACTTACAGATGTAACAATGTCTTCTTTTAGGATCAACAGCAATGCCAAATGCCAAAAGATTAAGAGCAAGAGAATCGTGGCAGACTTAGGTTCAAGATTGTTGTAAGATTTCCAATTTGCATATACTAAATAATGTTTAGGAAAGTCAAGACCTAAAAAAAGAGAGAGAGAAAAAGAGAGAATCAGGTGGGGGGGGCGGGGGGAGGGTTGCCCTTGTGGCCCTTGGAATATTTATATTAAGTCAGAAGTTGTGCACTGATTCACATGGGAATCCACTGTTTTGATTTAAAAGTCTGTTCTCAATAGCAAATTGAGTTCAGAGTACTCTAATCTTACAGGAAATAGTTCTGAGAAATTGGCTTTCCCTTGTTCTCTGAGTAGATGCCCCTGTCCTATTTACAGGAACTTATTTGGATTACTGATTGAATTTTTATCATGAGAGTGTTATTGCCCCAGTATTGTTTTAGGGTTCTTATATTTTACTCTGTAGGTTCAGAGGGCATCATTCAGCATAGTGACCTAATGCAGTTTTCTGCCCCCTTTTTTTTAATACAGAACAGCATTACATATATTGAATTACAATTATCTTCATCATAAATTGTTAGAACTGGGAAGGGGCCAGTAATCTAATTTTATTAGTAAGGAAACAGAACAAGAGAAATGAAGCAAGAGTTATCCCAAAGTTGCACTGGATGGTGGTAGGAACTGTTCTAGAACTCAGCGCTTCCAGGACAGAGTTCTTACAACCATGATACCCTTTCTCTATTGACAGTGTTACATCTAATAAGTAATAAAATCCAAATCCTTTATCCTTTATAATTTCTCTTGTAAACAATGCCCAGGAAACAAGAGCTCACTATTATTAGTCTTCATATAATTTATCAGAGCTCTCAATCTGTGTCTATTAAACATAATCAAACCACGAATCTTCAGTATATTTAGTCACTCAACAATGTGAAGCACTACAGTTGCTAAATATTGTAGCACTGACATTAATAAGACTCCTTGAAAATCTCAATGTGTAGGGTACCAGATGTGTGTGTGTGTATACAGAGACTATTTCATTTTATAAGGAAGAGCAATCACAAAGACCATAAATGTTGTGTGTGTTTCTAACAATGAGGAAAGGATTGCAGGAATTCTGTAAATATAGACCATAAGATGCATGACCTGCCAGACGATTCCAAGGTACAGAGTAGTTTCACATGTAGCAGTCTCAGGGAAACATCAAGATTGAGAAGAGACTAGCAACTGATGATCTTCCAGAGCACAGGAGTTGGTTTACGGGTCTCTACCGGGCCTTGAACACATCCATCATGAACCATCATTGTACCTACCCAATGAGCAAATCACAGTAATACTGCTTTAGACTTTCAAAGACAACATAAAGCATAAATTCCTGTTCTTGAGTTAGTTATTGGTTAAAAGGAAAATAGGACACAGGTGAATTGGAGGCATGCAAATGAGGTTCAGATTATTACAATGAAGAGTAACCAAATCTTCAAACTTTGAAGGCAAAATCTCAACCTTTGTACAAAGTATAGAAGGCCTTCCTCTAGGAACTTGGTTAGTTCTGGTCTGCTTTCTTCTCACTCTAGTTAGTAAATTAGAGCCCTGTCTCTAACCTGCCATCATAGCTCCCTGCCTTTCATAGCCTGGCCTACCTCCATCCATTCATTCATGCATTCATTCTGCAAACATTTAGTAAACATCCCTCATGTAATAGAGCGATGCTTGATACCTTGATGAGAAAGCCACTGTGCCTTTCCTCGGGAGTGTTTAAAGTCTAGTGAGAATGCCCAAAAATAAAAGATGATTAAAATACACTGTAATGAATCCCTCTATAGAGAGGGGCATATACTGCTAAAGAGTATACAAACCAAACTTGGTCATTAGAAAACATGATATCAAATCTGAAACTTTGCACATTTGATAGGTTTCTGAGAACGAAGAGAATACTTGAGAATAACAAGCAGGAGCCAGATAAAAAGGCTCTTGTTATGCTGTTCTTACGAGGTTGAATTTTTTATTGGGGGGTGCAATGAAGCAAGATTCTTCTTAATGCTCTCTTAACATCATCAAAGGGAGATGAGATGGGACCTAAACAATCCATCGCCACAATACTTTACTGTTATCAATTGCATGCAGGTTATCAGAGAAATGTTCAAGAAAAGAATTCATTTTAAGATCTACATACAGTTCACCTTAGCTTCGGTGTCTCTTTATCTTCCCCATCAGCTTCCCAATTATGCAGGAACTATCCTCCCGGTTATGTACCTCCTGGTCCTACCCCTATGTGGACACCAATTCTCGGGTTCCCTGGTGCTCTTAGGTTCCTTCATCCCTCTCTTCCACTTCACAGATGAAAGAGGGAAAGAAAAGAAAGCAATCCTTTTTTCTGGCCTCAAACACAATAGAAAGCCCATAGCATCTCCCTGAGAGTTATCACGCTACAGAAGATCCTCTGCTCCTTTCTCTCCTGACAACTGCTTTAGTACAGGCACCATTTTGTTATTGGTATAGGTTGGCCCTAAAAGGGAGTGGAGAGGTCATGCTTTAAGAATATGTTTATGGTATATTAACACATTCACACAAAGGAAACGTCCTATGCTGCTGCATTTTGGAAGGTGGCTTGCCCCAGAGCAGGGGTCAAGAGGAGCTAAAAATAACTCAGACATTCCAGCACAGGGAGTCCTGGTGTTGGGAATGGCTGTGATCTGATTTGTGTTTGAGAATCCTTCCTCTGGCAACCTTTCGGGGAATAGCTAGAAGGCAGCAAAACTGGAGGGAAGGAAAACACTTGAGGCCTGTGTTGGTTTTCTATCACTGCTGGAACAAATTACCAAAAATTCAGTGACTTAAAACAACACAAATGTATTCTCTTACAATTCTGAAATTCAGAAGTCTAAAATGGGTCAGCAGGACTGTATTCCTTCTGGAGGTTCCAGGGAAAGAATCCATTTTTTTGCCTTTTCCAGCTTCTAGAGGCTTGCTGTGTACCATGGTTCATGACCTCACATCACTCCTGCCTCTGCCTCTACCTTCACATCTGCGTCTCTCTCTGCCCCTTCTGCTTCCCCCTTACAAAGACTCGTGATTATATTGCGTCTACCGACATAACCCAAGATAACCTCTCTATCTCAGAATCCTTAAGTACATCTGCAAAGCACCTTTTACCACATAAGGGAACACATACACAGATTCTGGAGGTTAGAATGTGGATGTCTTTATGAGTGGGCATTATGTGGCCTGCCATAAGGCCTTTGAAATGGCCAGGCAAAAGAGACTTGGGAGAAGGAGGTAGATTTGAGAGATATTCAAAGAGTGGAATTACGATTTGGTGATTGTCTGGTTGTGGACATGGGGTAATAGAGAGGAAAGCCCAACAAAACCCCACGCTTCTTAACTTGATCAACTGGAAGGGACAGTGCCATTTTCTGAGATAGGATACGAGGTCAATTTTTGTCAGCTGACAAGCGAATATGCAGGTCTGCACCTCAGGAAAAGAACTATAAACTAAAAGAGGTGTATTTGGAAATCATGAGAGAAAAAAAAAACAAGATAATTGAACAATTTAAAGAAGATGAAATCTGTCAGGAAGTGTATGTAAAATGAGAAACGATAAGGCCTAGAGACAGAGGAATACCAATTATTTTAAGTTCTGGCAAATCTTCAAACATTCCAGAGAGACAGAAAAAACGTGGCAAACCTATTTCCTCCTACCCGTCCCCATTCTTTATCTCTGTTTTCTGGCCTTGTGTCTGCCCAGTGCTTTGGACTTAGTAACTACTCAGTCTTTCTCCGATCTTTAAGGAAGCACCGATTCTATATTACCCCCAATACATGCTCCCAGCAGCACCCCTGTTGAGAGAGTACCTGACATGGCTAAGGAGATAGAAATAAGGGAGCAAAACAGTAAATGTCCAGAATGAGGTGTAACAGGGTGAAGGCACACTAGGTGGTTAAGAAGCCTTTCCTCCTTTTGCCTCTTACCCTCGCCTCAACACCTTCCTCTCTGGAGCAGCCATCAAAACAACCGAAAAGAGAGGAGAGAGGTCAAGTGAAATGTTCTCAAATTCCCATCAGCAGGAAGGTGAGCCCCTCTGGGAGCCGTGCTGGGCCACCTTCTCCCTCCTGTGGGGCTATGACAGATTAGGCGTAGACAAGACATCCGTATGCAGGAGGGTGCTAACGGGATAGAGAGAGGTGGCGTCTGCATGTCTGAAATATCAGTTCCTCATCCTCTGTGTTGAGTTTCTGAGAGGTTAGCAATGTAAGCTGAAGGATCTTAGGTGTAGGTGATGGAAGGTGCCTGCAAGGACGATGTCTCTGAGGCAGCAGGGAGGAAGACAGAATCGCTCCCATGGTTTCAGTGGACTCTGAAAAATCTGCACTCAGATTCAGATCTCGCCTTAGACTTACATCTAGTGTATTACTCTGCTGTCTTTATTTTATACCCAGTTACAAATCACATTTCCCTCAATAGCAGGCCCCCCAAAGCATCATAGCATGAAAGGGGAAAACAGACTTCAAGGCTTTCCTCCATAGACGTGTTCTCTCCAGACGCACAGGACTGCTGGGAGGAGTGGGAGAGTGTGTGTATCAGGGCCTGCTCTGTGTAAGCGAAGCTGGGCGCTGTCACAAGGGTTCATCAGCACTAAATTCTCCTCTGGCAGTTCTCTTAATTCCCCTGCTAGGTCTCCAGCGTGTTGTCTCAGTGGTCCTCAACCCTGAATTCATATAAGAAACTAGGGAGCTTACAAAAAAAAAAAAAAAAAAAGCAGATGCTTGCATCCAGTGCAGACCAATTGTGTTAGGTGGGCTCCCCGGGATTCAGATCCAGGCATTGCTGTTTTTTCTAAAATGCCTCCCAGGTGATTTTAACGTGCAGCCAGTTTTGAGTACCACTGAGAACCTTAAGAACATATCCTGTGGTACAACTGCTGGTGAATGAGGTCCAGCTCAAGAACTGACTGATTACTATTTTGACAGCAACTAGAAATACCAGCTGCCACATCCCTCAGCTGATAGCAAACTCTGAACTACCACAGCCAGTGACTCCTCTCAGAACATCGATAGGTGCTACCTACGCCATCTCTTCCCCTGAAGGAAGCTAAGACAAGGCTTCTGGAGTGCAGAAATATTAAAAGAATGCTCTCACTCTGAAACAAAAGAATGAATGTACTCATGAGAATTCTCTCTGATTTTCTTTTCGTGGTTAAATCAGGAATCAATTACTTAATTCTTATCTGGCTTGTTTCTCATCTAAGGAAGGGCTTTGTGATCAATCAGAATTCAAATCTCTCCTTCACCACTTACCCTGTGCCACAGACAGGAGACAGTGTCTCAGAGTCCATTTCCTGGCCTCTACCTACAGGTATATGCAGGGCTTGGCACAAACTTGGACCCTTCCCCTTCTCCAGTAAGGAAATAAGAGATACGTAAGGCCACGCCCTTTTCTCAAGAAAACTCCAGGATGCCTGGGTGTCTCAGTTGGCTGAGCGGTGGGCTCTTGGTTTCAGCTCAGGTCATGATCTCATTGGTGGTGAGATTGAGCCCCACGTGGAGCCCCATGCGGAGCCCTGAGTCAGGCTCTGCACTCAGTGGGGAGTCTACTCTAAAAGTCTCTCCCTCTGCCCCTCCCCCACTCATGCTTGCACCCACACTCTCTCTCTCTCTCTCTCTCTCTCAAAATAAATAAATTAATTTTTAAAATCCCTCCAGTTTAAATAGAAAATGAAACAAAAATTTATGAAATGTTCAAGCCCACTAAACAATTGCTGACTTTCAAGTCAAGGCAGAAGATGGGTAATTACCAAAATGGTCGCAAAGACAAAACTTGGCAAGTGAGTTCAGAGGAAAAAGAGCACAGCATATCACTCATTTGGGTAATGAGTAACAATGAGGAAACTTCGATGAAGAAGAAGGCTGGATCTGCCCTGAGTTTTAAAGGATGGACAGGACTGGAATTAGCTGAGAGGAGGGAGAAGCGCTTTACTGATAAGGAATCCTGAGAATCAATGCAAAGGGCCATTATTGAGTAAAAGGCCTGTTTCTCTGTTAATTTTTTCTGCTACATCATTTGGAAACAGCCTCCTAGGAGCCACATGTGTTCCCCCCTCAACAAAATCAGAGAGGTTTTGCCATATTCTCTCTCACATCCCTGTTGTTGGGGTTTTTTCCCCACTTGGCCCACCAGGGTCACCCCTGAAGAGAGCCTGGCGGGCCTCCCGCCTGCGGCAGTGGCTTGTGAGGGGAGACCTCAGATCAGGGTATCCTTTGACCCTGGAGTGTGGTGGAAGGTTCCTGTCTGGAGAGAAGACCTCACACCAGCACTCGGGTACTCCAGACCGACGCCTCAGCGCAGAGCATCTCAGCCCTTGTCACTCCCTCTGCCGTCTGTGCAGCAGCGTGCTGCCTCACAAAACGGTGATAGTGATCCATTGCTTGAATTTGTAATCCCTCTATGTTTTGTCACTGATTGTGAAGAGCTTTGTGACACAAAATACACAATATAAAATGATTTGGGGATGAATACGGCTTCCGCACTCACCTGAGGGTGTCATTCCTTCCAGCCCTTTCCCCGTGTCCCCATTTGATATAAACGAGAAATGGAAAAGCTGAGCAAGACCTTCCCTTTTTCGTGCTCCATCATGGAAGAATTTGGCCAAGCAAATGAGACTCACCTCTTAGGCCAAATGTAGAAACTCCCTTCCCAAGGTTTGGGGGGTAATGAAACCCAAGGTGTGCTTTGCAGAGCCAAGCACTTTTCTCCTTGAGCCGGCAAGCCCTGTGCACAGCAAGGGAATTTTAGCCCATTATGTTTCTGATTCATTTGCACTTAACTCATCAAGATATTGTTTTGTATGAGCTGTTTGATGTCCGAAGCACCTTATGAGCCTTTTTACGACCCTTTTATCTGAGAAGCTGGGAATTACGCCTAGCCAAGAATAAACAGAACTCGAAGGTTCGAGCTCAGTTCAAAACGTGAACCCCTATTTAGGCAAAGGCTAAACAGTCTGTCCTTTCTGAGTTTTGCTGGGTTTAATTAGAAAGAGACTGAGGGGCATATAAGACAAGGGAAAAAAGGGCCCTGATTCGAGACTGCTTAACTTCAGTCCTGGGGAGGGTTGGCATTAATTAGCCTGGAAAAATATATCCTCTTTTATATCAGCCTATTTTTGAAGTGAGGTATAGTGATAAGCAGATTTCATTTTGTTGTTGTTTCCTAAGCAGAGGTTCTTAATCAGATGAATGAACTTGTTTGTACTAGTTAACTTTGCTGGAGTTTAGGAGTTGTATTTAAAACAGATTTTATCCTACAGTGATATTAATTTGATAGGATCCATGATCTGTAAACCATTGGTTATCTTGGTCTCTCCTGATAAGGAAAAAAAGTGCCGAGGATTTCCAGTTGGTGAGCACATTTGGGCAGAATCTTTCACACGTCACAAATTGCAGATGGGAGGCAGTGATCTCGAACATGCAGTCACATTGCGTGACCATCTGACACCTTCCATTTAGAAAAATAATACTTTCCTCCCAGCATACGCTCCCTGCTGCAACCAGCACCAAAAATTATGCCTGGGAGAGCCGTTCCTCCTGGACCAGGGTCTTAAATATTTCTTAGGCGGCTTTTAAAAGATTCATACTGCAGCAGCACCTAGCTCACACCCTAGTCACCCCTAGAAAAATCCTGAAAAGGCGACTTCTGAAAGATGCCGCTGATAACAAAAACATCCACCAAGAACAAAAGGGATGGGGGTGGGGAAACTAGAAGGAGGAGGAGAAAATGACACCAGACACATTTGTAAGGTGATTTATTCTTGTCTTCTGTGTGATTCAAGCATATTCACGTTAAAGTCAATGGACTTCTTTGTCGGCTCATTTCTAAGCCGCTTCACAGTGGCAGAGAATTCGCAGTCCCCAGGAGGGGGGACCGGAGTCTCTGGGACCGTATATAACTTGCTCATCTGCCAGTGTTGTGCACCAACCCTTGCTCATTTAAGACAAGGCAGAGCATCTCTGCCTGGCCTCCTTCCCTGTACATTTAATGACCCCTGGCAACAGCAACAGCAGTGATTTCGGACAGGCATGTTCAAGCAGAGAGATTTTTAACCAGAAATTCAGAATTCTGATAGAATGTCCAAATGGGCACAGTTTATTTGCTGATAAACAAAGGCCATGGCAAATTCCATATCCAATCTCTGTGCACACACACACACACACACACACACACACACACACCACAGAGGTTGCATGACTCTATGCACGCACACATACACAGAGCATACGTGACTGTCCCCTCTTCTTTCCCAGAATGAAAGCAAACGTGCTTTTACAGCCTGCTAGGTCGCCAATACCAATTTTGTAAGAATGAAGAGGGCCTGAGTAGCCGCTGGCCCATGAGAACTGGCCCTAACCTGTTTTCTTAGAGTCCTGTGGGGAGATGGGGTGGCGAGAAGGGCTATTCTCTCCATGATCACAGAACAAAGGTGGCCAAAACAACCACCTGCTTCAAAAAAATACCAGCTTCTTCCCATTTTCACACTGCCCTAGGTTTCGGGGGATTTCCCAGCAGCAGCAAATGAATGGTTTTTAAGGTTGTACATCTCAGGATTTGGCCAAAATGTTTAAAAAGAGAGAAACTTTTTTTATTATTATTAAAACCAAATGGTACTTGCAAGATGAATACCTTACTCTCTTTTCTTATAGAAAAGGGGAGCAGATAGCCCGATAATTATGTGTAATTATAACACCATCTTTCACTTTTATAATGAGGGGAAAGTGCTTGAAAATTTGCTTCATCAGAGAGGTAGACAGGTGGGTTTGTTCTCAGGAAAGCCCTCGTGTGAACTGCAGAGGATTTGACTTATTTTCCGGCTGCTCTTAAAAAACACAGAAGCAACACTCATTTGTAAAATCAGCTCCACTTCTGTATCCAAGGGACAAGAACAGCAAGTAGAAGACTTTAAAAAGAAAAAAATAATGAACAAGAGAATGCTGTTTTGATCAGGACTGCCTCTAAAAAATCCATCGTTCCGTAGGTTCTGCACAAATATTGTAGCCTGCTGTAGTTCTTACCGTTAGAGTCTATAATAACAATACTCTTTGTCTTGCAGTCTACCTGTCATTATCTCTCTCCTTGTTTCTACTTGTCTGTGGATATTCAAACATACATGCATACTTGTGTACATACAAGAAATCTAACCAGGTATCCTGTGAAATGCCAAATGAAACAAAACTCCCTCCTCAGACACTCTGTCCAAAGGATCTACACATGCCTAGCTTTGTAGTAGGGTTGAACGGTGTTTACTGCCTGACGGTTTCATTAGGTTGTCAGTCCCCATCCATTTGTCTACCAGATACCTATTAGTCCTTATACCATAACTTTAACCTGCTCACTAACTCAGTGACAAGGCGTATTGTATTACTCGGATAAATTAAACAAATGAAATACCTAATTCCTAAAAGCTCCAGATAATCAAAGAAGTAATGATTTGGGCCTGAACTCTTGTCTATGTTGTCTAGATAACAGCCAATTCTTGATTTGATGTTGAACTTGGGAGATCTGTCATAACTGGGAGATAATAGTGAGAGCTCCCATTCATTGAGCACTTACCATATGCCACAGAGTTTTGAACACTTCCCATGTACTTGAACAAGGTCCTCTTACCTTTCTTTATTCAAATAAGGAAACTTTGACACAGACAAGTTAATTACTCAAGATAACATGGTTAATGAGTTGGTAGATCCAGGTCCAGTATTTGAACACCGGCAGCCTAAATCTACCACACATGCTCTCCACCTCTCTGTAAGCTGCCTCCTGGTGAATTCCACTCTGGGGATGCTCACTTACTAGTACTTGGAAGGGCTGCTTGTACAACTCTAATTAGGAGGAAACGACATGGGACAGAAGAAATTTCTTACACTAGTTGAAAGGAAGTGGTATTAGGATACTTTGCAAGTTTGAATCTATTGTCTTAATGAGAAAAGCATTTTGTGCTAAGAATGGTAGAGCAGAAAGATGGAAGAAATCTTAGTTTTAATGATATCACTGATCTAACCCCAAGGTTGGGTCAAGATTGTCTCAATCTTTGGACTTCCAGATATGGAACGTAAGTGTCCTTATTTTTGTTACGTTGCATTATTGAACTATTGAATTTAAGGCTGTGTAGCCCATTGAGTATAGAAAAAAACATATTAACATCCTCGATTCAATAGTTGTTAATTCGAAAAGGGGTGTCACTATTTTTGTCTAATATTTATTTAACCATCATATATATTAACTGGTAAAAGAAATTACACAGCAGAGATTAAAACCATAACCAGAAAAAATGAAACACTGAAAGAATGTTAATGGAGACATTTTTTTTTATTAGAAAGGTTAGTGCTATGGTTAGATTCAGTATTTTGTGTGTATCTTAAAATATTGGTTTACATGTATCAGAATACATCTAAAATTATCAGCAATAAAGAAGAGTCACATTTGTATAATGATTACTGTTAGAAGCATTTGCCAAAACTGAACTAAAGTGTCCTACCCAGTTTGTAATGTTATTCTCAAAACTGAAAAAATAAATGTGATGTAAACTAAAAAAACAAAAAACAAAAAACATAATGTAGACTAATCACTTGTCAACTTTATTTTTAATTAAAGCCATTTTGTGGTAGCTTTTATAAGGACAGATTCATGCAACATTCCATATCTTTCCCTTCAATTTCTTCCGATGAGTAAACAGAAATTTCTTAATATTAAATTGAGTAGATGCCAAACAGACTTTGGGTGGATACTTTACTGTCTCTTCTTGATAAAAAGGGGGCGGGGGGATTCACCGTCATTCATTCATCAAATATGTACAGAGTGCCTATTATTTAGCAGACACTATAGTAGGAACATAACACTAAGTAAAACAGACAAAAATGGCAAGTGCAAAGGCCCTGAGACAGTAGCAGGCATGGCGTTTTTGAGAATCAGCAAGGAGGTCACTGGAGCAGAGTAAGCAAGGGAGAGGGATTATAGCCGAATATAAGATCCTTGAGGTAACAGGGACAGCCTGGGGAGGGAAGCCCTTGAAAGTTTTTGAGATGATCTTGGCTTAAAATACTGTCATAAAACTAGGACTTGGGAAAAAAAAAAAAGCCCTATGACCATCCTTTGGTTATTATGTATCTTTTTCCTCTGTTTCTTACTGGCCAGGGTCTGTTAAGTACAGCCAGGAAAATAAGACTGCTCACATATGTATCAGATTAAAAGGTCATGGTCAGCTTGAAAAGAAATCGGTCTGATCTGTTATCTTCTTCACCACAATTCTATGTAGCCTTGCAAATTAAATTTTTCTTCATGACTGTTTTTAGACTTTGTATGAGCTTTTATTTTTGCATTGTCCCAAAATCCTTAGGGATTATTATAAATTTTAATCCAATAATAATACTAAATGAGGTTTAATGAAGACTTGCCTCCCCCACTTCTCCTTAAAATTAGTTATGTATTTTTTTCAAATGCCCAAACATAACTGAAACTCTAGCAATCCCTTTTTCACCTGCCTTACTTTTTTTTCTGAGAATTTTCTTCCTAGAAACTTCAGTTTTTCTTCTTCATTCCAAGAATGGTTTCTCTTTAGGCCTATGACAAAGAAAGCATCCTGGGATTTCCCTTTCCAAACTTCATTAAATGTACATTTTTGCATGTGTGCACCTAGACCGTCATCTTCCTTTTCTTCGTTTCTTGATTCTGCCACAGCATATCCTCTAGTAATATGTGTTTCTTTAAAACTAATTAATTAATTAATTTTTGAACAAGGTACACAGGAGATGCACGAGAAATGGCTTTATGCCATGTTCAAGCTCTGGATTGATGATGTGATTAGGTAGAGAATTCTTGACTGAAAATGATGCTCTGCAAAGAATTTGAAGTCTTTCTACCCCCAGGGGTCTGCCATTCCCAGTGCTTTGTCATTTCAGGTCAGTTCATTGGGCTGAGTGCTTTGAATATGGAATCTCATGCTCTTCAGGAAGGAGAAATTGTCTTTTCATTAGTCAATTACTTCATTCTCTTTTGTCTGCCATCTTTTTCTAGAAGTCCTATAGATAGAGTGTTAGATCTTTTGGATTGATCCTTTATATAGAGAGATGTTTTTCTCATATTTTCCCATTCTTGATTTTTTTAAAGATTTTAATTAATTAATTAATTAATTTACTTATTTGAAAGAGCACACACAAGCAGTGGGGAGAAGCCGAGGGAGAGGGACAAGCAGACTGTGTGAGGAGCATGGAGCCCAACGTGGGGCTCCATCCTATGACCCTGAAATCATGACCTGAGCTGAAATAAAAAGTCAGACACCTAACCACTGAGCCTCCCAGGCGCTCCCATTCTTGATCTTTTTATCCTACCTTTGAAGATAATTTTATCTTTAACTCTTCCTCTGAATATGTTACCTCTCGTTTTATAGATACTTCTTATCCTCCTTTTTATGTCTGAGGATATTTATTGAATAGTTTTGTTTTTTATTCTTTTGGCGGTGATGGTGAGGGTGGTGGTGGTGGTGGAGTTTAATTGGTTGGTTGGTTGATTTTTAGTATTTTCTTCTGTTCCCAGCATTTTCTCTATTGCTTGTTTCAAGTTTATTTTTTTTGTTTTATTTGTTAAATTTATCTTTCAGACTTTCACCAAAAATAGGGTTACATTTATCTCACTTTCTGTTTACCCTTAGGATTCACGTTAGTAAAGTGTGTTTGAACGTTCTGTGTCATTAGACAAGGTTGTTGATTGGCAAGCAAAGTTTTTGAATCCTGAAGCTTCCTGCCAGTTTATTCAAGGAGTAGCTCAAAGTCTTCCACCTGGCCAAAGGGAAGATGAAGGAAGTTGACTCTACTGGGTAAGAAGGGACTCCTGGCATCTGACATTGTTAATGTATTTCATGTGTGTGTATTAATGTATTTCTAACCATCCCTGATTTTCAGTACTATCTTCAACCCTGCCCTGCATTAGACGGAGAACTCCAAATGCCAAGTAATTAGAGGTTCACAGGTGCAAACTAGCTCACTTTTTGTTACTATTCACCATGGCAAGACCTTTAGATTTTGGCTTTCTCCATACTTATGACCCTGTCAAATGTCATTTTCCAAAATATATTAAAATCCCTCCCTCATCAGCTACTATCTTCTGTCCTTTTATCTTTGCTCTAACAAGTCTATTTCATCCTTTTATTCTTTTTTAGAAGTGAACTAGAGGGAGAGGAAATGGTAGGATCACAGAACCTTCTCTGATTTGTACCTGTAATTTTTATTTTTAACCATTTTAAAATTTTTTTCTAAGACTTTCTTGCTGACAAATTACAAATCTGAGAATATACTGTTTTGATTTGGTTTTTGGATTAAATAATGAATAATGGAGCAGTTACTTATAAACATTTATTTGCATGTAGTGAGTATAATGAAAGTATTCTGTAACAATGATTACAGTATAAGTTATTGATCCATCAAGTACTGAATTAGAGCTAATTCGTAGTATCAGGGAAATAGTTTACCTGGTCTATATGAAGAACTCTGCTCTTTGTTCTATGAAATAATAGAGCTTTTTCCTTGTGGGGTAGTGCTTTTAGTTAATGTTTTAGCCTCATTAGTATTAATCTCCTTAGTTCTAAAAAGGCATGTTAAAATAAGTTAAATAAACATTCTGATAGGGAACGGCTTTGAGTTTTCTAGCTGAAAAACCCTGAATGGATTCAGGACTAGTTACCACCAGATTATACCATACTATATATAATATAGGGGCCCTCATGAATCCTATTTCCTGCTTTGGTCAGCCTAGCCTGTGTTTCCTGAAGTTCAATGTACTGAGTGTCCATGCTGAGAGCTTACCATCAAAAGAAAGATTTCCTCCTGGATTTTTTTTTCTCTGACCACAGATTGTTTTAAAAAACAAAAACACTAATATGGTAAATCTCAGCATGCCCTTAGATCTGTGATTAAGCAGGATAAGCAATAACTCTGACAGGTTGCCTTGATAAATTTCAGAAGCCAAATGAAACTGTTGGCTCTTGGGAATGAATTCACTGGAGGGTGTTACACTACTCTTAAGGAGTAGTCACTGGAGATTTCCCCAGGACTCTGCAGGCTGAACAAAAACTCTTGGAAAAAATAAAATAGAAGGACAAAGGCAAAAAAAAGGAAAGCTTATGATCATTTCTTTAAATTTTATAACAGCTTTATTGAGATATAATTCACATAAAATAAAATTGACCCTATTAAAGTATACAATTCAGGGGTTTTTAGTATATTCAGAGTGGTGCAGCCACCATCACTCTAATTTTAGGACATTTTTATCATCTCAAAAAGAAACCTCATGCCCCATAGCAGTCACTCTCCTTTCTCCCTTCCCATGGCTGCTGGCAACCACTAATCTACTTCCTGTCTCTATGGATTTGCCTATTCTGGACATTTCATATAAATGGAATCACACAATATTTGGTCTTTTGTGTCTGACTTCTCTCACTTAGCATAATGTTTTCAAGGTTTATCCATGTTGTAGTGTGGATCAATATCTCATTCCTTTCTGTCACCAGCAATATTCCACTGTGTGGTTATATTAAACAAATATATCTCTTTTTCTTTATTCATCAGATGAAGAACATTTGGATTCCTTCTATTGTGGGCTATTATAAATGCTTTTATGAACATTCATGTACAGGTATTTTTGTAGACATAAGTTTTCATTTCTCTGGGGTATACTCCAAAGAGTAAAATAGCAAGTCAGAATTTTAAACTATTGAGAAAATGCCAAACAGTTTTTTGAAATGGCTGCACCATTTTACAACACCATCAGTGTATTGGGGTTCCAGTTTCTCCATATCCTCACCAACACTTTTTATTATCTTGTTTTTAAGCTATCCTAGTGGATGTGAAGTGGTGTCTTATTATGATTTTTATTTGTATTTCCCTAAGGAATAATTATGTTGAGCATCTCTTCAAGTGCTTATTAGACATTTGTATATCTTTTTGGAAGAAATGTCTACATGGACCTTTTTATAAATCCAGATATTTCTTGGATTCTGTTCCATTAATCTATATGTCTATCCTTTTTTTTTTTTGAAGATTTTATTTATTTATTTGACAGAGAGAGAGCTAGCGAGAGCAAGAACATAAGCAGGGGGAGTGGGAGAGGGAGAAGCAGGCTTCCTGCCAAGCAAGGAGCCCAATGTGGGGCTCGATCCCAGGACCCAGGGATCATGACCTGAGCCGAAGGCAGATGCTCAATGAATGAGCCACCCAGGCACCCTATATGTCTATCCTTATGCCAGTACCACACTGTCTTTGTTACTGCAGCTTTGTACTAACTTTTGAAATGAGGAATTGTGAGTCCTCTAACTTTGGAGTTTTTGATTTTCAAGATTGTTTTTTTCTATTTTGAATCCCTTGTGTTGTCACATGAATTTTAAGATCCACTTGTCAAATTCTGCCAAAAAAGCCAGCTTGGATTTTGATTTTGTTGAGTATGTAGATCAGTTTGGGGAGTATTGCCATTTTAACAATATTGTCTTCGGTTGAAGGGAGCAAGATGGCGGAGGAGTAGGAAACCTGGATTTCGTCTGGTCTCAGGAATTCAGCTGGATAGGGATCAAACCATTCTGAACACCTATGAACTCAACAGGAGATCAAAGAAAAGAATAGCAACAACTCTCTGAACAGAAAAGCGACCACTTTCTGGGAGGTAGGATGTGAGGAGAAGTGAATCCGAGGCAATATTCGGGAGGATAGACGGCGGGGGAGGGGGCTTCCGTCGGCCGCTTCTGGCAAGTGATAGAGCCGCGGAGCACAAAATTGGAACTTTGAGAAGTCGGCCCCGCAGAGGGACGTCTTTCCAGTGGCTAAGAGGGGGATGGAACCCTCGTGGGACAGTGTGGTCTCAGGACCTTCGGGGTCACAGAAAGACCGGGGGTGCCTGAGTGCAGCAGAGCTCCCAGGGATCAGAGCCGGGAAGCCGGCTGCAGAGATGGAGCCGAGGCGCGGGCTCTCAGCTCAGGGTTGCCATAAACTGTGATCGGTGATAGTTGGGCCACTGCTCCTCCAGCAGGGACCCAACAAGTGGCAGATCCAGGGAGACTCCCCTTCCTCCCCCAGGAGGAGCGGTGTGGGAGCGCACCTCAGGGATCTGCTGGGTTTGGAGACTCCACATGGGGTCGGGTGCCAGAGATAGAAATGCTCGGTCACACTCCGAGTGAGCACGGAGTGCGGCCGGAGACCGGGGAGACGGGAGTGATTGACAGCTTTTCTCTGGGAGCACACTGAGGAGCGGGGCCCCGAGTTCTGAGCTCCTCCAGGGTGGAGACTGGGAGGCGGCCATTTTCACTCTCATCCTCTAAAGCTGTACCGAGAGCTTGCAGGGAACAAAAGCTCCCGAGAGCAAACCCGAGCAGATTACTTAGACCGGACGGACAAGGGCAGGGCAATTCTGCCTCCGGCAAAGACATCTGGGAACCACGGCAACAGGCCCCTCCCCCAGAAGATCAGCATGAACAGCCCGCCAAGACCAAGTTTACCGATCAATGAGAACAGGAGAACTCCAGCTTTAGGGGAATACTGCACATAGAATTCATGGCTTTTTTACCATGACTCATGGTCTTTCAAAGTTAATTTTTTTAACTTTTTTTTTTAATTTTTCTTTTTCCCTTTTCAACCAACATCTTACCAATCCCTTTTTTTTTTAAAGATTTTATTTATTTATTTGACAGAGAGAGACAGTGAGAGCAGGAACACAAGCAAGGGGAGTGGGAGAGGGAGAAGCAGGCTTCCCGCTGAGCAGGGAGCCCGATGTGGGACTCGATCCCAGGACCCTGGGATCGTGACCTGAGCCAAAGGCAGACGCTTAACAACTGAGCCACCCAGGCGCCCTTATCAATCCCCTTTTTAAAAAATTTTTATTTTTCATTTTCAGAATAATATTCTATCCCTTCATAGTAGTTACCTTTATTTTTGACATATATATATAAGTTGTTCTCTCTTTAAAATTTTGAGATACAGTTTCTTCTAACATATCAAAATATACCCTAAATCTCTAGTGTATGGCTTTGTTCTAGTCTCCTGCCTAATCACATTCTCTCCCGTTTTTTTTTCTTTCTTTCTTCTTTTTTTAATCCTCTTCTTTCTTTTTTCAAACACCTTATCAATTCCTTTTTTAAAATTTTTTATAATTTTCATCTTTACAGTCATATTCCATCCCTTCATCATATCAACCCTTATTTTGTACATATTTAAGTCTTTCTTTCATTAAAATTTTAGGAGGCACTTTCTTCTAACAAACCAAAATACACCCAAAATCTAGTGTGTGGCACTGATCTATGCACCAGCCTGATCATATTTGGTCATATTCTGTTTTTTTGTTTTGTTTTGTTTTTGTTTGTTTTTATCTTTTTCTTTTTCTTTTTCTCTTTCTTTTTTCTTTCTTTCCCTTTCTTTTCCCCTTGTTTCAGGTCTTTTTTGATTTGTTTAGAGTATATTTTCTGGGGATGTTGTTACCCTGTTAGCATTTTGTTCTCTCATTCATCTATTCTCCTCTAGACAAAATGACAAGACGAAAAAAATCACCTCAACAAAAAGAACAAGAGGTAGTACCATCTGCCAGGGACCTACTCAATAAGGACATTAGTACGATGTTGGACCTAGAGTTCAGAATCATGATTTTAAAGATACTAGCTGGGCTTGAAAAAAGCATGGAAGTTATTAGAGAAACCCTCTCTGGAGAAATAAAAGAACTAAAATCTAACCAAGTCGAAATCAAAAAGGCTATTAATGAGGTGCAATCAAAAATGGGGGCACTAACTGCTAGGATAAATGAGGCAGAAGAGAGAATCAGTGATATAGAAGACCAAATGATGGAAAATAAAAAAACTGAGAAAAAGAGAGGTAAACAACTACTGAATCACGAGGGCAGAATTCGAGAGATAAGCAATATGATAAGAAGAAACAACATTAGAATAATTGGGATCCCAGAAGAAGAAGAAAGAGAGAGGGGGGCAGAAGGTATATTGGAGCAAATTATAGCAGAGAACTTCCCTAATGTGGGGAAGGAAACAGGCATCAAAATCCAGGAAGCACAGAGAACCCCTCTCAAAATCAATAAAAATAGGTCAACACCCCGACATCTAATAGTAAAACTTATGAGTCTCAGAGACAAAGAGAAAACCCTGAAAGCAGCTCTGGAGAAGAGATATGTAACCTATAATGGGAGAAACATTAGATTGGCAACAGACCTATCCACAGAGACCTGGCAGGCCAGAAAGGACTGGCATGATATCTTCAGAGCAGTAAACGAGAAAAACATGCAGCCAAGAATACTATATCCAGCAAGGCTGTCATCGAAAATAGAAGGAGAGATAAAAAGCTTCCAGGACAAACAAAAACTAAAGGAATTTGCAAACATGAAACCAGCCCTACAAGAAATATTGAAAGGGGTCATCTAAGCAAAGACAGAGCCTAAAAGCAGCATAGACCAGAAAGGAACACAGACAATATACGGTAACAGTCACTTTACAGGCAATACAATGGCACTAAATTCATACCTTTCAATAGTTACCCTGAATGTAAATGGGCTAAATGCCCCAATCTAAAGACACAGGCTATCAGATTGGATTAAAAAACAAGACCCATCAATATGCTGTCTGCAAGAGACTCATTTTAGACCCAAAGACACCCCCAGATTGAAAGTGAGAGGGTGGAAAACCATTTACCATGCTAATGGACACCAAAAGAAAGCTGGGTGGCAATCCTTATATCACACAAATTAGATTTTAAAACAAAGACTGTAATAAGAGATGAGGAAGGACACTATATCCTACTTAAAGGGTCTATCCAACAAGAAGATCTAACAATTGTAAATATCTATGCCCCTAACATGAGAGCAGCCAATTATATAAGGCAATTAATAACAAAAGCAAAAAACACATTGACAACAATACAATAATAGTGGGGGACTTTACACCCCCTTGACAGAAATGGACAGATCATCTAAGCAAAAGATCAACAAGGAAATAAAGACTTTAAATGACACACTGGACCAAATGGACTTCACAGACATATTCAGAACATTCCATCCCAAAGCAATGGAATACACATTCTTCTCTAGTGCCCATGGAACATTCTCCAGAATACATCACATCCTAGGTCACAAATCAGGTCTCAATCGGTACCAAAAGATTGGGATTATTCCCTACATATTTTCAGACCACAATGCTTTGAAACTAGAACTCAATCACTAGAGGAAAGTCGGAAAGAACTCAAATACATGGAGGCTAAAGAGCATCCTACTAAAGAATGAATGGCTCAACCAGGAAATTAAAGAAGAATTAAAATAATTCATGGACACAAATAAAAATGAAAACACAACTGTTCAAAGTCTTTGGGATGCAGCAAAGGCAGTCCTGAGAGGAAAGTATATAGCAATACAAGCCTTTCTCAAGAAACAAGAAAGGTCTCAAATACACAACCTAACCCTACACCTAAAGGAGCTAGAGAAAGAACAGCAAAGGAAGCCTAAACCCAGCAGGAGAAGAGAAATAATAAAGATCAGAGCAGAAATCAATGAAATAGAAACCAAAGAACAGTAGAAAAGATCAATGAAACTAGGAGCTGGTTCTTTGAAAGAATTAACAAGATTGATAAACCCCTGGCCAGACTGATCAAAAAGAAAAGAGAAATGACCCAAATCAACAAAATCATGAATGAAAGAGGAGAGATCACAACCAACACCAAAGAAATACAAACAATTATAAGAACATATTATGAGCAACTCTATGCCACCAAATTAGATAACCTGGAAGAAATGGATGCATTCCTAGAGATGTATCAACTACCAAAATTGAACTAGGAAGAAATAGAAAACCTGAACAGACCTATACCCACTAAGGAAATTGAAGCAGTCATCAAAAATCTCCCAACAAACAAAAGCCCAGGGCCAGATGGCTTCCCAGGGGAATTCTACCAAACATTTAAAGAAGAATTAATACCTATTCTCCTGAAACTGTTCCAAAAAATAGAAATGGAAGGAAAACTTCCAAACTCATTTTATGAGGCCACCATTACCTTGATCCCAAAACCAGACAAAGACCCCATCAAAAAAGAGAATTACAGACCAATATCCTTGATGAACATGGATGCAAAAAATCTCACCAAAATACTAGCCAATAGGATCCAACAGTACATTAAAAGGATTATTCACCATGACCAAGTTGGTTTTATTCCTGGGCTGCAAGGTTGGTTCAACATCCGCAAATCAATCAACGTGATACAATACATTAACAAAAGAATGAACAAGAATCAATCATATGATCCTCTCAATAGATGCAGAAAAAGCATTTGACAAAGTACAACATCCTTTCTTGATCAAAACTCTTCAGAGTATAAGGATAGAGGGTACATACCTCAATATCATAAAAGCAATCTATGAAAAACCTACAGCAAATATCATTCTCAATGGGGAAAAACTGAGAGCTTTCCCCCTAAGGTCAGGAACACGGCAGGGATGTCCACTATCACCACTGCTATTCAACATAGTATTAGAAGTCCTAGCCACAGCAATCAGACAACAAAAAGAAATCAAAGGCATCCAAATTGGCAAAGAGGAAGTCAAACTCTCACTCTTTGCAGATGATATGATACTTTATGTGGAAAACCCAAAAGACTCCACCCCAAAACTGCTAGAACTCATACAGGAATTCAGTAGAGTGGCAGGATATAAAATCAATGCACAGAAATCAGTGACATTCCTATACACCAACAACAAGACAGAAGAGAGAGAAATTAAGGAGTCGATCCCATTGACAATTGCCCCCAAAACCATAAGATACCTAGGAATAAATCTAACCAAAGAGGCAAAGGATCTGTACTCAGAAAACTATAAAATACTCATGAAAGAACTTGAGGAAGACACAAAGAAATGGAAAAACGTTCCATGCTCACGGATTGGAAGAACAAATATTGTGAAGATGTCAATGCTACCTAGAGCAATCTACACATTCAATGCAATCCCCATCAAAATACCATCCACTTTTTTCAAAGAAATGGAACAAATAATCCTAAAATTTGTATGGAACCAGAAGAGACCCCGAATAGCCAGAGGAATACTGAAAAAGAAAAGCAAAGCTGGCGGCATCACAATTCCGGACTTCCAGCTCTATTACAAAGCTGTCATCATCAAGACAGTATGGTACTGGCACAAAAACAGACACATAGATCAGTGGAACAGAATAGAGACCCC
>NW_027397073.1:39160205-39366729 GCF_003265705.2 Callorhinus ursinus
AAATTTTTTATAATTTTCATCTTTACAGTCATATTCCATCCCTTCATCATATCAACCCTTATTTTGTACATATTTAAGTCTTTCTTTCATTAAAATTTTAGGAGGCACTTTCTTCTAACAAACCAAAATACACCCAAAATCTAGTGTGTGGCACTGATCTATGCACCAGCCTGATCATATTTGGTCATATTCTGTTTTTTTGTTTTGTTTTGTTTTTGTTTGTTTTTATCTTTTTCTTTTTCTTTTTCTCTTTCTTTTTTCTTTCTTTCCCTTTCTTTTCCCCTTGTTTCAGGTCTTTTTTGATTTGTTTAGAGTATATTTTCTGGGGATGTTGTTACCCTGTTAGCATTTTGTTCTCTCATTCATCTATTCTCCTCTAGACAAAATGACAAGACGAAAAAAATCACCTCAACAAAAAGAACAAGAGGTAGTACCATCTGCCAGGGACCTACTCAATAAGGACATTAGTACGATGTTGGACCTAGAGTTCAGAATCATGATTTTAAAGATACTAGCTGGGCTTGAAAAAAGCATGGAAGTTATTAGAGAAACCCTCTCTGGAGAAATAAAAGAACTAAAATCTAACCAAGTCGAAATCAAAAAGGCTATTAATGAGGTGCAATCAAAAATGGGGGCACTAACTGCTAGGATAAATGAGGCAGAAGAGAGAATCAGTGATATAGAAGACCAAATGATGGAAAATAAAAAAACTGAGAAAAAGAGAGGTAAACAACTACTGAATCACGAGGGCAGAATTCGAGAGATAAGCAATATGATAAGAAGAAACAACATTAGAATAATTGGGATCCCAGAAGAAGAAGAAAGAGAGAGGGGGGCAGAAGGTATATTGGAGCAAATTATAGCAGAGAACTTCCCTAATGTGGGGAAGGAAACAGGCATCAAAATCCAGGAAGCACAGAGAACCCCTCTCAAAATCAATAAAAATAGGTCAACACCCCGACATCTAATAGTAAAACTTATGAGTCTCAGAGACAAAGAGAAAACCCTGAAAGCAGCTCTGGAGAAGAGATATGTAACCTATAATGGGAGAAACATTAGATTGGCAACAGACCTATCCACAGAGACCTGGCAGGCCAGAAAGGACTGGCATGATATCTTCAGAGCAGTAAACGAGAAAAACATGCAGCCAAGAATACTATATCCAGCAAGGCTGTCATCGAAAATAGAAGGAGAGATAAAAAGCTTCCAGGACAAACAAAAACTAAAGGAATTTGCAAACATGAAACCAGCCCTACAAGAAATATTGAAAGGGGTCATCTAAGCAAAGACAGAGCCTAAAAGCAGCATAGACCAGAAAGGAACACAGACAATATACGGTAACAGTCACTTTACAGGCAATACAATGGCACTAAATTCATACCTTTCAATAGTTACCCTGAATGTAAATGGGCTAAATGCCCCAATCTAAAGACACAGGCTATCAGATTGGATTAAAAAACAAGACCCATCAATATGCTGTCTGCAAGAGACTCATTTTAGACCCAAAGACACCCCCAGATTGAAAGTGAGAGGGTGGAAAACCATTTACCATGCTAATGGACACCAAAAGAAAGCTGGGTGGCAATCCTTATATCACACAAATTAGATTTTAAAACAAAGACTGTAATAAGAGATGAGGAAGGACACTATATCCTACTTAAAGGGTCTATCCAACAAGAAGATCTAACAATTGTAAATATCTATGCCCCTAACATGAGAGCAGCCAATTATATAAGGCAATTAATAACAAAAGCAAAAAACACATTGACAACAATACAATAATAGTGGGGGACTTTACACCCCCTTGACAGAAATGGACAGATCATCTAAGCAAAAGATCAACAAGGAAATAAAGACTTTAAATGAAACACTGGACCAAATGGACTTCACAGACATATTCAGAACATTCCATCCCAAAGCAATGGAATACACATTCTTCTCTAGTGCCCATGGAACATTCTCCAGAATACATCACATCCTAGGTCACAAATCAGGTCTCAATCGGTACCAAAAGATTGGGATTATTCCCTACATATTTTCAGACCACAATGCTTTGAAACTAGAACTCAATCACTAGAGGAAAGTCGGAAAGAACTCAAATACATGGAGGCTAAAGAGCATCCTACTAAAGAATGAATGGGTCAACCAAGAAATTAAAGAAGAATTAAAATAATTCATGGACACAAATAAAAATGAAAACACAACTGTTCAAAATCTTTGGGATGCAGCAAAGGCAGTCCTGAGAGGAAAGTATATAGCAATACAAGCCTTTCTCAAGAAACAAGAAAGGTCTCAAATACACAACCTAACCCTACACCTAAAGGAGCTAGAGAAAAAACAGCAAAGGAAGCCTAAACCCAGCAGGAGAAGAGAAATAATAAAGATCAGAGCAGAAATCAATGAAATAGAAACCAAAGAACAGTAGAAAAGATCAATGAAACTAGGAGCTGGTTCTTTGAAAGAATTAACAAGATTGATAAACCCCTGGACAGACTGATCAAAAAGAAAAGAGAAATGACCCAAATCAACAAAATCATGAATGAAAGAGGAGAGATCACAACCAACACCAAAGAAATACAAACAATTATAAGAACATATTATGAGCAACTCTATGCCACCAAATTAGATAACCTGGAAGAAATGGATGCATTCCTAGAGATGTATCAACTACCAAAATTGAACTAGGAAGAAATAGAAAACCTGAACAGACCTATACCCACTAAGGAAATTGAAGCAGTCATCAAAAATCTCCCAACAAACAAAAGCCCAGGGCCAGATGGCTTCCCAGGGGAATTCTACCAAACATTTAAAGAAGAATTAATACCTATTCTCCTGAAACTGTTCCAAAAAATAGAAATGGAAGGAAAACTTCCAAACTCATTTTATGAGGCCACCATTACCTTGATCCCAAAACCAGACAAAGACCCCATCAAAAAAGAGAATTACAGACCAATATCCTTGATGAACATGGATGCAAAAAATCTCACCAAAATACTAGCCAATAGGATCCAACAGTACATTAAAAGGATTATTCACCATGACCAAGTTGGTTTTATTCCTGGGCTGCAAGGTTGGTTCAACATCCGCAAATCAATCAACGTGATACAATACATTAACAAAAGAATGAACAAGAATCAATCATATGATCCTCTCAATAGATGCAGAAAAAGCATTTGACAAAGTACAACATCCTTTCTTGATCAAAACTCTTCAGAGTATAAGGATAGAGGGTACATACCTCAATATCATAAAAGCAATCTATGAAAAACCTACAGCAAATATCATTCTCAATGGGGAAAAACTGAGAGCTTTCCCCCTAAGGTCAGGAACACGGCAGGGATGTCCACTATCACCACTGCTATTCAACATAGTATTAGAAGTCCTAGCCACAGCAATCAGACAACAAAAAGAAATCAAAGGCATCCAAATTGGCAAAGAGGAAGTCAAACTCTCACTCTTTGCAGATGATATGATACTTTATGTGGAAAACCCAAAAGACTCCACCCCGAAACTGCTAGAACTCATACAGGAATTCAGTAGAGTGGCAGGATATAAAATCAATGCACAGAAATCAGTGACATTCCTATACACCAACAACAAGACAGAAGAGAGAGAAATTAAGGAGTCGATCCCATTGACAATTGCCCCCAAAACCATAAGATACCTAGGAATAAATCTAACCAAAGAGGCAAAGGATCTGTACTCAGAAAACTATAAAATACTCATGAAAGAACTTGAGGAAGACACAAAGAAATGGAAAAACGTTCCATGCTCACGGATTGGAAGAACAAATATTGTGAAGATGTCAATGCTACCTAGAGCAATCTACACATTCAATGCAATCCCCATCAAAATACCATCCACTTTTTTCAAAGAAATGGAACAAATAATCCTAAAATTTGTATGGAACCAGAAGAGACCCTGAATAGCCAGAGGAATGTTGAAAAAGAAAAGCAAAGCTGGCGGCATCACAATTCCGGACTTCCAGCTCTATTACAAAGCTGTCATCATCAAGACAGTATGGTACTGGCACAAAAACAGACACATAGATCAGTGGAACAGAATAGAGACCCCGAAATGGACCCTCAACTCTATGGTCAACTCATCTTTGACAAAGCAGGAAAGGATGTCCAATGGAAAAAAGACAGTCTCTTCAAGAAATTGTGTTGGGAAAATTGGACAGCCACATGCAGAAGAATGAAACTGGACCATTTCCTTACACCACACACAAAAATAGACTGCAAATGGTTGAAAGACCTAAATGTGAGACAGGAGTCCCTCAAAATCCTAAAGGAGAATGCAGGCAGCAACCTCTTTGACCTCAGCCGCAGCAACTTCTTCCTAGAAACATCGCCAAAGGCACGGGAAGCCCGGGCAAAAATGAATTATTGGGATTTCATCAAGATAAAAAGCTTTTGCACAGCAAAAGAAACAGTCCACAAAACCAAAAGACAACCGACAGAATGGGAGAAAATATTTGCAAATGACATATCAGATAAAGGGCTGGTATCCAAAATCTATAAAGAACTTATCAAACTCAACACCCAAAGAACAAATAATCCAATCAAGATGGGCAGAAGACATGAACAAACATTTTTCCAAAGAAGACATCCAGATGGTCAACAGACACATGAAAAAGTGCTCAACATCGCTCGGCATCAGGGAAATCCAAATCAAAACCTCAATGAGATACCACCTCACACCAGTCAGAATGGCTAAAATTAACAAGTCAGGAAATGACAGATGTTGGCAGGGATGCGGAGAAAGGGGAACCCTCCTACACTGTTGGTGGGAATGCAAGCTGGTGCAACCACTCTGGAAAACAGCATGGAGGTTCCTCAAAAAAGTTGAAAATAGAGCTACCATATGATCCAGCAATTGCACTACTGAGTATTTACCACAAGGATACAAATGTAGGGAATCCAAAGGGGTACGTGCACCCCGATGTTTATAGCAGCAATGTCCACAATAGCCAAACTGTGGAAAGAGCAAAGATGTCCATAGACATATGAATGGATAAAGAAGATGTGGTATATATACACAATGGAATATTATGCAGCCATCAAAAGGAATGAGATCTTGCCATTTGCAACGATGTGGATGGAACTGGAGGGTGTTATGCTGAGTGAAATAAGTCAATCAGAGAAAGACATGTATCATATGACCTCACTGATATGAGGAATTCTTAATCTCAGGAAACAAACTGAGGTTTGCTGGAGTGGTGGGGGGTTGGAGGGATGGGGTGGCTGGGTGATAGACATTGGGGAGGGTATGTGCTATGGTGAGTGCTGTGAATTGTGCAAGACTGTTGAATCACAGATCTGTACCTCTGAAACAAATAATGCAATATATGTTAAGAAAAAAAAAAGAAGATAGCAGAAGGGGAAGAATGAAGGGGGGTAAATCGGAAGGGGAGATGAACCATAAGAGACGATGGACTCTGAAAACAAACTGAGGGTTCTAGAGGGGAGGGGTGTGGGGGGATGGGTTAGCCTGGTGATAGGTATTAAAGAGGGCACGTTCTGCTTAGAGCACTGGGTGTTATGCACAAACAATGAATCATGGAACACTACATCAAAAACTAATGATGTAATGTATGGTGATTAACATAACAATAAAAAATTTAAAGAAAGAAAAACAATATTGTCTTCTAATCCATGAATATGGAATGTCTTTTCATTTATTTAGGTCTGCTTTTATTTATATTAATAATATTTTTTCAGTTTTCAGGGTACAAGTCTTGCACTTTTTTTTAATTTTTTCCTAATTATTTTATTACTTATGACATCAGTATAAGTGAAATTATTTTCTTAATTTCACTTTCAGATAGTTATACAATTGATTCTTGCATAGTGATCTTTTGTCTTACAACTTTGCTGAACTCATTTATTCTAATATTTTTGATGTGGATTCCTTGGGATTTTCTCTATGAGATTATGTCATCTATGAACAAAAATAGTTTTACTTCTTTCTTTAAAACAAAAAACAAAAAATCTCTTTGCCTTTTAATTCTTGTTTTTGCCTAATTGCCCTATCTGGGACATCCAGTACAATGTTGAAGTGGTAAGAGTAGATATTGTGGTCTTGTTCTGGATTTTAAGGGAAAGCATACTATCAGTCACTGGAAGTGTAACATTAGCAGTGGGTTTTTCCTAGATACTTTTTATCAGGTTGAGGAAGGTTCTTTACACTGTTAGGTAGTTCACTGTTTGTATCATGAAAGGGTGTTGGAATTTGTCAAAAACTTTTCCTGCATCTATTGAGATAATCATGTAGGTTTTGTTCTGTATTCTACCACTAAGATGTATTGCACTGATCGGTTTTCAGGTGGTAAGTCAACCTTGCATTCTCAGGATAAACCTCATTTGGCCATAGCCTGTAAACCTCTCTATATGTTGCTGGCTGCCAGTTTGGATTTTAGCTGTGATCAAATATTTTGCACATTATTGTGAATGTGGTGACTTAATGTGAAACACTAAGTATAACAACAATATTATCATGCCTGTCTGGCTCTGTGCTAGACATTTTTACATCCATTTGCTCATTTCGTCCTTATACTGACCCAATGAATTAGATCCTAATATTATCCTAATTCTACAAATTATAAACCTGATTCTCAGAGAAGTTATGTAACTTGTCCAAGGTTATAGTATTAGTGAGTGGAGATGGCTGGTTTTCTAAACCAGACAGTCTGACTCCCAAACTGAGTTTTTAACCACCACATTTTAGGAGTATATATTGTGGTATGGATTCTCTTTTCTAAATAAGAACTGTATCTTCTCTTTATATTTTTGCTTCCATCGGTCTGTCATTTTCAGGGTTTGGGCCATAAAGATGAATAAATAGTGCTGACTGACAGAGTTGTTTTTTGGACAGAGGTATATAAATTTATTCAGTTTAGATTTTGTTTGGCACTCACACACCATAATCTATAAAAGTAACAGCATTTAGGATGACTGAAAATAGATCACAAATACACCCTGGATTTAACTAGAAAATGTACAAATTCATTTCACTAAAATGCAGACTTATGATATCTAATTCACTGTCTTTAGCATTTGTAGGATTATTTGTTCCAGATATTTAGAAAGACTTCCCTAAGTTTGTCTTACCAGATCTGTTTGGGTCCCTCAAGTAATGGATATATTAAGGATAAGGAGTTCATAGAGGAACAAAGTCTTAAAGAGAATATGCAAGACTTGAATAGTCTTAAAAAGAAATGGAAATAACACGTTGGATTCATGGAATGTTGTTTTCTTTTTCCAAAATACTCTTCAGTATGATCCTATTGTTTTATAGTTCAAATTTGCCTCTTGAAGTCAAGAGGCAAATTAGGTGAGTAAATAAGCCTATTTTGAAGAAAAAAGAGACTAAGATTATAACTTTATATTCTAATATCATTTTGAATCTTTTTTCCTATTTTTTCCCATTTTCTAACTTCTGTTTCCCATGCCCTTTAAATTTCTTATAATTAATAATCTCCTGGGGTTTTTCCAGGAAGTACTCAGAAATCTCAGCTCTATACCCCAAAATAATGTTCTACAGAAAATTACATTCAAATTAAATATGAGCTAAAATGGATTAAAATTTGCCATTTTTTTTCCTGATGAAAAAGTCTGAGTCCTTACCAGGAGCTAATAGATCATGTCTCAGAGTATTTAGGCATTCAGAATCCACAGTCCCCAAAAGTACCTCCAACTCCAAATCTGAAATTCAGGGGCTAATATTTAAGTAGCAATTCATCAATTCTACTCATATGAATAGAATTTCAGAGGAACCCTTACCTTTATCATTAAGAAAAGGTTGAAGAAGTGAGCCCAGCTCAACTATCCCTGCCCTAAATTCTTGTGATTCTGGGCTCTGCCTTTTCACAAAGCAACCCTGTATGAAGTGTCAGCTCTGCGCTCTCCCCCACTGCCCGTCTGTAGCACTGCATGGCTTTGCATTGCTTAAGGATAAACAGGTTGGAGTTGCATATGGTTAACATTTTTTGTTTGAACTGGTGCAGGGAGAGATTGTTTAGCATCTGCAGGTCTCACATGGTGTCACGGGCAGTAAAGGAATGACTGAAGTAGTTGTAGACAGCATGGAGTCTACATTCCTCTCTTTGCCTAAGAAATCATGATAATTAAATTAACATGGATCGAATACAAAGCATGAGAGCAAAGACATTAGAACAGAAACCCCCGTCTCAATGTGTGATCACCATATTTACCTGTATTATATGAGGCAATAAAAACCAGAGGAGAAAAGTAATAAAAACAAAACAGTAATAAAAACTTATATTTACATAATTTCTTTCAAGCCCCAGGATTCCAAAGCATTTAATGAAAATCATATAGGAAAACCTGTCATAGGACATGGGACTTTTAACTGGCAGAAGAACTCCTTAACAATTACAGGGTGGCCAAAGGAACTAAAGACGAAATGCATTTTTGAGGGCGCCTGGGTGGCTCAGTTGGTTAAGCGACTGCCTTCGGCTCAGGTCATGATCCTGGAGTCCTGGGATCGAGTCCCACATCGGGCTCCCTGCTGAGCAGGGAGTCTGCTTCTCCCTCTGACCCTCCCCCTTCTCATGCTCTCTCTCTCTCTCATTCTGTCTCTCAAATAAATAAATAAATAAAATCTTTAAAAAAAAAAAAAAAAAGAAATGCATTTTTGAAAGAGAACCCTGTTTTAGGTCTTCTGATTCATCCTGTTACTTTTAGGACTATAAATCAGAGTAATCAATTTCAAACATACTTCCACTTAACAATTTGATAGTGGTAAGAATCATTAAAAGGGCAGAAATTTGCCAAATTATATCAACCCGGAATGGTGAAATTCATGCTTACTTAGGGAATTGTCAAGTGCACACTTTATTTCTTTTTTTTTAGGCTCTTTTCATCAGAGCTTCCCAACGTGGAGTTAAACGACCAGGCCTTCGTCTTATGTGCTCGGCATTGTTGAGTTTCCCAGGCATCTTTCCTATACACGAGTTGAAATTCATACTGTGGTATGAAATCAGGCTGGTTTTGTTATGACTTTGAAAGATTTGTAAGGCACAGATGTTAGCTCCAGCTGTTTTTATCTGTGATCTGCAGGCTAAGGTAGTCCTTTGTAAGTTGTGCTCTTACGAACGCCATTAGAGTGTGTTCTAACACTCACATATTGAGAATCCCCACATAAAAATAGATTCAAGGGATAAATTGTGCTTGAAGTCAAGAGGATTTTTTTTTTAAAGATTAGACAGTAATAAAATGGCTACTTTCACAGAACATGAGGACTTTCATGGCAAATCTATTGCTTTTCAACTCAACAAAATCTCTTGTATGTGTCAGGCAGATGCCAGTAATGATACTCATAATACTACTACTCATAATAATAATAGTGAATGCACACGTGTAAGTTCTGTAATGTCTTCAAACATGTTATCTCATGTAAGCTTCAACAACAGAATGTGGTAGGTACTACACTTATCCCCATGTAAGGTTAGCAAAACCAAAGTTCAGAGGGGTTAAATTACCTACTAATGTCACATAGCCATTTGCAAAGTGCCATTGATTCTCAAATGAAGTCACAATGAAACTATTCTTTAGTCTTACTTTTCTCTCAGATTCTTACCTCTAGATAGGTCCAAGAAATAAAAGAAAGTAAACACTCTGCTATCAGTTTAATTGAAAGAAAAGTAAGAAGTAAAATCTCATAAAGTCAGAGATGAAACAAATACAAAATCAATCTTATATCCTATATTAATATCATATCATTATTTTTTATCAATTTACCTAAAAAAGACTATCTATACTTTTCATTGTTATAGTCGAGATTGCAGCTAAACTGTTAAAATGCTAGTTACATTAGAAAAATAAAGCACAGCACTATCTCTTGCAAAGGATTTTTATGTTCTACTTGATATGACTTCATGAGACAAGATGTAATAAATGCTATTATTCACTTATTCACTCTATACACTCCAAATCTCAGTTTCCCCTTTAAAATCCTTCCAGCTCTAAAATTCAATGATTCTATCATTCTAAATCCCACTGGTTTTTTCAAAGTATGCTTTCTTCTTTATTCGTTACTCTTTTGATGTCTTTCAGGATGTAAGACAGTTAATATTAGCCAAGTATTCTCAAATAATCTCACACACTTTGGATGTTCATTATAGCAAATTGGACTCCAACAAACCTTCATGAATCAAGCTTTTCTAAAACACAGCATGCCAGTAAGGCAGATAAATACTGTCACCTGCTACAACTTCCCAAAACATTCTTCATAGACGATGTTTTATGCTACGTGCTTAGAAAGCAGTGCCATCTTCCTGAAGATTAAACCTGTGATAACTAGGGTAGGTAAGAAATAAAAACCTCTGCATAACATTGTACTCATATCATTTATGAAGCAGAAGTAAAGAATTACAGAATGAAACATTTTCATAAGAACAAAGAATCATGGCTAATATTTCTCAAGCATTTGCTCTGTCCAACACTTTGTAGACATTACCTCATTTAAATTAAATGTATTCATAATAACCCAACAATCGTGGCTAGGATTTCTTGAGCATTCCCTCATTTAACACTCATGATAACCCTATGAAGTAATGAAATAAATAATTAATATTCTACTCAACGTATTATTATTTAGAATCTTCACATTTTATTTGAATTGTGATTCTCAAATTTCTCCCCATTAATAGCAGAGATCGTTATTTGCCCATCCAATATCTAGTCTCCCCTTCTTCCTTTACTAAGACAGCCCTCATTGTGTGGAGGGTGCTTATGTGCCCATCTAAAAACCTACATTCCTAGCCTGTCCTGTAGTGAGAGGTGTTCCCTTTACACACTCTTGGCCAGTAATATTTGAACAGAATTTTCTGGGTAGGGATTCTGGGTAAACCTTTTTAAATAGGACAGTCTTAGCTGACTTGTTCCCTTTGCGATGTTTCCCTTTATCCTTCCCCTTCTTCCTGTCTCAAGCATTTGTGAACCAGCCGCCTTTTTTCAAGTACAGAAATAAAGCCACCCCATGAGGATGGTATTTTTGGCCCCTGATGATATGTGGAGGCCCTCTCACCAGCACTGGACCGCCACCTCTGGAATTCTCATTATCTGAGGGAAAATAAACCCCATAACTTATTTAAACCACTCTTTACTGGTTTTTTTCCCATTACATGCAACAAAATTCAATCTCTAACTAAAGTGTAGTATCAAACTTTAGACATCTTTGCAGAAATAAAGAAAGAGGGTACTTGTTCATTTAAAATCAGTCATGACAGTTTAGAACAATAATCTCCCTCCAACTTCCTAAGAGTAAACGTGATGAGGGCTTCATTCAACTTCTGTCTGGTATTCAAATATCTAAAATCCCACAAGGGCCCTAAAGACCCAGCCTTCCCTTAAACATTTCCCCAAATTAAAGCCAACATTGACCTCATTTTTGCCTGATAGCCTAGAACATTTAATGTCAGTACAGTACCTTTTGCTTATCACATTACTGATTTTCCTGTACCATTACAATGATTTGAGTTTGTTTGTTTGAATTTTTGCTAAACAATAACTGGCGCTCTTTGCAAGGAGAAACTCTGTGTGTGTGTGTGTGTGTGTGTGTGTGTGTGTGTGTGTGTGTGTGTTTTACATGCTTGCCACAAACAGATTGTAAACTCCTATATACAATTTCTTGTTGATTATGGGAATAAACACCTGTCCTGCATTAACTTTTGATTATCAAATGATGGTATAGGACAGTGGTTCTTTGAAATCATGGCATAAGTCCCTCTGTATAGCGGCCTAATCGTGGCTCATGCTTACTACAAAGCACAGTTCTAGCCATATAGCAGATAATAAATACTTGAGTACAAAATGTAATTGAATAGAATTATACCACTTACTTTGATTTCTATGTCCAGATGGCCTCCTATTACTTTTATAAAGCACAAATTCTGATTCACTCCCTTCTTTTATTTTATAATGCCTCTCTGAACTTTTTTTACTCCAATTTCCCCATCTGCAAACTGGTAGTTCTAATAGTGAACCAAAATAATAGTAGTAAAGAAAAATGACATATTAATCATAAAGCATATAAAATAATATTTGGTATAGTAAATATCCAATAATTATTTGATATTTTTATTACTATTATGTTCCTCTGGCCTCTTCCATTTGGTTTAAGGTAATATGCTCATCTTTGCTCATTATGAGGTTGAGCTGATGCACTGAAATTATATCACTGTCTCAATTATAATGTTATACTTATTTTTTTAAATAAGTAAATAGCATACTATTTTAATAGCCACTGATTTCCATCATGATTAAGAGACATCAAAGATTAATTAATAACACATGGCTACAGGTATTAAAGCAACACAATTCCTTCATGCACCATTTTTTATATGTTTCAATGAAAACAGAGTGCCTACCACATTTCAGGCATTGAAGACATAATCAGGTTCTTGTCCGAGAAGATATTTAAGGAGGACACACACTGCAAACAAATGGTCCAGGGTGGATTTTACCTTGGCACAGAGACATCTTGTTTTTCTTTCCATACCACTCTGCACCTCTAGGTATGAGGCCCCATCCTCTTTTCCAAGAGGAAAAGAATGCCTTTGAAAAGTGTAGTCTTCACACTCAGTTTGGATGCAACTCAGCAAAATCTGGAGCATGTGAAATGATCCTAAAAGGAATGTTGTTGATGGACAACATACATGCAATGAACCTCAGTCAGGGAAACAGGCAAAGCAGTGCTCTCCCCACCCTTGCTTGGCACTTCCTCTCTGAGTGCTGATGACATTTCTCTCCATCTGACTCCACAAAGGGAGTCTCTAACCTTGACCTTCTCTAAAGTCATGTGTCTCCCCCATCAAACCCTACCTACCAGCCTTGATCCTCTTGTGAGATAGAGGGTGGTAAGGGGGATTCCTTTGTCTCTTCCTCTGTTACCTTTCTAATCTATTGTTAGTTCCTGTACTCTTTTAAGTAATGCAAATCTAAATTTAAAAAAATCAAAAAATACTAGAAACTGTGCAATAGCTGAAAGTGTATATGATATTAAGGTTGAAATGTGTTGACAACAGTGACATCAAAGACACTTCAAAAGAAAATATGAACTCCACACATTTTTTTGAACTGTCTAAAACAAAATAATTGAAAGACTTTTTTACAAAAGGCTGGAAAAAGTATTTATAACATATAAGACATTAAATTTTTACTATCTTCAATATATAGTGGTTTCTTACAAATTACTTTTTTAAAAAGAACATGTATTCCAATAAACAAATGAGCAAAAAACATGAACAGGCAATAAAATACATGCACACACACATGCACACACACACACACACACACACACAGCTAAAGATAGACAAGGAAAAATTTTTAGTTCTGTTTTTTCAGCTAGTAAAATAAATGTTGATTCAATCAATGAATCAATGAGTTTTTACCCAGCAAATTTACTTTAAAATTGATAATACTTGGGGATGATGAAGCAATAGTAATACAGGAACCATCAACACTCTTAATGAGTATAAATTGGTACGACTATGCTGGACGAAACTTTGGAAAAATATACACATTCTTGTAATCTTAAAACTGTGTACAAGTTATGACCCAATAATCCTTCCTTTAAGAAGTCACCCTAAGAAAATGATTATAGATATGGCAAAGATTTATTTACAAAGGTTGTTTATCATAGGCTTGCTTAAAATAGCCAAAAACATGGAAATATCCTCAAGCCCCACAAGAGGGAAATGGTTGAATAGACTATGTATATCCATATAATGGGAAATTATAAAACCATTACGAATGAGGTTAAAAAACAATATCTAGGATGATACAAATATATTCATGTTATATTGTGGGGAAAGGTTACAAAATAGTTTATACAGCATGATTCATTATTGTAATATTTGTAAATAAGAATATCCATGGAAATAAAGAAAAACTACGTACCACAACAGTGGTTATTTCTGGTTGATGATATTGCAGGGTTTCTTATTTTCTGTTTTTCCCTTATCTAATTGTATAAATCTTCTACAATGAACACCAATTGTTGTCATAAGAGATTATTTCAAAATATTAAAGTTAATGGCAAATAGGTAATCAAGTAGTCAAGTAATGAATTTTGATGCAATATGAGAAAGTTGTCTTGAAATATGTAAGAGGGGAGTATCAGAGCATTTAAATCCCAATGTGGGAATGAGGAAAGCGATTGTGTAATGGAAAGAATGAAATCAAATAAAACAAATGTAGGAAGGAAGACAAGCTGAGATTTGAAAGTGATAAAGAGGAAAAAATATGATATCTGACTATTAGGTCAGGTTAGAAAGTAAAGGAGCAAGCTTCTAGTGGATATGAGTATTAAAAATGAACTTCCTAGCATCCCAATTAATAATGTGTTTTTATTTGGTGCTAATGTGGTAATGGCCAAATTACTTACTCTAAAATGCAAACATCTTAAAAAGGAGCTAGTAGAGCACTAGAAGCCGTTAATTGATCTCCAGCATGACTGGGATTTTCAGGCTGGTGTTAAGTTTAACAATCTTGAAAGGTGTTTTGGAGTTCAAATGCAAAATAAGTCCCTCCCTTGGAGGGAATTCTGTGAATTAGTTGGAGACACAGGCATTCACAGCTCACAGCTTTCCTCATTTGCTGGAGGGTATCGTTACCTTTATAGTTCTATATATAAAATAGGCAAGCGTCCTAAGTCATGCCTCTTCCCATGAAAAATTGATCATGCTCTGCAAGGTGAAGGAAAGCCCAGAAGTGTCTGCCAATGGACAGAGATACAGAATACATGAATGAACAGAAAGGCACATCAGTTTAGAAAGCGGATGTCTGTCCCTAACCATAAAATAAATTGTCTTCTTAGGGGGAAAATTATTCTTTCTGAGAACCACTCATGAACACTCCCAGAATTTTCCTATTCTCCAGAAAAACCACTACATAGAAATTTCTACCACCCTAGTACTCACATTTCCTAGCACATAGATGTTTCTACATCTAGAACTAGGCTAGGTTACAGCAATAAGCTACAAACTGGATCAAAGGCTTTGTAGATAAAGAAACCCACCCGTCTTGAGAAGCAGGTATACCTGGATTTACTACTGAGCTTGTTTTCCTTATATGCAAAAATGAGATAACAATACCTAAGTTGCAAGTTTTTAAGAAGACAAAAGTAAATAATACACATGAACTCCCGAGCCATAATAAACAATAGCTAACCCTAAGACATGGATTTTTTTAGGGCAAAGTTGGGGAGGGCTTGTATAAATATGTAAGAAAAAAACGTATGGAACTGAAGCAGAAATACATCATTACAGTAGCAGTGTTTTAACTGACAACTTATCTGAAATGCCACAAAAATCAAAAGCAAAATCCAAATGTTTATATTTATGATAGAGTTTGAAATTTATTTCAAATTCAAACATTCATGAGGGGTGATCAGCATTTTAACAATTATTTTGATTTTTTTAGCTCCATTCACATTCTCAGTGGCAAGTACATACATATGTACCATTTTTAGGCAATTCTATAAATTTAGCATATTATATGTGAGCAAACGTGCTTATATTAATATCAAAAGACTGGTGAGATTGTTTCCCTCCTCACAATAAAACATTTCTGTGGTTCTTAAATAAAGAATAAGAAAGTTATTAAGACATTCTTAGGCTAATCTCCGTTTGAGGATTTTTCTTTTTTTTTCTTACCGCAAAAAAAATAGGCTGTTTTGCCTTATTCATATAAAATAGGGGAAACCCTCTTCAGATATAATAGTTTTCAAAGGAGAAATATCTTATGCAAGCTTATTTTAGCTTGTTCTTAAAAAGCAAACTTTCTGAGCCATTGATTGCATCCTATAACCCTTACAATATGGTTACATAAATGACAATGACATGGTCAATCAATCAGCAATACATTAATTTTAGTTTAACAAAATTTGAGTCAAGTGCATTAGATCTAGAAAAAGACTTCAGCCCCCTCCTTTCAGAGAGGGCAAGCTATTTGGCTAAGGATTCAAAGCCAGTTAACAACAAAACCTGGTTTAAACCTCATAAACAAACAAAACAGAAAGAGACTCATAAATACTGAGAACAAACTCCTGGTTGCCAGAGCAGGGAGGGAATGGGGGAAAGAGGGAAAGGGGATTAAGACCTACAAACTTCCATTAATAAGTCACAGGGATGACAAGTACCACATAGGGAATAGACTCAATAGTAACCGTAACCATATCCGTGTTGTAGGGTGACTGGTGTGGACTACACTTACCATGGTGAGCATTGCAGAATATATGCAATTGTCGAATCACTGGATTGTACACCTGAAACTAATATAACACTGTATGTTGATTATACTTCAGTAGTAAAAATAAAAATAAAAAAGCTCAGGCATCCAGCTCCAAGGGTCAGGAATGGATTTAATAATAATTTGATAATCGGCTTTTCAACATTATATTGCAATGCACACCATATACATGATGTTTCTTAATTGGATGGTTTTTCTTGTAATTTCCAAGGTTGTGAGTAGAATGGCATTTTAGAGTAGGGCGATAACTGTTTGAATCTCTGCTCTGACACTTAATATGCCCATAACTCCTTAACATGAACTTCTCCATCTACAAAATGGGACTAATAGCACCTACCTCACAGGGTATTAAGAAAACAAAATGAGAGAGATCACAAAAGTAAAATCAATTTGTAAATTATTTTAAAAAAGTAAAAATGCAAGGGAGAGATATTATCATTATCAATCAGCTTACAAAAATCCTGGCTCCTTTATTGTGGATGAACTTGATTGCAGGGCTCTCATGTTTTATTTTAGCAACATAGCTCTTAGATTTAAGATCTAGAGGGTTTTTTTACCAGTGGGATTTTTGCTATGCAATAAGAAAATATAAGTAATTATCTAAAATAAGTCCATCTAATTATATCAGGGGGTTCTGATAACAGCATAAACCATGAAAGTGGAACCTAAGTGCTTTATTATCAGAATCATAAAACAGAAATATAGTCTGTTAGTGTGTTATTGCAAATTCTTTATTTTTATAATACAAATTTGAGAGTGCTTCCCAAATTATCATTTTTATACTCAATATGTTCCTGTTAATTTTTCATATTGATATTAATATTATTTCATAATATCATGCCATTTTACTCATCGATTTTTTTGTAAATATACTATAGTTTATACATAAAAACTATGATGGAGTTGAGGTCTCTGCTATAGTCATAAATTCTCCCATGTTATACACCAATTAGGCCTGTTTCTTATCTGCAAAAATATACATCAGGATATTTGCACATAATTCATGCCCATACCTAATGATAACCTCATAAACTATTTTCCCACCATTGAAGCACACATATGTTTAACTTTGAAATGCATTGCCAGAAGAATGCCTTTGAAAAAAATCCACTGCTGATGAAGTCTCATCAATTGCGGCTTTTTTTCTACTGTATACTTTATGAATTGCCTCATCATAATTAACTCCAACCACTGGAATTAATTACTCCAGATGATTTGGAAATTGGTCTTCTCGATCCCTCTAAATTTGTTGAGATCATCCCACAAAGCAGGGGAAGGGGTTTGAATACAGTAAACAAATGTCTAAAAAAACAAAAATGTTTTAGTGTTTTGCTTTTTAGAGAAGAAATTGTGCAGGACGATGATTTTAGGTGGATTTTATTCCTTTTAAATTAATAAAGTTCTAGGCATTAAGAGCTGAAAGTGGTCATAAATGAGTTGTGGTTTCAGCCCCTCAATTCTATGCATGTGGAAAGGGAGCCTCTAAAAACCTCGAAAAGTTGACTTGGCCCAGGTCACAGATGGAGTTATGGCTGAACCAGAGTAAGAAACCCGACTTTAGCCCCACAGTGCAGTGTTCTTCTTACTTGGCCTGTCTTCGTTGAAGTCATGGGCTCATGATCCAAAACCCACAGCAGGGTTCTGTTCAACAGTAAAATAAGAAAGAAAGATAATTGATCTTATAGGCTTTCCCATACAGAAATCATACAAGGCATTAAGGGGTTAAGGATGGTAAGGATGCCTTGAAAACAAGCACTCTACTCAAAAAACCCGGGGATGCTCATTTGAGGTCAATCCATCCAAACTTTGTTTCAGTTGTTTTCACAATTGCCAGCACAGCCTTTCCTCCCTAAATCTGTTATAGTTAGAGAATAAGCATTTATATTTGATAGGAACCAATTCTGTGTCAGAGAACTCCAAAGAAGAGTGGAAAATAGTTGGTAACAGTTTACAACTGCTTAGTTGTCAGGGGAAAGTTTATCTTTTAAATAATGTACACTTTTTTAATGTCAATTTTCCCATAGTGTTAATGTTCTTTCAAGAAATGCTAAATTCTCTCACAGAAAGAGTCCATGTGGTCTAACCAGCGCAGAAACTTGAAAACCAGGGAGTGGAGGCAAGGAATGTCTCAGAGTACATCAAATATTGGCATAAATGGAGAAAATATGAGTAAAGGCAAAGTTATAAAAGTAGGTTTATTTCTTGTTTTCCCATATCTTCTCTGTGAGCTTCCCAGTACAACAAAATGAAAGGCTAATGAAGTGTGTCCATTGAGTCTTCCCAGAAGCAGATGCCCAGACAGAGCTAGGAATGCAAGATATCAATTGGGGATTGTGCCTGTGGAAGATAAAAGAGAAAAGGAAGAAGAGCAGTTAGGGGAGGCTTTCAGACTCTGATAGAGGGCTGACACTGTGAAAGTACTAGAGAAGGAAGGAATTAGGCAGGAAAGGCTCCATCAGCCAACGAGGAGCTGGTGCATAATGAGCTCCCACAGAGCAGTCTCCCACTGTCCAGAATTATAGGCCCTTGTACTGCAGCTTTGCTTAGTTGTCCACTGGGCAGATCCTCAAGCTACCTACAGCCAGAAGCTGTTGGCTCCATGCACTCCCTGTAGCATGTTTTCCCTTGAATGGATGGCGGAGTGGTGCACCATCATGGTTTCCACTTGTAGGCGCTGATTCCCTTCCAGTGTGGCTGCATCGGCTGAAATTTATGACAGCCAACCAGGTCATTACATCAGTGCTGCCAAGTTAAGTTTGCACGAATACTCTTTCCAAATGACTTACCCAATTACTTTCATAAGGAAATTCCTTTGTGAAAAATGTCCACATCTTATCAAGTCAAAAATGTATCAGAAACACTTTTGGAACTCTCTCAGGTCGTGGACTGTTTATCATTAGATATGCCCCATACCCCGGACCCCGTTTAAAGCACTAAATGAAAGCGACTTTGTGCTTTAGGAAACAACTAATTCTGAAGAACTTCCTTCTTATTCTGGAAAACTTATCCTCTCCCTGGAGCATCCGTAGGACGTTTACTCAACCTTGATTCTTCTCATTGATTTTGTCTCCCTACAGAAAAGCAACTTCATTTTTTGTCCTGCTGATTTGTTTTAATCAAATTGCTCAGTGATATAAAACACAAAATAAAGGAAGATGAGTTTTGCTTATTTACTCTGGGTGTGTTCTGGAACAGTTTGGATATCTGCCTCCCTCTTCCCCGGTCATTGTTGTTAGCTCACCAGTGCCCTCACTGGATGGCCCCACACAGGCCAACGCTCTGAGCTGGCCTTGCTCCTAGGCACTGCAGGGTACGTGATGGTGTTGAAGGCAAACTGACTCAGAACAAAACTCATTTCTCTGGTCAAAACTAAAATCCATGTTACTTCCATAGTTCTGAGCTATGAGTGCGATGTTTTCATCTAACAGCTGGAGGATAATGCATTTCCAAATTTAATCTTGAGCCCTAACCTCTTCCCTGAATTCCAAAATCATGTATTCAAACTATTTGCTTGACATTTCCCTCTGATGAATGATTTATAGGAAAAGCCATCTCAGACTTAACATGTCCCAAGCAGAACTCTTGATTTTCCCTCCCCAGACATGCTCCTCCTTCAGTCTTCCCCCACTTGGCAAATACCCCCCCCCCCCCGCCCCCGCTCTGGTTGCTCTGGCCAAAAACTCTGGACTCATCCTGACTCCTCTTCTTCCCACCTTGACATCTTCTCCAGGAATGGATTGGCTCTCCTCTCCCTAGAGCATTTCTAACCACTCCCCCTGTTATAAGCATTAGCATCACTGTTGCACATTTAAATGAGGTTAATATGGCTCACATGTGGTGAGGTTTCATGTCACACAGCCAGGGAATAAAGATCCAAGATTCAGTCACAGGTCGAGCTGACTCTAAAGCTCGTATTTTTTTCTTCATGTCATGTAGGCTCTCGATGAAACAAGATAGATGCTTAACATGCAACAGACCATTTGCTATAATCCTCACAACTCCCCACATTCCTGCTTCTGATATTCCTTTGGAATATCCTCTCACACTCCCAATTATGTTTTAAATTCTGATTTATATTTCCAGGACTAGCTCAAAGGATCACCTGGCTTTCCTTCACCACCCTCCTCCCCACCTCAAGTAAGAATCAGAGACTCTGTCCTTCTCTCACCCTGACGGTGTGTAGACGTGATTTGTGCCTCTATCCTGGCATTTCTGTACCCCTATTATTGTTAGGTGTGTGCAAGTCTAATGCCACCCCATCAATTCTAAGCATCTTCAGGGCAAAGCCATATTTTCATCTTATTTTTACTCTTTGACACCTAGGATAGTGCTTTGCTCATGTCAGATGCTCAGATGTTAGTGCAGTTGAAGAGAATTGAATAGAAATAACACTACAAAGTCCTAGTTTGCTAGCCGTCCGTAATAATAATGGCTTTCACTGATCACTTACCAGGTGCCAGGAGCTTGCTAATCCTTTACATGATACATCTCATTTCATTCCTCACAAGAACCCTATGACCTGGGTAATGTTACTACTCACATTTAACATGGGACAAAACTGAATAACAGAGAAATTAACCAACTTTACTGGTGGCTTCAGAGCTAGGAAATGGCAAGATTTGAATCCGGGCATTGAGATACCCCATGACTAAACTGCAGTGCTATCCAAACTTGAATTCTGTGACTTTAGCAACCACTGTGATGATTGCCTCTTTTACTCCAGTCTTGTCCACAACCCGCCACCCCTACTATATTGCCTGTGCAGGTGCCCATTTGAAGCTGTGTTCCCGGGCAGGATCCAGAAGCCAGAGATTCATTCTTTTTAAAAAAAAAAAAAAAAATTATTTATCTATCTGACAGAGAGAGACACAGCGAGAGAGGGAACACAAGCAGGGGGAGTGGGAGAGGAAGAAGCAGGCCTCCCTCTGAGCAGAGAGCCCGATGCAGGGCTCGATCCCAGGACCCTGGGATCATGACCTGAGCTGAAGGCAGACGCTTAATGACTGAGCCACCCAGGCGTCCCCCAGAGATTCATTCTTGTCGGGAGATGAATGTCGTCTGTGTGCAGAGTGGCTGGATGTGCTGCATCCCAAACACATCTCAGAATTTGGAATTCCTACTTGACGTCTTCCCTGCATCCAAGAAATACTACTGCCAACTAGGAATCGGTATACCCAAACTTACTCAGTTTGTAAAAGTAAAGAATCATATTTTTTTTAATGCTGAAGATGTGTAGAGACTCAGGAGACCACTTAATGTCTTGTAGTGATCATGGCTTGGACCTGCAATGACCATCGACCCTGACAAAACTGATGGACACAGTGATTAAACCACAGGCATGGAAGCAACCCCAAGGTATACACTGGCCATGACCTCCCAGCCTTCAAATCACCTACCAGACAATGGACTTTACTGCTGAGACCATGGGGACCCTCACTGAGCTCTTTAAAACTCTAACTTGCAGAGAAAATGAAAATCTTAAAGATTTTCTAAGATAATTGCTAAGAAGTTGACTAAAATTTGAAACTGATTTCAACATTTAAAACTAGCTTTTCTCCACTTGAATATCTATTTTTCCTATGTCTTAAAAAGGAAGGTTACCTTTCTCTTAATAATAATAAATAATGAGATTTTTAAAACTGCACAAGATGGATAACTGCTTAACTTGCAAGTGAACATTGATTTCTTCAACTGAATGGATTTCAGTATTGATTCCAGAACATCTTACAAAATTCCTCATAACTTCATCGGTGATGGAGAGACTGGGGTATTTACTGTCACAATCTTCAAGTTGGTGACAGTGTTGAGCATTTGTCCTTAACAGAGGGAACTAAGTTCCCTCTACTTGAAAGGAATGGATTTACAAACAGTAGCCTCTACATACACACACTTAAAGGAGAAAATGGGAGGGGGGAAGGCAATGATTTGTTTGTCGTTTGAGATGAAGCAAAAGGGAGGATTGGTATTGTTTGAGTCAAGTAGCAGAAAGTCTGAATTTAAGCGCAGCTCATTTGATTTTATTACCAAGTACACTTGGAAATTATTAGATCTATCTCTTTTTGCCCATGCCTGCTGCCCTCTTTTTGGTCATTAGATTATTTGATTTGACACCCACCACACAAAAAGGTTGTTCCTTCTGCTCTATCAGGGCTGATATGAGGAATGGAGGAGGAAGAAAAAATTGCACAGCTGGTAGTACAGTGAACCCAAAAATATACAGAAATGTACCAGAGGGAATAGTCATCAGCACGAAGTGAACAAGCACCCAGACTATTGATTACATGCTGCTCACAGAACACCAGGCGTTTCTGCCAACTCCTTTCTACTCATACACTGAACTGCAGACAGCATGTTGTACCTTGCATCATCAGTTTTGATGAATAATGCACTGATAAGCACTGCAGCCAGTATTCCGGGGGAGCTGGGAAGCCAGATGTCATCTGGACCGCCAATAGTTTGAACCCCGGGTCTCTGACAGACATGGATAAAAATACGAGGCGCACACCGCAGAGTGGGCCAGGCCACCCCGCAAGACACTGGTGAATATTACGGCGTCTGGAAGATGAATGAGAACCAACTTTGTCAGCAGCAGGAGTGAGGGGCCGATGCTGAAATAGCCTTTGTCACTAAGCTGTAATGTTGGCCAGGTGAACTTTGATCTGAGATGGGAAATCTCACACAAGCACACACAAAGAAGGGCTTTTGAGGGAAAATCATTTTTAAAAGGGGCTTACAGCCACAAGACTGCAAATGGGCCATTGTGACAAACAGATGGAACAAACTCCCTCCATGATGGCATTCAGAGGGTGGTTATGACAGATTTGAGTGTCACCTTAGTGGGAGGGTACACACGATCCGACTGGCCCCCCGCGCATCGTATGCTTGAAGCATTCCAGCAGGAGTGCTGCACAGATCATGTTTTAATTCCATCATTACAGGTAAATGTTCAAAAGGATCAATTAGACACAAGGTTTCCTCCACTCAGTAACTGCAGACCTACCCCACGTTGTTTTATGAGTGAAACCTGGAGTTGGAGCAACAATTGTCTTTGCTCTATTTAATTCTTCATCGAGACAACAGATTTTTCTGACCCTAAATTCAACAATGGTCTCTGGCTCCATCCTCCACTGCCATTGCCCTTCCTTCTCTGCTCCCCCGTCCAGCCCTTGGTCTCTGCCATCCGGGTCTCTTCACTGCTGGCTCCCCCTCTCCCTCTGTCACACGTTTATCTGGCAGGCTTGCCTCTTCCACGGGTATTCTCAGCCTCTCCAGCCCAAACTGTCAGTGTCAAACACTGATATCTGGCAAATCGACTCTCATAACTGGAAGGAGGCAACATGAAATCCTCAACGTGGGAGATTTAAGCTACCAGCACTGCAAAGCTCAAGCTACTATTTGAAACTGTCTCATTTTGGGAAAGATGAATTGTGATAAATAATCACCCAACTTGGAGGTTGCCCTAATTCACACACTCTAACCCACAGCACCAGATGGAACCGTTTGGGCTGAGAACCAGAGGGAACCCGGGGTTGCCACTGCCTGGACAAAAACATACCAGCTCCAGGTGCCATTCCTAAACACCCTTATTAAAACAGACACAGCCATCTCAGTTCTAACAACATCGCAGCAGGCAGAAGTCAGATGATGTCAAAGTAGTTTTTCCCAAAATACTAAAATAGCCGATGGAGTGTAACATAAACAATGTTGTCTATGCAAACATGTAATAGTCAATGAACAGGTATTCCCATATAGAGCTCCGTTCTGTGATTGAGTTTCCTCTTGATGTGGCGCGAAGCTCACCCTGTGGAAAGCCCACATTCTCACCTTCTCCTCATTCTTTGCCTGTGCTCTGAGGGGAGGTAGACTCACCTGCACTCATTGTTTTGTTTTTTCTTTTTTAAGTTGTTATAAAAAAAATTCAAACACAGAAGGAGTACAAAGAATTGTATACGGAACATTCATATACATTTACTAGGTTGTGAAAATGTTAATGTAGGCATATTTGTTTTACCTTTTGGGGGGAGGATTGAAATTATAAAATAAATAGAGGTAGTATATTTCACCTGAAAAACCTAGATAAGTACCTCTTTCAAAAGAAGACATTTTCTTTCATGGCCCAATAGCATGATCACCTAACAGAATTTGTAACTTCTTAATATCATCTAATGACCAGTCCACATTCAAATTTCCTGTAGTATTCTTCAAAACATCTTTTGTAGCTAGTTGAGACAACTTGAATCCAATTAAGTAGCATGCACTGTGCTTTCCCTCCCTGCACTATTTATATAGGTATTCTTTCTCTCTCTCATATTCACTGCATTTAAGTAAATAAACTTCATTAAGTTAAAATGTGCAAATGCAATTTGTTTTAATTAATGATAATTTTTTAAAACATGATATATTTCTTAATAAAACATAGTCTAAAAAAACTTTGTAGGATAATAATGACTAAAACAAATAGACGTTTGGTGGTTCAGAAAATATGTACACAAATTCTTTGATTCATCTGCTTTCAGGAAGTGAAGGTTAATTCCCTGCCTTTTGAAGTGTGGGTTGGATTTAGTGACACATTTCTAAAGGATAGAATCTGGCAAATGGGATGGGGTGAGCTACTGACAGATTGCAGCTTCTGTCTTAAATACAGTCTCTCTCTCTCTCTCTTTCTCTCACTCTTTCTCTCTCTCCTGCCATTTCTTTTTCAGAAACCATGTCCTGTGAATAGTTCTATGGAAATCGCATCATGTATGCCTCAACTCCAGACTGAGACCCTTCTTTGCTGTCATATCATGACTTAGACTCACCCAAATCCTACAAACTATTCTAACCAATAGAAAGAGAATACTTAGTTTCACAATTTCAAAGGTCAGCTACTGTTACTTCTCTGCTGTCATATCATGGTTCTAGTTGAGAAACAAAAAAGCAGCCCCTGATATTCAGGAACTGGTCTGACACAGCTAGGACTCAGTGTTGTTTGGAGCTGGCCTGGTGCACAGCTAGGGCCATGTACGTTCTTCTGTTACACGTAAATAATCTCACAGCACCAACATCAAGCAAGATCACTTAGATGAAAAAAGGCCACTTCATAGTTTCATCTAAACACAGACAAAAACAAGGTCACTGTGCCACCCACCAAAAACCAAACACCCCCCTCTATAGGCTAAAGTGAATGAGTGCTACTTCTTTACCATTATGCTTTGTCTTGGTTTACCTTTCCCATAGATAATATTAACTGAGATACCCAATTATAGAATTATTCCTGCTTTTTGTCCAATCCAGAGTAAACCCCCACCTCCTTAGGCCCCTCCCCTAATCACTCAACCAAACCCCAAATCTTATAGAAGTTTCTTTCTAACACCCTCTGAGATGCTGCATCTTCCCACATGGTATGCATTCTCCCTCCCAGCCATGAGTAAACCTAAAACCCAACCACGGGTGTGTTCCTGATGGTCTCTGGCTGGAAAGCATTGGCACGGCAATAATTACCTTTTTTTCCTTTTCCAGTAGGGACATAGACCTAGGTCATAATTTGAGTTCTACATTAGTTGTATGACTTTGGCTAAGAAACAAATTCTCAATGCCTCACTTTCTTCATCTTTAAGATGGGACAATATCATAACTAGTCAGGCAGTTATAGGAATTAAAAGGGATAATATCTAGCAATCACTGATTATACTGCCTTGCACATAGAAGATGCTCAATATATGGGTTTCCTTCTTACTTCAGTGAGGATAAAAAAATATTTTTATAAAAACCAGGAAATTATTTCAAGATTTGCTTAAATTTAAAATATCCCAAGGTATCTTATATTTGACACTCATCTAAATAAGTGAAACTAATCTTGAATATAAACACTTGTTTACCTTCCCAGGATGAGAAATTATTTCTGCTTGGTGAACTCTGATATAATTTTTTAAAGCTTTGACTTCTGCAAGGGATGGTATATTGGTTAAAATTATTTTAGACTTGAAATCTTCTTGGGGTTGTTTTAAGGCTGACCTGTGACAACAAATTCATTAAATGAGTCTAATTTTACCAGTGTTTAGGTGTCAGATCAATGTTTTCTCTAGTTAGGCAGTGTCCACACTACGGAGGTTCAAATGAAAGCAGCCTCTCCAGGGAATGTATCTTTGTCTCTAAGACCCCCTTCAGGCGCATTTACTGGTGTGTTGACCACAGCCCAGCGGCTGCCACCAGCCTTGCCTACTCCAAAATTCCACCTCATATTTGTGCTGGAGACCATCTAACTTAGGAATAAACTATGCTATCAACACTTACAACAGACTTACTTGTAAATTCAGAATTTTTATTTTTATTTTATAAGAAGTTTAACTGCTGTTTAAGAAAATAAGCATATATTTTCCCGAGAGACAAACTTCTAGAACATCAAACCATGAAAGGATCAGAATGAAATCAGAATAAGGAAGTTACATGCATTGGTTCTGAGAGGGGTTTGCAGCTGGCTGTTCCATCGAGAGACAAAAGAACTACTTCGCTGAAGAGTACATCTCACCTGGGGTGCCCTCATTAAAGTCGCCCTTCTAACTATCCTCTCTCTGTCCTTCCGTTGCTGGAAAAGCATTACTTCTCTTTGCCACATTTCTTCTTTGTGTAATATAGAAATTTGGAAACAAATGACTAACCAAGAAATTTGGAAGTCTAGCAACATTACACTATGTTACATTTGTCTTGCTGAATGGTGAGGCTAACCTACAAACCAATATGTTGGAACGAGGTTGCCATGTGAAAGGAATGGATGTCTCTTTTGTTATTCATCCTAAGAGGAATCCAATATGTCGCCATAGAAATGAGCACTCAGGAGGAGAGCTCTTGAATGGAGGCTAGAGAATACCTGTGTAAAGCAGGGTTGCTTGGGCCCAGACTACAAGGCTTGGGAAGGCTTGGAGCAACTCTTGGAGGTGGTGGAGGGGAGGGAGTAAGCTTCTTTCTGTGAATGGCTATGAGACAACAGGAAAAAAATATATATTGGCCTCTGCCCCCAGTCGAGCTCCTGAAATCCTTGTAATTTCCTAAGTGATAAGAACACTAGGAGCATCTTTTGTTCTAATGAGGTGACTCTGGTGGGCTCCTGGATGATGGCTGGTCACCAGAAAGACCAAGCCATGATCAGCTCCCCCCCATCCTCCAGGGAGGGGGGAGATGCTGAAATTGAGCTAATAATTGATCATGCTTTCATAACATACCAATATAGTATGAGACCCAGAGCACTTTCAGGTCAGTAAGCACAACCTCATACTGGGAGGGTGGCATACGCTAACTTCACTGGGAAAGAAGCTTCTGCTCTTGGGACCCTCCAAACCTTGCCCTACGTATGTCTTCATCTGGCTCTTCATCTATATTCTTTATCATACCCTCTTACAAACTGGTAAATATAAGAAGTGTTTCCCTGAGTTCTGCGAGCTGCTCCAGCAAATTAACCAAACCCAAGGAGGTAATCTCTGATGTATAGTCAAGGACAGAAGTTGTGCGTGACCTGGGGACCTACGACTTGAGATTAGCACCTTAAGTCAGATGGGAGCAAAACTATGGGACCGAGCTCTTAACCTCTGGGATCTGACATTATCTCCTGTAGACAGTGTCAGAACTGAGTTAAATTGTAGGACTCCCAGCTGGTGTGGAAATTGTTTCGTGGGGGACAAAAACCCTACACATTTGGTGTCCAGAAGTGAAGCATTATCTGTGAGAGTAAAGGAGATTCACAGTAAGAAACACACAGTGGGGAAGAACTGGGTGTCCCCCTACACACTCAAGAGAAAGATCAGGAGGAAAAACAGGTTTTCTAATACAATGGCACATGCTGTCCAGAAGACAGGATGGGAGTGAAGCATAGGGCAGCCAGCCACAGGACTCTAGGGTTGGTCTAAGTTTAGGAGACACAGCCTATTCTCTATGTTGATCTTCTGTTTGACTTTTCTCTAAGGCGTCAGTGAAGCCTCATTTTAAAAAGTATAGCCTGAGGGCGCCTGGGTAGCTGGGTCTTGAACGTCTGCCTTTGGCTCAGGTCCTGATCCCAGGGTCCTGACATCAGGGGCTCCCTGTTTGGCAGGAAGCCTGCTTCTCCCTCTCCCACTCCCCCTGCTTGTGTTCCCTCTCTCCCTGTGTCTCTCTCTGTGAAATAAATAAATAAAATCTTAAAAAAAAAAAAAAAGTATGACCTAGGGATATGGGGAAAATTTTAGAGCAAAGGCACCCACCAAAAACGAAGTAATTCAAAGAGAGAAATTAATCTTCACTGAAACAAGGAAATAGTCACTGTGCCAAAACCCAAAATATGAAATGTCCCTGCCACATACTGTGTCAAAATACAATTTCATTTAAGTAATTAATGACTTAATATAATCACATCCCCCAGTGCTATTTGAAAAGAGAGCTATGATCTAGGAGAACCAGGGTACGCCCCATAGATGTGTCATGGAACAATAGGAATACCATACTGAAGGAACAATTATCTTAGCCATCATTTTTATTGTCTACAACCTGGACCCCCATCCACAGGATAGGGTGAGTTAAAACATGATGAGCCAATGTCATGAATGCTCAGAATCAGAGGAGAGACCTGCCACCAGGAAAAGGGTATAACTGGTTTCCTGAACGGTCATGTGTACGAGAAAATTCAGGCAGAAGTGGTGAGTCTCACCTCTTGCTCCCCTGCCCTCCTACCTTTACCCCATCCCAAATCTGCCCTCTTTTGAATATTGTATAGCAAATATTGGGCTCCGTTAAAATATAAGCCAATTATCAGACAGGAGACACAATGGAACATATGCATAGAAACTGCAAAAAAGAAGAAAGGAACAGAATATAAGCAAAAGGTACACACACACAAAATAACCTCAAACAACAAATCAATCAAGGAGAAGGAAGAGCTAAAATGCCACAGTCTAAATAAAATTAGAGATAGTATTATATCTCTTAATAAAAAAGAAAAAAAGAGTCAAAGAAAAGCTGTAAGTGTTCAAATAAGAGATTATAAACTAAGAGGAAGAGGGGCGCCTGTGTAGCTCAGTCAGTTAAGCGTCCGACCTTGATCTCAGATCAGGTCTTGATCTCAGGGTCGTGAGTTCAAGCCCGGTGTTGGGCTCCAGGCTGAGCTTACTTTAGACATAAATAAACAAACTAGCTAAGAGAAAGAGATAAACTAAAACTGAGCTGGCAGACTAATAAGAAATAGAAGTGAAAATTTAAAATATACAGAGATGAAAGCTCACTAAAAGCAGCAAACATAAAATAAACATTACTGGAAACTGACAGGAGCAAAATAGACACATTTGTGAAAATAATGTTACAATGTATTGAAAATGCTACCCTGCAAACTTCCAGGAAGTATCTAGAAAGAAAGGTGTGTTTTTAAGCCCTGTCTTTTAAACTTGGAGTTTCTCAAAAATGCAGAAGAAATGATAGTGCTGGAAGTGTCCGAGTGTTGGATGTCAGGGTAAGTTTGAGATCAGGATACTGACTGAGCCAGCCAGTAGGGAGACTGGTAGCCTAGAGTGGAAGTCATAAAGTTCCAGAAGGTGAGTGTTCTCTGGGAAATCTTCTTTAGCACAAAAAGAAGAGGCATTTGAGCTCTGGCCAGGGCAATACCACGGGGAAGCTGCAAGACCAGCAGCTCCCACAAACAGAACAGGCCACCAGGTAATAAACTCTTAGACAGCAAGCATTTTGTCATTTACATCCTCAACACCGATGATAATCATTTAGTTATAATGACAAACGTCTGAGGCCCTTAACAAACATTTTACTGAGTTCAAAATAGAACAGCTATCCAAGAAAAATATTTTTCCATAATTACACCACTAATCTAAACAAAATTGTTTGCCCACATACATGAGCACGTTGAAATTGTATATATTTTCAAGAAAATTATGAGTAAAATTTTATATTTTCCGTTCAGATTATACCATGGAGTCCTCCACTTCACTGTATGAACAATTTTATATCTCTCCTTCCACTGTGACTTTTCCACACTAAACTCTTGGTGTAGGCAAGGTTATTACCTGGCATTTAGACGTGGGGCATTTTGAAGTTGCCTCTAGAGATAAGAATTTCTGGAGACTTGAGACTCTGGAAGCCAGATAACTTACCACCTAAGGAAGGCCACTGCTACCCCACAGGGGACATTTCAGTCAAAGTTGCAGCTGCCACTTCAAAAATAACCTTCTAGGCTCTTTTAATTTTATTCTAATACAAAAAGGGGAACCGAGGAAGTCAGGGCTCAATCAGCAGAAGGAATCTAGAATATCTGAGATAACCACAGAGAGCAAAAGTCCAAAACGTAAGAATGTCACACCAAATAATGGCCCTGAGTATTGGTGGAGAAAGGGGATTAAAAAGGGAATTTACCGGGGTGCCTGGGTGGCTCAGTCGTTAAGCATCTGCCTTCAGCTCAGGTCATGATCCCGGGGTCCTGGGATCGAGCCCTGCATTGGGCTCCCTGCTCAGCGGGAAGCCTGCTTCTCCCTCTCCCACTCCCCCTGCTTGTGTTCCCTCTCTCGCTGTCTCTCTCTGTCAAATAATAAATAAATATCTTTAAAAAAAAAAAAAAGGAAATTTACCCACCGAAGTAATATAGCTGATGTGAGAGGATGCATAAATGCACACACACACTCACACTCACACACACCACATTACAGAGGGTTCACATGAGCACAAAGACTGTTGCCGAGAAAGAAACCCATTGGTAACACTCCTGAGGTTAAAGATGGACCAGGAACTTACACTATCCTGAACACATAACTTCTAACCTTTGTTGCCTGAGGCTTGGTGTAGCAATCCTAATGAAATGGATTGTACTCAGGGTCTGGATGCAGGGTGAGAAGAGGCTTGAATTTTAAAGTTATTCTAGAGTTGAAAACTAAGCCATTTTCTTAATAAGATTTTAATGGGCTACAGTTGTAATGTTTGGGTGCAGAAAACTACATTTATCTTAGAAAAGTGATTCTAAAGCTGGAATTTTCTTAAAGGCTGGAAATATTCAAGAGGAGATGGATATCATGGTAGTTACCTGGTGCCTGGCAGAGAGTAGGCATAAACTGGCTGGATTGATGGCGATAAACTCCAGTCTCTTTAGAGGAATTAGCTGATGATGCAGACATATTATCCAGATGATCTTCTTACCATGTCTTACATGTAGAAGTTTACCAGAAGATAGAGACAGGCAAGAAGCAAATGTTTCACCATATCCCATTCTAGTCTCTTCTCTCAGATCTAAATAGAAGAGAAACTTAAGAGGAAAACCCAAAGTAAGAGAATTTTCTCTTCCTTAAAACAAGAGAGGCAAGAACCATGACCCCTGGGAATGCTTCTCGAACTTTAATATGCATATGAATCTCCTGCAGAACTTATTAGGATGTAGATTCTGATTCCGGAAGTTGTAGGTAGGGCCTGAGATTCTGCATTTCAAACTCCCTAGGGTCAAAATTCACTCAACGGCTTACTTAATTAAGAAGACAGGAGTTTCCAGGCTGAATTTGGAGAATGTGTGTTATTAAATTCCTAATCCGAAAGAAAAGAAAGAAATGATAGCTGTCATCTGATCTATAAATTATGTCGGACAGTATGTCCTCAAAGATCTTAGGGGGTCCCGCTAACTTAAAATGGGTTATCTGGAAATGCTAGCTAATTTAGATGATACAATCATACCTGTCCAGTCTCCACAGGACAGTAAACAATGGCTAAGTGTCCTCTTTTTTTTTTTTAATTCACACAATATTTATTGAAAACCCTCTATGTCTTAGGCCAAAGATGCAACTGGAATCAAGACATATTTCTTTTCTTTTTTTTTTAAGATTTATTTATTTATTTGAGAGAGAGAGGGAGAGAGCGAGCGCCCGCACATGTGCATGCTGGGGGGAGGGGCAGAGAGAATCTCAAGCAGGCTCCACGCTCAGTACAGAGTCCGACTCAGGGCTCAATTCCATGACCCTGAGATCATGACCTGAGCCGAAATCAAGAGTCAGATGCTTAACTGACCCACCCAGGTGCTCCAAGACAGACACATTTCTTTATGCAGAGGGCCTTAGAAGGAATGGGAGAAAACAGCAGTCTCTCTCTGAAGCCAGAGACAGGCTCCTGTGGCCTCGGGATCATGGAGAAGTCTCAAAGTGAGGGTAGGTGGGCATGAGCCATCCCTGGCCATCCGGCAGGAGCCTGGGAGGGAAAAAGGGGCCAGACCTAAACTTTCCCCAAGAGTCTGGGCTTAGGAACAAATTATGACTTCTCCATATTTCACACCCACTACTTTATCCCCAAACCGTAAGTAAAACCTTGTTAAATGTACAGCATGATCTCTGTAAATGCTATGCTGTGCATAAGTGGGGTAGGGCCTGTGCAAACATGGTAGAGAAAAAACATGGGTCCTCCCCTGAGGATGGACTAAGGAGGGCAGGTGTAGCCACCACCAATAAACTGAACAGTCGTTAGTGTATCTGCAGTGTCATGAAGGAACACCGAGTAAGAGGTACCTGCGTGGCAGTGTGGAGAAGGGTGGGGTACAAGCATCTGGAATCCGCTCTCAGAGAACATGTCACGCAGCTTCTAGGATACTCCTTTGGACCTAAGAACCGGTCTCGTTCAGATTACTGCATGCGCTTCATGCCCGGGGCACGGATTCTCCAGCTTGACCCTCACAGCTGATCCGATTTCCCTTATTCCCGAGTTCTTCCATGGATTCAGAGTATATACTTAAATAATATTTTTTCAGAGTCCTTCAGCAATTAAAGTTCACACATCAGGAGATCTAGGATTTACCGAAAGGGTGCATTGTCGTTTCCCTTTATTCATCTGTCCGTCTCTGTCCTGTTTCCCCCTGCAACATTCCCATCTGTGACTGCAGTACAGAGTGGGAGCACTATGTCATCCTCGGGGACAGTCCTTCTTGGCCACGTGCACTGCAGCAGCAATCCCCCCACCAGCAGTTGTTGAAAACAGCAGTATGTCATTGCCTGAGTGGCTCAGTTGGTTAAGTGACTGCCTTCGGCTCGGGATCGAGTCCCGCATCGGGCTCCCTGCTCAGCGGGGAGTCTGCTTCTCCCTCTGACCCTCCCCCCTTTCATGTGCTCTCTCTCTCTCTCTCTGTCTCATTCTTGCTCCCTCAAATAAATAAATAAATAAATAAATAAATAAATAAAATCTTTAAAATAAAATAAATTTTAAAAAAAGGAGTTTTTCAAAAGGCTCTTTCAGGGTGTGAAGGCTCCTTCCATGCCCTCCTTTCTATTTTTCTCTCCAGAATTACTTCTGTCAATAAACTATAGGGTCTCCAAAAGGTGCCATGCATTCCAGAAGTAGATTTTCAAGTGAGAATATTTTAGTTTATAGAATAGTTTTGAAAACTGAATTTGAGTCTATGGATAACTGCAATGGGCCCTATTGACTCCAAATTTTGCTGTCCAACAGTTTAGGAGAAGGCATGGAATTTAATGTGAGCATATTATAGAGATCAGTTAGAAGCTTCGTTAATTTCAAAATATTAGATCTCTTAAATAATGAGCTCCCTTAGTGAAGATGAAACATTGTGTTTGAAAATATCTTAAACTAATATAACTATTGTATAGAAGAAGGAAACCAAATATAAAACAATTTTCAATGAACAGGTTACGGATTTCACAGCAAATGTACTTTGTGGAGGTCCCATACATGTGCATTGATTTTAAAAAAATTATCCACATAACCAGTCAGCAAAAACAGCATATATTAGAAATCATCTATTGTTAGGCTCTCTGAAGTAACTAACAGGTACCAAATTGTACTCCTGAAAAATGGGGAAGTGACTTTCCCTGGCCACTCATGTGTGGAGTCCCCAAGAGCAGTGGCCCCTGCTTCACTAGCGGCTCTTTCAGGAGGAAGATATTGGTAAAGACAAAAGAGACCCCTCAAGACTATGTTTCAACAGCTATAACTCAGCCCTGAGGACAGCACGGGATAGGTTGAGGGAGGGAAAGGAGAAAGTTTGTCTAATTCAGTCCTATACTACTAATAAAAAACAAACACAAAAACACAATTAGGGCGACCTGGTAAGAAAGAAACACCTAGCAGTTTGTGCCAACTTATTTTATAAGGGTATTTGAGAAAACTTGTTATATATAAGTCTCTAATATTTCGCACAGGAAACTTAGGGTCAGAAGGATCTGGAATAATACCTGCCTTGTCGATGTGATATTCTGTGTTTATCCTTTTTTTTTTTTATTTTGATTAGTCTTCCTAGGGTTGTATGAATTTATTTATCTTTCAAGCACCCAACTTTTTGCTTCTTTGATTTTCTCTGTATGTTTGTTTTCTGTCTGTCACCCTTATCCTCTCCGTATTATTTTTTGTGCTTTATTTGCCAATCTTTTCTAAACTTCTTTTTTTTTTTTAAGATTTTATTTATTTAATTGACAGAGAGAGAGAGAGAGAGACAGAGAGAGAGGGAACACAAGCTGGGGGAGTGGGAGAGGGAGAAGCAGGCTTCCTGCCGAGCAGGGACCCCGATGCGGGGCTTGATCCCAGGACCCCGGGATCGTGACCTGAGCCGAAGGCAGTCGCTTAAACAACTGAGCCACCCAGGCGCCCTCTTTTCTAAACTTCTTGAAATAAGTGCTCAGATCATTAATTTGTAATCTTTTCTTTTTTCTATAACATGCATGTGAGACTAAAAATTTCTCTCTCGTCTACAGCTTTAGCTCTAATCCAGAGTTTTAAAATATATTTTATTATCAAGTTAAAAAATATTTTTAATTTCCACTTTAAGCACTCCCTTATGAATTATACAAGAGACTTTCTTAATTTCCAAACAATTGCAAATGTTCTTGTTGAAGCAACTTCATTGAGTTATACTTGATATACAAAAGAAATGGTCATACTTAATGTAAACAATTTAATTTGTTTGGATATATGTATCCACCTGTAAAACCATCACCACAATCAAGGTTATAAACATATCCATCACCTCCAAAAGTTTCCTGCTGCCCTTTATTTTTTTGTTTTTATAGTAGAACACTTAACATAAGATCTACGCTCTTACCAAATATTTGTGTACGACACTGAATTATTAACTCTTGAATTTATTCTGTATGTTTTCAAACCTTTCAATTGAATTGCAGTTTGCCTTATGGCCCAACATATGTTTTATTTTGGGATATGTCCTACATGCACTTAAAAGAATGTACATTCTGGCGTTGCTTTGAGCAATGTTCTATGTAAGTCAATCAGGTTAAAAGCATTATTGTGTTATGTTATGCAAACTCTCTACATCCTCGCTAAGTTTTCTTTATGCTTACTCTCAGTTATTAAAAGAAATGTGTTTGAATCTATCGCTATGATTATGGACATGTCAGTTTCTCCATTTAATTCTGTCAAATGGGCTTTGCATAGTTTGAGGCTTCGCTATCTGGTGCGTACAGATTTGCAACTCTTATTTCTTCCTGGTAAATTGACCCTCTGAGCATGAAGTTGCCCTTGGACTTTTAGCTCAAAGTCCACTTTGTCTCACATGAGTAGAGCCACTCTGGCTTTTTATTCTTTGTGGTTAACACTGGCACATTGTTATAAGCACAGTTATTTTAAAGTCCATGTCCTGTGTTTTTATTATCTGACTTACCTGTCAGTCTCTATCTACTTTGCTCATTGTTTTGGCTTTCTGCAATTGCGTGTTTTCTCCTGGTATTTTCCTCCCTGGTAATTTGTCGTTGTTGTTGTGGTTGAATACCAGACACTGTGCCTGAGAGTTTGGAGCTCTGAATGATGTTGTCCTCCTGGAGAGATCATTTATTTTTGCTTCTGGCAAGCAGTAAGAACAAGGGTCATCTACCCTAACCCAAGTTCAGATGGAATTGAATTGAACCTGAATTTCCATTTTTGTGACAGCTAATTTTTGCCCATCTCTACTGATCGAGTGTAGACTTCAGGGGTCTCAACTGAAAAACAGGCACGTTTCCTAGGTCCTGCTTTCTTGATGGACGCTGAATTTTAATTTGTTTCTCAGGGACCACAAGACCGATCAAAGTTTACTGGGCTTCCCCATCCTTTTAGAGGACAGCTTCTTCTTGCCTTTTCTACCTCTTAGTGGAGATGCTTATAAATTAGCAAATTTATAGGACTTTGACTCCTGAAATTTTGACTGCCCTTGTAGCCCTAAACTCCAATTTTCACCTCTCCACCTTATAAAACTGCCAAAAACTCTGTTCTGTTTCTCAGCTTTCAAGCCTATCCACCTATGGATTAATATATGCGTTGAGGGGAAATGTGGCACAAGATATTGGGATAATGTCACTGCACTTCCTTCTCCCTGAATTCATGGCCTCTTGAGTAGTCACTGTCTTAGTAGCTAACCCTAATGCTAACATTAACTCCAGTCCTCCATTTCAGAGGGATATTGTCTCTAACCAGGGATTCCTACAGCTTCTTCCAGCTTTCCTCCTTGTACTCAGGAGGAGAGTTATTTTAACACAAGTAGTCTGTCATAACCAGAGGTAGAAATGTCCTTCACATGCTTCTGAAATAACATTCCCTTAGAAAATTCCAATCTCTCTTAACTGTGCTAAGGTAAATGGAAAATACAAAAGGATTGTTTTTGGGGTTTTTTTTCCCCAGAAGTATTGCAGAATATTCCCAAGTCTGACCAAGGTGATGAAAAATTTGGTTCAGGTGAGAAAACCCTAAAAGGAAAGAAATTCCTACAGAAATTTGAGTGTGAATGTTACAGCCATCCTTTCCATCTAGAGATTGTCCTTCTAGAACATAATGAGAATTATAAAACACATGCTAGCACGAAATGCTTCTAACTATACAAGTATCACTGCTGAGGACCGAAAAAGGTGATGCTGTGAAAATCCACTCCAGGAGGACCTCACACATTAGATCAGCAGTGATTGGGATGTAGGCAGATGTGGGATTGTGAAGGTGCTGGACAATGATACTTAGCACCAAAGAAAAAACTTTTGTGATCTCAAGGTTGGTTCTTCAATTTACCCTTGTCCAGGATTTGCCTCTACCTGGAATACTCTTTTCATATCAACATGACTGTGGAATCTATCTGCCCTGTTGCAAGTTCCCACTCAAATGTAAATGCTTAAGATTCTTGACTCCTCCAAACACCTAATTCACATATCCTATAGTGCTTCTGTGGAATTTCCATCTCTCTTGCTAACATTGTATTTATGAATACAATGAATGTATTCTCCCACTCAGAATTAAATCTCATTCCCGACAGAGACTGAAATGTTTTCATTGTTTCCCCTGAAGTACGTTGTATTTGTAAATAGTTGTTGGCAAAATAATTACATTTAGAAGCTTAGCTTTAATGAAGGTCTATATAGCATTCAATGTAAATCAAAGTGCAAGAAAATTCTTTCCACTTGTAGTTGTAGATAGTGCAATATACCAAAATCTGAAAGATATATAATAATAATTAAGGTAAAGTATAATCACACTACAATAGTGGTGTGTGTGTGCGGGTCTGTCTGTATGTGTGTTTGTGTGTGTTGGTGGAAATGTTATCTTTTTCATCTAACGATGGACAGCCAATTGTTAATCATTAATTCCAACAAATTCTTGCTTCATTTGTAATTAGTTACGTTTATTTGGGTAACAACAATTCAAATAAAATCAACAAACATCTTGTTTGAGTTCCTACAATGCAAAACACTGTGTTGTGCATTCTGAGAACCACAAAGAAGTATAATAGGTTAACCCTGCCCTCAATAGGGAACATTCTGAGAAGTTAAGACAGCAATACATTAAAAATGAAAAATATCAATAAAAGAATTTAAAAAATCAAATTGAAGGGATGTCACCGAGCAATACATGATTAATTGCCTAATGAATTATAGAGGCAATCATTGCACTAGGAATTGGATGCAGTGTGAGTGCTTCCCAGGGTAGTGGTGGACAGGGCTGCCACTGGTAGAAGAACGCATGTGTTCTGCACAAAAAGCCCTGGGGCTGGGGGCAGGGGGTGGGAGTGGGGCAGCTGAAATGAAACCCCACTTCCACTCCTGCCCTCTCCCCAGATAAAGCCTGCTTCAGACAAGCTAGGATGGGCCTTTTTATAATTCACATAGAGATACCATATATGCCAGGAGAGTGAGGAATTTTATGAAAGATGTAAGATTTGAACAAGGTCTTGGAGAACTAGTGCCATTTGCTAAAATTACAGCAGGTGAAAAGTAGGTTTAGGAGCCAGTAGTGCGGGGAGAGTAAAGTGTTTGCAGGGGGGTCGTATTTCCAGATAAGGAAACATATGGGGAAGATATTATATGAATGTATGTATACATGAATAACCTTGTACTTTAGGCTAAAGAGTACAGGATTTATCTTCGAGATATTTAGAGCCAATAAATGTTTTGAACAGGTTACAAGTGGTTGCTTTTTTAGTAATGTTTGTCTAATGCAATATATTGAATGACAGACAAGAGTCAGGGCATCTCCTTGGGACGCCATTGTAATTGTCCAGGCATGATATGATGAGGGTCTGGTCTAAGGTGGTGGCGAATGTCATCGAAAGAAAAATGTAAAAGAAATGCACAAATAAATGCAAGATAATTGAAATACTAAGAGAATTGGGGAACTCTGGAAGAGAAGGAGTTTTATTTTATAACGAAGATATTTTAGTTATTAAAAGCAATATTTCTTGTTCAAATAAGTTTGATATTCCTTTTCCAATCTTGAGTTAATGTATTCAGTGGTTTTTCTTAACGGAATTTCACCAGCCTCAAAAAGTTCTTCAAAAGATCATCTTTAAGATTTTACTTAAGGGCGCCTGGGTGCCTCAGTTGGTTAAGCGACTGCCTTCGGCTCAGGTCATGATCCTGGAGTCCCGGGATCGAGTCCCGCGTCGGGCTCCCTGCTTGGCGGGGAGTCTGCTTCTCCCTCTGACCCTCTTCCCTCTCGTGCTCTCTATCTCTCATTCTCTCTCTCTCAAATAAATAAATAAAATTAAAAAAAAAAAGATTTTACTTAAATCTTGAGGCGAAAGTAATGAGGTTGCACAGTGTTGTAAGATGGCTAGAAGCATGTCCTCTGGGACTAGTCTTCCTGCGTTCCTTCAGCATTCAGGAGTTCTGTCACCTCGGGCATGTTACCCAGTTTCTCAGTACCTCAATTTCATCATCTGCAAAATGGGAGCAGGAGTACGACCGCGTCGCGGTGTGGTGGAGGAAGGACACAGCACCTGGCATGCAGTGCTGGCTGTTGTTCAGTCATTCTTTTCCTTATTATTTCTTGTGTTTCCTGGGCCATGTCAGCCTGGGGCTAAGGAAAGGGTCCTAAGGGCCACAAAACAGCATTTCTCTGACTTCATCACCAACCTGCTTTGGGGAATTTCAAGCTGCCCCCTCACACTGCCAAATGATTCTGGAAATCACTGAGGAATGTCTCACTGGGCCAGCAGGATATCCGGTCCTGTCCCTTTTTTAAAGGCTTATAATGGGGGTATCTCCACAGTCTTCACCGCTGCCCATCAGAAGCTCTGTCATCCTTGATGCCTAATGTACACAGCAATGCTTCCAATAGCCGATTTTGAGGACTCCAAAAACACCCCATGGACATACATACAATGATCAGTGCCCCCACTGCCTACCCCACCTGGACGACTATCTTCAGCATGGCCACTTCCAGGGCAGCATGAAGCCATCCACCCCTGACCCCTGATATCAATGCCGCTTATACCTTGTGTTCCTACTATCCCTCAGAGCTAGAGAAATTGCTCATTTTATTTTTACTTGGTCTGCTTTTTTCACATGCCTCATCCTAAGGACTCAAGTTTAAGTCCTATAATTAGCCTACTAGACACTCCACTTGACAAGCCCCGTGCCATACTTAGAATCTCCCCTCCAACTTGAAGTTTACCTTTTGCCCTTGAACCTCCTTCAGAAGGGTCTTTCCAAGGAGGTCACTTGATCCCAGAGGGTAATAGCCTGACTTCTAGAGCCTCTACCTCCAGGGGCATGTCAAAATCTTGGTAAATGCAACATGGGCTCAAACTGGGACTCCTTATGTACTTGGCTTAAAAAAAAAAAAAAAGCCAAGCCATATAGAAAGACCACTTTTCTGAAAAGGATCAAATTCATAAAAATAAATATTAATGTGAAGAGGTATGTTTTTCTATAACAGAAAGCTAGGCAATGAACAGAAAAAAAAATGTGAAGGCATTAGAAAAATAAAAGTAGTCAACGTGTTGCAATTTCAATCCCCTGACAATGACTGATAGATCACAGCAATGGAGTCAGATGGATGCTTGTCTCTGAGTGCATTACAAAAATGTTCCCTCACACAGCTTGTGGAGCAATCAACAGGACCAGGGGCTATTCTGGACTTGGTCCAAGGAAATGAAAGTAGGTGAAATGAATACTGTAACATGGAAACTAATAAACCCCTAGGGGAAAGTTATAATATCACCAGATTGGAACACACTTCTGAGAATATTTGTGAATGGTAATAGAAGTATAAAAATATTGGAAATGTGGAATGAGTTAAAAAAAAGTTGATTGGAATCAACTGTTATGCACTATAATGGAAAGGTATACAGTGCTAAGAATGTATGACATTTGCTATCCTGAAATTCAATTCTAATAACAGAAGTCAGTGTAGTCTCATAAAAATGTAGTAATGGAAATCAAAAACAATTTCCTTATTTAAAAATACTATCAGCTTTGATATGGGATTAGATTCTGGAGATTAAAAAGAATGAAAGAAGTCACAAGCAAGCTTCCAAATGTATTTAAAACATAGTTTCAAAGGAAGCTGTACAGAATTGCAGAAAGAGCAGGGATTTGGGAGCCTGACTGGCCCGAATTCATGATGCTCGGCAAGTCACTTCTCTCTTTCCCTCTTCTACACAAAGGGTGTAGGAATACCGACTTTACAGGAGCTCTTGTTCATGGAGGAAAGTCAGAGCAGTCATGTGAAAGCACCCCTAGGGGGGCGCTTGGATTGCTCAGATGGTTAAGCATCTGCCTTCGGCTCAGGTCATGGTCTCCAAGTCCTGGGGCTTCGGCTCAGGTCATGATCTCTAGGTCCTGGGATTGAGCCCCACGTCGGACTCCCGTCTGCTTCTCCCTCTCCTTCTGCCTCTCCCCCTGCTTGTTCTGTCTCTCTCACAAATAAATAATCTTAAAAAAAAAAAAAAAAAGAAAGAAAGAAAGAAAGAGAAAGCATCCTCAGGGTGTGTGGCATTGGATAGTTGCTCAGTAAACGTCATCTCCACTCCCTTCATTCCCCTTCATTCCCCTTCATTTCCAAGGCAACAGTGTACCAGTCATTAGCTCTCCTTTCTCATTTTCTTCTTTCTTCTACCAAGATAGTCATATCCTCATTTCTAGGCCAACTCTTTTAAGTCTGATGGGCCAGTGGGAAAGATGTAAGAGTAGAAATGGCCTTGAGAAATCTTGAGAGATAAAACATATGGATGAACCACGTTGTAGGAAGTGCTTTTCACCAGCTGGTGAACACTGACCCAAATGAGGGTAGCTCTGAAATATGAAATAACGTTGGCAGATCAGCAGAGAATTGACTTTTTTTCTTCAGTGCATAATGGAGACAATGCAGACGTTAGATGGGTAAAACCAAATAATTTTAAGTCTCTTTCAAGCTCTCTCTTCTGATTCTAGGCAGACTGACATGTTCGTACTAAACTGGCTTCCAAGGAACAAGGTTGGTGATGCATGGTTTCCTCAGATCTGTACCCCCTAAAAGTAAGCAGTGCACCCTTGAGTACACAGAGGTGCCAAGCAGAACTTGTTCTCAAAAGCAACCAAAGTTGTGCACTTTTAATATGAGAGCTGTGTCCAAGTTTACAAAAGAATGTACACTATGAAAGCAAGAGAAATATATCTGCTATTTTGGCCTAGCTCAATTTACGAGATATACTCAAAATGTAATTTTAGGGCGCCTGGGTGGCTCAGTTGGTTAAGCGACTGCCTTCGGCTCAGGTCATGATCCTGGAGTCTCGGGATCGAGTCCCACATCGGGCTCCCTGCTCAGCAGGGAGTCCGCTTCTCCTTCTGACCCTCTTCCCTCTCGTGCTCTCTATCTCAAATAAATAAATAAAATCTTTAAAAAAATCTAATTTTATTTTGGTGTCCCCTCCTCCTTTAAAATGTACTCAATGGGAAGGTTTTCCCTTGCCATTAAGAAACCCCTTCATCAGGTTCCTTTAATTCTGTGTTTGTTGTTTACTAATAAATGGTTCCAAATTCACTTTAGGTTCATACCATGCCACGTCAGTAGTCAAATGCCCATTGCCAGCAAGTATGAAAATTTTGAACTTGGTTTAGAGTTAAATCCTCTGCTGTCCACCAGCCGGGCCAGTTTCAGGAGAGCTGCCTGTCACCTGGAAGGCAGGACACTCATCTTCTCTGTCCTAATTCTTCTACTTTTTCTACCCCACTCATTCGCTATGGTTTTTAACCCCTCCTGGGTTGAAACACAGGGAGCTCTCTAGAAGCAGAAAGGCAGGCAGGGAATTTTCTTGTATAAATTGCTATTGTTCTAAGCTGACTTTATGCTACCTGGGCAGAGAAGATTGTTTAAGCTGACTCTTTCTCTCATGGAGGTTTTAGTGGCTAAATTTGGAAGGCCCTTGCTGCGCCCCTCCAGCTACACCTCTAGCTTCTGCTCCTCCTTCCGCTACCCCACCTCCCCTTTCAGCCTCTGGCTCTTAGCTAGCCCATTCTATGGAGATCTTTCTCTGCTGGAGTCCTATTGCCTCTTCTAGGCCAGCTTCTCTGCCGGGACAGAAAGTAGCTTCAGGCCATTCCTACATTGGATCCCACTCCGGTACCTGGGGTTTTGCTTCTCTGAAACTGGCAAGAGAGAGGAGTTACTTTCTGGATGCCGAGGTGACTCATCTCCGAGTAGCTGTCAAACCAGCTCTCCAACACATCTCCTCTGCTCTTCGATTTCCTGAGCTGAAGTCAGACTCCTTCACTCTGGGCTCAAACCCAGAGGAGGAATCACAAGCTCTCTGAACAATTGTTGAAATTCTCCCTTCTGTTTGACAGAAGGCAGGGGTGTCTCCAGCCCTCCTCCCTTAGGGAAAAAGGAAGCTCTCGACGCAGCTTTCCCTGTGCAATGGTCCTCAAATGCTTTCCCCTTTCCTTTCTTAACATTTTTACATCCTCCATTTGGGTCAGTGTTTCCCTAGTGTCAAGCTCCAAATTTGTGAAACCAGCTCTTAACCTTTTGCTTTAAAATATGAGCATTTTGATCCAGCACCTTACTTCGGTGTGCAATATCTATCGTATGGTGAAATCTTTCTCGAAACTTAAATTTTAGCATGCTAATACATACACACATACACATTTCTAAAACATTAGATAAGGGGAAATATCCAGCATTTTTGTACGAGGGAAACATTGCACCTAAGTATGGGGGCTATTCAATGACACCTGAAACTCTGAGGCCTCCACGGACTCGTTCATTCATTCACTCAATATTAATTGAAAAAGCATAATATGTAGGCACTGTGCTTGGCTCTGAAAGCACAATAGTGAACCAAAAAAGTCACGGTCCCTGCTAATGGACTATACCTCTACAAGGAAGGCATCTGTCCCCATTTTTATTTGCCCTTTTTATTTTTCCAATAGAGACTTTATTAAACTCTTGTACTCTTGATTCAACATTGTAAGTTCACCCCTTTCGTCAATGTCAGCCTGTACAAGACAATTAAGTCAACATATATATGAGACAGCTCGTTCTTGCCAAAAAGTGGCTGGAGTATATGATATGAGGTTGTTACCTAAAGTCCTTGCCAAGGTTTTGTGTTATTGAAACCTGAATGTTCACTTAATCAGAAGTACTTCTTGGTAGAGCACCATGGGTCAGTAGGTGAAGCAATGGCACGGAAAGGACTCTGGGAACATGAATTTTAATTTGGTTCTGCCACTGACTACGACCTTGATCAAGTCCCCAGACTTGTATCTCAGTTTCCCTGCTGTAAGAGCAGGATGGGGCTTGTAATAAAATTGGTTGAGTGTTGTTGTGCTCTGTTTTCTTTACATCTGGAGAAGGCAAGTTAGCACTACAATATCTGTTTTGTAGATATTGCAACTGAGCTCCAAAAAAAAAAAAAAAAAAAAAAAATCCAAAGATATTTCTATATTCACATAGCAAATGAGAAATGATGTAAAAGTTGGAACTAGGGATCTGTAACTCCCCAATCTTTTATCTTGGCAGTATTCTTCACAATGTTAAATCTGAACTCAAGTTTTAGTGGTTCAGCTTCTGTTTCCTCTCTACCAACTTTCAAGGAAAGGATCTATCCTGACTCCTTTCTACCCTGTAGTGAAAGAAATGTATAAGCTGCCTCTTGAAGCCATATATTTTTTTTTTTTTACCTTGGGGTTTAATGATGACATGAGCTAAATGAAACAAAACAGGTACGGACCGTGGCCCCACTCTGAGCCAGACAGTGATAGGCGCTAAGCAGACTAAACAATGTGATCAATCTGAGCTCATTGTTGTTGAGGGCTTACTTCATGCCAAGGGCTTTCTGTGGATTTTTCTTTTAGTTATCAAAGCAAACCCTCTGGAGCAACAAACAGCCATTTTACAGATGATAAAACTAAGGCTCAGAGTAGTCAAACATCTTTTCCAAGATCACACAACTAGTAAGTGGAGGAAACAATAGTTTGACCTAAACCTTCTAACTCCAGAGTCCATATTCTTAACCACTAACTTACTCTGCCTTCCAAAGATGAATAAGATTAGATAGGACCTCTTGTGAAGAAGGTCATGGATGAATGGAGGAGAAAAATTCATAAATAACTGCTATGGAAGTACAGAAAAATGTGCAGTGACATCTGTTTGGGGCTGGAGCAAAGGAGTGTGTGAGGAAGTGTTGCAAAGGAGACAACATATGAACTTGAAGGAAGCAAATGAGGGATTGGAGATAGGCATTCCAGAGCAGGAGCATGGGGCTAAGGCACTGGAAATCTACAAGATGTATGGGAGAAGGAACTCTGAGTAGCTGAGTATGGCTTAAGCATAAGATAGTTGGCTCCTTCCTTTCTAGATGCCCATCCTCTCTCAGGCCTTTCAATGACTTCACAGAATCTGAATGTAGACATGAGACGTCTCACTATTCTATCCTCCGGCCCAAAGCGCATGGGGTAGGGAGAATCTACAACTGCAAAGATATTGTCCACATCTTATCAAACACTGAGAAAAAGTTCAAGTGACTAGTTTGTTCCCCAAGGGAAAACATAAAATTCTGAGATACCCTTAATCTATGGATGAGTGAGTTTTGTCTGATTGTAAAGCCAGCCACAGACTGATGGTAGCTTTTAGGACAATGGCCTCCTTGACCCCGGGATCCAGGTTGATCCCACCCTCCATGCAACACCAACATTTAGGCAACACAAATAAGTTAAGGTTCAGAAATGGATGTGAATAATACTATTGAAAATAAGACAATGGGAGGGAGTGAGTAGCAAGAATGGGAATGCAAGCAGGCATCATGAAGAAAGAGAAAATTCCATTCGAAAACATTTCTCAAGAGCCTATGGTAATCCAGGCTCAGATCTAGCCTAGAAAGCAAGGATCCTGCCCTTTATTTGATGTTACTTTAATATTTTAAATAAAGTGCTATGGAAGCTCAATGTGAAGAAAGGAAGAAAAGATTTTTTTTTCTTTGTAATGGCATCCATCAGTTTCTGCCTCAGGAGTCTTCCATCTATGGCTGGTTTTTGTTGTTGTTGTTGTTTTGTTTTTTCCCATAGCAATTCACAGGGAGTAGTTAAAATAGGATTTAAATTAAAACACATTCTAAACTACTCCACAGTTAAGTAACAATGGATACTTAAGTACTCATTTAAGTACTGACCACACACACAACAGAAAGCCTTATTAACTAGATTTCTCTGTAGGAAATCCAAAGAATCACATGGAAACTCATTTTTGTGTGGTTTTTGGGTAGGAACCATGTAAAATATTTGCCTTGTGAGAACAAGATAAAGAAGGATTTATACTTGCTCTCCTCATGCTTTCAGTCCTTCTGGTACTTCAATCCATACGACTAGATGGGCACCTCTGGATGGAAGCATGGAAACCATTTTGGAGGGGGGTGTTGAACTATATTTCCTCATAAGCTTATTGCTGCTTACCAGGACTAATAACAAAACTAAACAAAGACTTTTTGAAAGAAGATTGAGTCACTGGGTTAAAAAAAATCGATGAGAATTGCCATTTTATAGAATACAATACTTGTATTCTGGGAAAGGAAAGGGATAAAATTCCTGAATAAAAAAATCCCGGTTTGTAATAATGAGGGCTATAGTAATAATCATGTCTACAACTAATAGTTTTACATCTATTATTTTTATATGTTGAGAATATTTTGCACTCTTGGATAGGTGTCATTTTCATTTTACACTTGAAGAAACCCTGTCTTTGAGAGGTTAAGTGCCTTATGCAAGTTCATATAGCTAATAAGTAGGGTGACATGGACTTGAACGCCTATCTACAATGTTACAGACAGAACTTCAGTGCTATGTTTTACTGCCTAAAAATCAAATGGCAGATTTAATCCTTAAGGAATGTGTAAACTCAGAAATCCAGCTTCACAGACAGCTTCCAAATATTTTATTTGAATGCTCTCACAAAACACTTAATTCTTTGCCCTGTCCTTCTTCTGAACAAAAAACTGCCTGCTTGTGGACTCAGATGGACATGCCTTCCCCTGTAACCAGCTCCGGCCTGAGTTCAAGAGCCACATCCAAGTGCTGAGAACCGCAGGATCACTCAACATCCAATTCATGATTTCTGTTTACATCCTATGCCTCTTATTCAGACTTTTTGAACAGCTCCTAATCTCTTGTTGTTGAGGGGTTTTGACCTGGACTCATGACCCCATGTTGCCAAAAACTTCTTTTTCACCCCCTGACCTTGTGTGTTCCGGAATCCTAACCTCAATACCTGATCCCTAATGCCGGTCTCCCTGGATTCTCGCCCTCTTCCTTGCTAACCTCTCCCTCAGCTGACCTCTCTGGAATTAATCAATGGTCCACCTGCCAGTACATTTGTGCCTAACCAAACTCCCAGTCCTGGCTTCTCTCTGGTCCATTGTCTCCCAGACGCTGTTAGAATATGCTTTGAAGGAATAGTCTGATTTTCAAAGAAGCAAAATCAGTTTGAAGCTTTATAAAACAGGAGCCTTGAAAATAAACATATCTACGAAACCCCCGAACGGAAGCTATGGACATATGGATCTCATGTCAACAGAGCATTGCACCAGTCAGGAGTCAAAAGAGGAAGGAGAGGAGGGAATATAGAAATCAATGAACCACTGGAATGGTATGAAGTTTCAAATGCACAGTTGTTTATGTCTAACTTATCTCTTCTCAATTACAGTCTCTTTGAAAGCAGAGATCTGAATTTCGTTTCATCGTAGATCTCACACAGTGTTCACTATAATGCCTGGGCCTAGTTAGTCCTCATAAAGATATATTGAATTAATGAACCGATTGACTAATGCTTAATGAATTAATTAAAAACAGCCCTTTGATCCCTGGGTCCTCTTAGACTATCTTTAGCACCTCGATACACAAGTAAATAATGCATGTCTATACCTCTGTTTATCAGTTCACTTTTTCTACATCGTGAGGATTTCAGGAGTCAAGAAAGGCCCAAAATTGTCTGTGTTGTGATGTGGCATTCATCTGCATTTCCTGAAAGAAAGAAAAGTTAAATAATAAACCAAAGTCAGACAAAAAGAATAACAGAAGTCCGTGTTGTTCAGGCTCATTTATAAGAAAATAAAAATATTTCAAGAACTATTTCAAGGTACATCTATATCTGGACACATTAGAGAAAGTTACAACCCAGGGCAAAATGAAAAGAGAGCCAAATGTCCTACTACTAACTTACATTTGGGAGCAAATGGAAAATAACACTGGGACTTTGAAAATATGGGGGGTGGCCTGAGGATTTCAACTGAACTGCCTTCCCTTCTGCTTGAACAACTGAACAAAGAGCTGAGGGGCCATGTTCTCGCCTGAGAGCTCCCCACGTGTTTGCATTAGTGAGGTAAGCAACTGCAAGGAGGGGACTTAAAAGAAGACTTTGTATTGTTCATGGAGTCTTTCAAGCATAGCAAGGGTGGAATTCCATCTGTTCAGTTCAGTTCGGTTCAGTGAGCCGGTTCACTTTTAATGGTTCACTGAGTTGTGACACCTAGTAGAAATTACAGCCAATGTTTTAAGAACAACAACAAAAAAACCTTTACATGATCATTTTTGAAATTGTGTGGCATTTATGAAAGTTTACTTTAAAGTTTTCAGCTCTGTGTGTGTTTCTGATCTGTTTCCACTATGACTTTCCCCAGTGGGAGAAAAAAATAGCATGAAAAATTGCCACTGAAAAAGAGGAATACATTTGTTGAGCTCTGTTTTGCACACTGGCTTAATTTGTGCCTGATTTCAGACAAACACAGGAAGTTACAGAGTTCTCACTCAAGGTTTGCATTCACCTAACCATGAGCTCTTTATACGTAGAAAGAGCTATAAATGCCTAACAGTCTCTGCAACAGCTTACCAGATACTCTACCTTGAGGAACAGGTAGAATTCCACTCTCCTCGCTTGAATGACTCACTGAACAATACCAACTTATTAAGTTTTTCAATAGGGAGAAGGTGATGGGGGAGGGTGCTCCATCTGATATCTGCTCAGTGGTGTCTCACAAAAAGCCTGTGTGCTTGCATGGACCTTTGCAGGAGGCCAGGTACTGTTCAGCAGTGATTGTGATCTCAGTTAAATCATCATTTTCACTTACCTAGAGGAGAAGAAATCAAGTGGCTCAGTGCTAAGATGATGTAAAGTGATGAATGGTTATCTGCCGTGTATTTTGCAAATAGCACATTGGGCATGATGAAGGAGAACCCTTGTAAGAAGTTCAACAAATAACACAAGGCATTCCCACTACACTTTAAGAAACCCGCTTCAAAGCTGCCAGACCTATTTCTCACAGGGTGAAGGAAGCATGCAATCTATCGGGAGAAAAAAACAAAATAGAGAGAGGAATGTTTAAGGAGGATTTCCACTGCATGCACTGGAGATCTGCAAAGAATGAAGGCAAATCTCTAAAACAGAAATGTAAGGTAGAAGGAAATGCAAGGAGGCAGACCACATCAGGCACCAAGTCCGGTTGATTATGCCTTCATCACTGAATGCCACTGATGGTTTTGGCTTATCACACATCATACGCTTCTGTTGACTCCAAAAAGTAGCTCCAACATTTTCATCTGATCATTGCTCAGTACAGGAGGGGTCTGTAACACAAAACAGACAGGCTATCCCTGGGTGTCAACACTAAAGAGTTTCCTGTTGGCAGTAACCCTTCATCAAGCAAAAGGATCCAGATTTGTTTGTCATCAATGAAAAGGACGCCATTTAAAAGTAGCTCCTTTAAATGATGCTTTTGCCATTTTTTGCTTCCTATACATCTCTGACATTACTGCATTTTTTTCAAGTTCAGCTTACCATTTTACTCATTCCAAGACTGTCCTTTTGAATTGTGCTCTTGCGTTTCTTCCCGATCACCTCGGGGATTGTCATTGCCAAGTCAATGCAGGTAGGGCAGAGCAATGCTTGCTACAAAGAAAGCATTTGATGCAAGTTTTGCTTCTCTGAGGTCTACTCATATCTCTGATGAGATTCTTCCCTCTAGACTTTCGGGCTGTTAGTTGTTGGATGTTTGTGTCTTGGTTATGTCCCTTTGCATTTGTCTCAGACTCTAGCTTCTGAACTGTTCTCATCATCTTCCATCAGAGTGGTTGGATGTCTCATTTCCGGCCTGTGTAAGACAGGTCGACAGCATGCTATTAATACGTAGAGCACTTGCTATTCTTGGTCCAAACCCCTTTTAGCCTATTTTCTCTACATTAATCTTCCTTTCCAAAGCTTCTCACTTTGAACAGTAAATTCTATCCATCAAATTAGTTTTTATCACTTAAAAACGAGGTGGCCTGGGAAGCATCTAATAGAGCAACTTTGTCCACTTTACAGATCCACTTTTTTTTAAAAGAAAAAAATGCTATAAAATGTTTTTCATGTTTATCACCCCAACATAAAGTAAGCACACATACACACACACAACTGTAATTGGGCCTGAAGTTTTACTAAAATTTATAACAAAATGAAGTGCTTCTCTCTAGAAATGAATATGAAAATAAAGGGAGAAAACTGACAAATACACTACAGAAAAAAAAAGATGTTTCTGAGTACTCTCTGGAAAGTGCAAATCAGCTACTTGTGTGTCTGTGTGTTAAATCTTTCTTTGAAACTATTTAAGGAGCTAACCTGGGTGGCATTTAGAAAATCACAGCATGATTAAAGATTGCTGGCCTGCTTTACAAAAAGAAAAGAAAAAGAGGAAGGTCGGGCCTCACTAACTTCTTGGAATTTCTGGAAGACACAACTGACTATGGAGACTGAGAGAATAGAATGAACACCCTATTCTTTGCATTTTTTAAAGAAAGCTTTTGATACTGGTCTGTGTGAGATACTATGAAAAGTCTTAAAACAGGTGAACTCATTAGGACATGGGGAAGAAGTGAAAATACGTATAGTTGTTCCCTGAAAAATGGGTCTGTCTGTCCATTCAAAAGGTAACAAATATCAAAATGTGTGTGAAAACTTCTAAAACAGAAACAGAAAATAGACATTTATTGGACACCTACTGTGTCCGAGGCACGTCACACACTTGCTCTCAGTGAATCTTTGCTCAGCCCTGCAAGGTAGATACGGCTGTCCTCATTTACCACATGAGGAGGCTGATGCTCCATGAGATTAAATAGATAGTCTCAAGTCACCTGGCTGGTCACTGAGTTGGGGGAACAGGGATTCAAGCTCAGGTCTAGCTGGCACCAACCCTCATGGTCTTGTTGCTACGCCGCATGGCCTCCTGGGGAAGCTGATGTTATGTTGGTGTCTCTGGCGTCCACACCCTTCAGACTTCCTCTCCCACAGGAGGGCTTTCTGCTAGTCTCTTCTTCTAGATCTCCACTAATCAGATTCTGGATTTCTCCATTCTCAGTAAGGTACAACAATGGAGGTATTTGGATTTCCCCCACGTTTTCAGCCTTAAACTAAAGGGATTTTGTTCTAAGAGGAAATTCTGGCATGGAGGGAATGACAGGAGTGGAGGCTTCCCATCTCCTAGTGACCTGCTCCTGGCTCTGCAGAAGGCCTCCCCTGCCCACGTATACCTTTAAATATGAGTGCGTGCAATGCACCGTGCAGAGTTCAGCAACATCTTTTGGCTAACTAGCTGACATTTTGGTGCTTAATAAAAATGGACAGAGCCTGGGGGAGTCAATTACAATGAGGGTACTGAGCTAGAACCTCGCTGGAAAGGAAGAGGAAAAACAAAAGAATAAAGTGGCTGGAGTTGAAGAAAAAGTTTAACAGGTGAACTTCAGTAATGGTTATATTAGTTCATATCACAAACATTGTCCCCGTAGCCATAGGATGCCTTTTAACGTTTTAGTGTCCATATCCCTCAGCTAGTAAATATTAGACACCGTATATAATACGTCTACACACTACACACATATGTATATACACATATACATACACATGCATACACATATCTCAAAAAAGCAATCATAAGTTCAATATTTATAAGGCTTTTGAAAATTAAACAAATTACTATTATTGGATGCAGTTTTTTTTTTATAATCATCCCTTGAGATTATTTTTTACATCCTGGGGTATCACAAAATCAAAGTACCTTATGCTCCAGTGCTAGAAGTATTTTGGCCTTCAGAGAATAAATGCCCTGAGGAGCTTACCAGAGGGACCTGCTTAAAAGGGAGAGTCACTTCCTGTGGTTCTTCTGGAAGTCCATTAATGACCCCCACCCCCCACAGGAATCCCCCCATGACATGCAACACAGCAATTTTAACTTTGTCCTTTCATGCTTACATGTGGCATTTGGCCAAGATTGTTGAGATCTTCCAAAGAGAGTATGATTAAGAAATCAAAACCTTACCAATAGTTGTTTTTTTTTTTTTTTTTAATAATCCACACTACTGATTCTCACACCCTTTGTTTCAGGAATCCTTTACACTCTTAAAAAGAAATTTAGTACTCAAAAGAGATTTTAATTACACGGATCATACCTATTGATATTTACCTTCCTGGAAATGAAAAAGCAGACATTTCAAATATATCTTTATTAATTCATTTGAAAATGACAAACCTGTTACATGTTACTATAAATCACAATATTATGAACAGTAACTATATTGTCCAAAACAACCAAAAATTAGGGAGCCATCTGGCATTTTAAAAATATATTTACAAATCATTTCAATGTCTGGCTTAATAGATGACAATTGGATTCTTATGTCTGCTTCTGCATTCAATTTTTTATAACATGTTGCTCTGGGAGAAGCATATGAAGAAAATCCAGACTCACACAGACCTATAGTTAGAAAAGGGAGGGCATTTGGTGATATGGGTAAATGGTGATATGAAAACTATCTAAGAATGTAAGGCAGGATCCTTTTTGGATACTGTCACTCACTTTGTCAGGTAATTTTGGATATTCTTTTTTGATCTTACATCAGTACTTGACAGGTGGTAGTTTCCTTTGGATCAGTGGCAATGTGGAATATGAGATTATAATAATTAACTTTTTGTACTCTTTTCATTGAATCCATTGGTTTATCTTATATTTTTCCTTTTTTTTTAAGATTTACTTATTTATTTGACAGAGAGAGACACAGTGAAAGAAGGAACACAAGCAGGGGGAGTGGGAGAGGGAGAAGCAGGCTTCCCGCTGAGCAGGGAGCCCGATCTGGAGCTCCATCCCAGGACCCTGGGATCATGACCTGAGCCAAAGGCAGACACTTAATGACTGAGCCACCCAGGCACCCCTATCCTGTATTTTTTCATTAATCCTTTACCCATGTATGATTTTGTACACCAAGCATCAATATTTGGAAAATATATTTCCATCAAATTATGCAAAGCTTCTAAGTGTTGACACATATCATTGCACAATATTTCCAAAAATCATCTGTTAATTGTAACACCACCAATTTCATAAGATAAATATCTAAATCAAGTTCATGGTGGTGATATAGTTTTCCAAAATTATATTTTTCACTAGAAAGCTCAAATTTTATCCTTGGTGATAAGTATTGTCAATTGTTTTTTTTGAAATGACAGGTTCACCTTGTTCATTGTCAAGAGAATTTCAGCCATATATCCATGTCTGAAAATATTTCCCAGTCATTCTTTCAAGTCATGTTACATGAAAAAAAAAAAAAAGGTTAGTTTAGCTTGCAACTCAAACAGTTGCACAAGAAGTTTTCCTTAAGACAACCATTACACTTTGGTATACAGGAGAACTTCCCATTTTGTCACACAGAACATTAAAAAATATATATTCAAAACTAAGACATAATAAAGTTAATATTTTATTTCTTTATCAAAGACATTCTTAAGTGAAATTAACAATTTTTTAAAACCAAACGTGCATAGCATTTAAGAATACAATGATGCTTGTTTTGTTTGGTGCTGCTGCCTTGATTCTTCCTAAGGCACGAGCAGTTTTAACCCCATTGTTTTTCCACTCTCAGTAAAATGTCAACATGGTAAAAAGTTCAGCTAATGTCTTTGTTTATTATTAAGATAGTTTTAGCTTCCTTCACCCTCTGAAAGGGTTTCAGGCACCACCAGAAGTCTATGGACCACATTTTAAGAACTATTGCTCTATATAAATAATCTCTTGTGCTTATAACTACAAAAACCTGAGCATCCTAGAGCTATTAGAAGCTCTGCATCCTTGCCTTTAGGCTTTTTCTGACTGGTTTATCTGGGTATTGTGTATAAGGTATGTGTAACTGTGTATGTGTTATCATGAAAGTTCCTTAAGGTGAGTGTGTTTTAGTTAGTGCTTTGTCTGCAGGCTATTTTCACTTGCTTGACTTTAGCCCCCTACTCAACAATTACTCAGGTTCTTTTAGATACCTGTCCTTTCTTTCCTGTTCTTCAGAGCTGAATGGCTAAACTCTTCCAGAGCAGATATTGTATCTCTTTCATTTTCGAATTTGTACCACACGACACTTCATAAGTGCTCTGGAAAGGTTGGAGTTCAGTGACTTAGAAGATAACAGGGTAGTTATCTTCCTGGGGGATACTGTTCATCTTTATTTTATTACTGTTCATTTAGGGTAAGTGGTAAATGGTGATATGAAAATTATCTAAGAATGTAAGGCAGGATCCTTTTTGGATACGGTCACTCACTTTGTCATCTTTATTTTCGTCTTTAAAAATTCGGTGCCACATGCACGTTACTAAAAAGGTTTGCAGACTATCTGAATGTGCCAATCAAGTTCCTTGTCTTTCAACATACCAGAATTCCAGAGCAGCTTGTTTTTGAATTACCAGGGAATTGTGCATGATTTTTCCTCATACAAATTGATAGAAGACTTTGCTAGTTCCTCAGATTTTGTGTGTCTTTGGTGCACTAACTGAAGAAAGTCATGAAATCAAACAGGCTTGAATTTTCCAAGTGTGGGCTTAGAAATAGTGATTCCCCAACTCTAATTGTTTCACTTTGTTTCTGCAAAAACTAATATATCAAACCTACATGTATGCATCCTTTTACGTTTTACGAATTATTTCATGTACATTCACACTGTTTTTTCACATAACAAGAGCTATTGTACATCGAGGACTTTCTGTTTATCAATCTCTGGCTGGAAAATCAACACACACAGGTCTGGTTGATATTCACAAAAATTCTATGAGGCAGGTATTATTATCAGTCCCAATTTATAGATGAGGAAACTGAGGCTCAGGGGGATAACTAACTTGGACTTAGATCTAGTAAGTTACAGAAGTGGAAATCGAGCCCAGTTCTCTAACGCCAAACCTTGAATCTTTTCCTCTAAAGCACACTCCTGGAAATTTAATTTTGTTATTCTTATTGAAAATACTCCAAATTCTTTATCAGGAGTTTGCTTCAAAACACTGTGGCTTGGGATTTGCTGTTTTTGGAAAGCATATGAAAAGATTAAACTTTTCTAAAAAGGGAAACTTTGGGGTCATCCCAAGTGGGAGTCTTAGTATTGATATTATTTTTAAGAATCTCAGAGTTAAAAAAGAATATTATCAAACCCTGAAATATTTGGTTGGGATGACAATCTGGAATATTAGTAAAAGTACTTAGTTAATGCCTTTAATAAACTTAGCACTTAGCTAGATGCTGGGTTTTGTTTTGTTTTTTTAAGAAGTTCTTTGACTTATTTTACCCCATTTCAAAGACAATTCTTAATTTTTTATCTTTAACATAATTTTTAAAAATACTCTTTAAACATATTTAGTAAACTAATGGAGCACAACAGTCCAATTTAGATTACAGGTATAATAAAAAATGGATTTAAGAACCATTTTAATCATTTCCTAAATATTATACCTATGTTCTTAAAAAATTATATTCTCCCATCTCAAAGTACTTAATAATAAAACAGAAAGAATATTGGCTTCATGAGTGTGACCCAAGAGCTATCTTGGGCTTGTATTTTCCACTGAAATGAAGGTAATAAGTTAATCTCTACAGTGTATTTATAAGTCAGTGAGTATTAACCTTTGTCAAATGTCTTAGTGTCAAATATATGGTTACAAAATTGAAATGCTTTTCATAAAGTTCTCTCTCTTTCCAAATGGACCTGACCTAAAACTCCATAGATTTTCCCCCAATCCATTAGGAAATATTATTCAAATGGTACTATTAAACACTATTCATTTAGGTGATCATTCATTAAATAATATTTATTTTACCAAGGACAGTTTCTAATGCCAGAAAACCAGTAATACAGGGACAAAGAAAAGAATAAAACATGACCCCACAATGGTTTGTTTTTATTATTTTTTCCTACAATTAAATTGCATTGCATTATTTGAATCCACTGCATAATCAAATGAAATTTTAAATGTGTCAGCACCTTGAGGACTGAAAAAGTACTATACATTGTTTAACTGCTTTATTATTTGTGCTATTTTAGCACAAACAATCACCTCATGGCCTGGTCCAGTTATCTGTAGACAGAAGATAGATGAGATAAAAAGTTACATAATTAAATGTTTGATACCAACTTATAGGAGTCTAAGATTTCACTTGTGTAGAAACGTTTAGGAACAGACCTTTAAACATGCTTGGTGGGTTCTTTTGAAGACATGACTAGACTCACTCGGGAACACTGGTTCTCAAACTTAAACAGTCATCAGAATCCTCTAGAGGGCTTGTAAAAACACAAATTGCCGGGCCCTACCTCCAGAGTTTCTGATTCAGTGGATCTAGGGCCGGGTCCAGGGATTACACTTTGTTCCAACATAACCAGAGCCATACTCACACTAGACGTCAGAAAGTGATATTTAATAATTATTTCTGTGAGTGAATCTGTAGTCATTCCATTGATCAATGTATCAATAAAGGCAATCATGTTAAAGGTTGCAACTGCATTTGTGGTGGAATGAGAGAGAAAGGAAAAGGAAAAAAGCCTCTAATAAATGACTTCAGTAACTGAGCCAACATCAGTGAAGGAAATAGAGAATCTTACCTTGCTTGCTGTGTTTGCAACATTATCTTAAAAGTCATGACAGTAAGGTTGGAAGTGCTATCCCTACACAAAGATAATGACTTGATAGCGTCAGATTTGGGAACAGAAGAAATAAAAATATTAATGGGCAAAAAGAAATACAATCTTTTCTTCCTCAAGGTAAAAGGAACACTTTAAGTAAGCTTCGAATGTCTTTAAGACACTGCATTTCATCCATATGTAACAGGCCTAGCCTTAAGTCTGATAAAGGTTAACTTCATGGAGCATGGAGGGCACCACTAAGTGATCAATTGCTTTAACAGGCAATCTAGATTCCTGCATGCACATCTGTCCTTGGGGCTGCCGCCCTCCCTAGAACCCCCATGGCCAACTAGCCACTGCAAACCTATCCCCTTTCTGTGGACAACAGCCAGAAGTACACAGACCTTTCTGAAATCCTAAGCAAGACCAGGAGTACCTCCCTGACTCCTGAGCCCACAGAAACGTAACAAAGTGACTTTTAATATTCAGATACACTCTCGCTGTCATAGGCAATAATAATACTTGGGAAACTTTGGGGTCATCCCAAGTGGGAGCATTTTGCCTGAAGTGAACCCACAATCCTGAAGGGATCTGTACCAATAACTCATCTCATTCAGCTCTGAACTATAGCGAATCCCTCCCCCCAGGAAAGAATTAAACACACAGGTTTTATTGTGTCATGGGAAAGCGATCTAGTGATAGGTAGTCCAGGACCAGTGGGGTGGTTTCATGAAATCATCAGGGACCCAAGCCCCTTCAAGTTCTCCCTGGTGTCAGCCGTGTCCTCACAGTCCAGGATAAGCTGCTGAGGTTCCAGTTGATATAAACCAAGCATACTAAAGAAAAGGAAGAAAAAGGGCATGCCCCAACCCTTTAAGGGAGACATTTTATAAATCCCACACGAAAGCCCCTCTCATATCTGTCAGGAAGGTTGGAAAATAATAACTGGACAACAAGGAGCTCAGGTGAATATTAAGATTGCATTATTAAAAAGAAAGAAAAATACGGATACTGAATAACAAAATAGTAATTCTGCCACCAGGTCCAAGAAAAACAAAATTCTTACTTTCCACCATAGCAAGTGGTAAAGGGGGAAACACACCATCATTATGACTGCTCATCCCACACTTTGGGCGACATAAGAGCTCCTTGGAGTGCTTGCTGAATTTCAGAATGCTGGTGCCCAGGAGATACTAAATTGACATTCTCATTCAGTGATTGTGATCCAGGAGGTACCCAGGGCCACGCTTTGAGAAACACTGCTTTGCAGCTTCATTACCATTTGTCAGCCTTTCACCCGGCTGCGTGGAACGTTCTTGGTCATCCCTTGATAACAAACTCTATTTTGTTCCTTTTTAACTCTTTTATTCTCTATAATTAGATCATATAAATGGGTTGGACATACTCCCCAGAATATTAGTTCCATCAACACAGCAAAGTTGGAAGGGTAATGACAGATGGGTTTGGGCATTGCAAGAAGCCCCTCCTTACAGGAAGGCAGTAAAAGTCTTCCCAGGAGGAGTTAACCCGGGTCCCAGATTGGAGAGGCAGGGCCAGGCCTTTCGGTGACTCTGATGGCCGGAAGCAGCCAGATCAAGCATGGCAGTCAATCTAACCGTGAGTGATTAATAGCCAAGCAGAATCTCTGGAGCTTTATTCCCCAGTCCCTGCTCTGCTTCCTCTTTAACACTCAGGTAAATGTCAAAAGTGGACCTAGGGATTATAGCTGACAAGGGGTAAATGCCTTCATGTTGTCCTCCAAAGGTTAAGGTTTCCCAGACTCAGTTGGAAGCCCCAAACTCCAATAACCATTAATCCACTCTACACTGGTAGGAGTGAGCATATTTATGACTGCAGTCATGAAAGGGTGAAATAAAGATTAGTTTTTAGTTAGGAACGCAAAGCTTTTGAGATCAATACAAACTCACTGCTGAAATCAATCTAAAGTTTGGAATTTTTAAGTAAAGATTTACTGGGCTTCCTTGTACAGTTAATTTTCCAAAGGGAAAATAAGCTCAGAAATGTAACAGAGTAATCAAATTTAGTGAACACTAGTCAGTTTGTAAACTGACCTTGGTTATGTGCATATCAAATAAGTGTGTAAAGCAATAAAAATGCTCATAATGTGGATTGTAAATTTGCCAATAAACAGGTAAAACCAAAATATATATATAGATTTACATGATAAAAATACTAGCAGCACATTTGCCTATTTGAAAACATAAATAATCAATAGACATTAATAATGAAGTTATTCATGCATTTCCACATTACTGTGCATATTAAGTGTCTCAATTATTTATACTTAGTTTGATAGATAAATGTATAGCCATATTTTGTAAAAAGCCTTCAGAAAAGATATAGAATTGTTCTTGAAAACAAAAGCTACTGTTTGGATGCGAGAACAAGTGGACTGGAAATACATAGCTTGTTATACTCCTCTGCTGTTCGTGTTTGATGCATGTATACAATTTATTATGCAATTTCTTGAGATTTGACAAAGTAATTGTCTGGCAAACCATAGGTTTAATGATTTTTTTTGTTTAATGTTTCATATGAAAAGACTGTAGGTATTTTAGGAAAATGGTTTAATAGATCAGTGTTTATAAGCACTCCTTTGCTTGTTATATATCTGTAGGTTGTGGAGACCCAGAGATATTTTAAGAGAAGTGTGAGTCCATGTAGTAAATTCATTTTCTTCAGCAGAGTAAGTGAATGAAAGCTTACAGTAAGCTATAACTTCAGAAATTATTTAAGCTACCCCTGGGCCCTCATAGTGGAACTGCATATCTTCTCCATTGGTATGGAGGGGAGCAAACAGGAGAGTGTCTCCAGTGCGAAGCGGGTCCTGGAAGACAGACAACCTCCAGTTAATTTCTGACAAGGATATTGTGATAACAGGTTGGTGTTTCCTGTGGATGGTTGAGGGTAAAATGACCAACTACGCTCTAAATGATCTATAGCTCAGACTCATTTGCCACCATTTGCTGCCTGGATGCCGGAAATGGGCTCAGAAAGCTCTTCACCTAAAGCATATTCCTTCCATTCACTCCATGCTGCAGGGCAGAGCTATAGAAAAATTTAGATTCTGGGTACTGATGTTGTACTCCTTGAAATATTTAGAGGGTATAGTGAAATTTTTTTTAGTTGTTTAATGTTGGCATCTGCCACCTGGTGCCCCACTCTTGGGAAATATACAAAGCCACTGAGCAAACATGTACATGTTCTTAAATAGCAGATTCCATGTGGGTCATAGGAGACAGGTAATATTTTTTACTACACTAAAGCTATTACATTGGTCCTAAAACAGTATCTTAATAGATCATACCCTCTAAGGATGGGTAAAGCAATTCTTCAGCTTTACAAAGGGCACATATACAGTAATTATATACACTGTGTCTATCTATGTATGTGTGTGTAGATGTGTATGTATAGAGAAATATAATTCATGTGTGCACATGTGTATATATACATGAATGCATTTAAACACACATGCAAAATCATCATATCTACCCTGGGAGAGAGAACTTGACTACTTAAATTGTTATTCAGATGTTTTGATCAACAATACATTATTTTCCCAAGTAATTTGGTGGTTTTTAAATCACTTTAATCAATTATATTTTTATAAAGAAATTTATTTAGCACAAATATGCCCTCAGATTCTGACACATGGCCATTAGAATAAAGCAATTTGGGGTAAAGTTTGCTGAACTGCCATCATGTTATCTGTATGAGTTCAAGAAAAGCCAGATTAGGAGTTTTGATACCAGAAGAGTTTTTAGGTTTCTATAGATTTCAGAACCATAGCGATAAGTGACAGGGTGCTTACATGATCTTACAGCCCCAATTCTTCTGTTGCACAAACCTCAAGACATTTGTTCTAAGAAACAACATGTGAGGACAAAAGTCATCACACACATAGCATTAAGTATTTGGTTGAATGAATGAATCCATGCATACATACATACATAGTGAGACCCATCTGCATACCAGCACAAGTGAAACAAACAAGTCCAACCCTTCTATCCCCAGTGGTGACCAGTTAACTGCCTAAGTGGCTCCAGGTAGCAAGTTGGGCCCTTGGGAGCCCCAGGATTCTCCCAAGCCAGCAGGGAAGGAGGCCATCTAAACAGAAGGAAGCTCTAAGAGCCTCAGCTCTTCATTTCACAGGAATTCCTGAAATACAAAGGATCTAAAAGGAAACCTATATTCAGCCCTGTATCTTTGGGCATCACGGAAATCCATCTATCTTCATAGCTACTTGTTACAGACTTAGCAGAATTCTTAAAGAAGCAAACATGGGGTAGATACACATTCTCTGGTGCCTAAAATTACAAATTTTAAAAAGCTGGCAATAGCACAAATTTTGCAAAGTCCACAAAATAACATAATTTTAACGAATTAACTGTCTAACATATACCTCTTAATGCTCTTTTCCATGAAATTTTGATTTCATAGTCTTTGACTACATGATGGCAAAAAAAAAATTTGTAATACAATTTCCTAGAGGACAAAAGATCAGCATTTCTAGTCTTTCTTCTACCATGATTGATCAAAATTTGTTTTTTTAATTATTGATAGTTTAGAAAATTTCTTCAGCTTCCCAATGTGTATGATAAATCTCTTTCATATACCAACTATATGATTTCAATTTTCTTGTGCAGGGAATCATCTTAAATACCCCGTATCCTTCAAGGACTGTTTCAAGAGTACATATTCATATCACAATAGAACTTCCAATCCTACACTTTTTTTTTCTTGTTGGTGTGTGAGTCAGCACAGTGGAAAGCCAGGATATTCCTACTAGTCATTCTTTCACTGGGGCAGCTAATAATAACCTAACTCTATGTGAAAGTAATTGTGAACACATAAATTACATCCTAATACAGCCTACTCCATTCACTCTACACTCTCTGTTCAACTTCCCTTTCACCGATGTCTCAAAAATGTTTATGGCTCCTTCTCCAACACCATCTAACATGAGGAAAAGTCCAAGTGGAAATAGAAATTTTAGTTGGTTGCAATTAAAATGTCTTATCTCTGAAACTTTTACACAATGCTAGAGCCCCTCCCAGAGCCTTGGAAGGGGTCCTTGCAAGTGAAAGAGCTTCCCAGAGTACAGCCTCCTCTGATCACTGAATTCAGGCATAATTTATGTGAGACCCCTCATAGTTTGCTTGGGAGGCCCAATCCTCCTGCTTCCCAAATTCAAGAGAATTTACCCAGGCTCTGCATTATGAGCTGGGAGCCCATATCCAATGCCTCAGTCAACATTTCAAGGAAATAGAGATTCAGACCTTGAGATTTAGAACTAAAAAGGATATTAGCAACCACACAATGCCCCTCTCTACTCTATAGAGGATTAAACTGAAATCCAAATGAATCCCATTCTACCTATAAAAAAATGGATTCTTTGAGAAATTAGGTTTCTTGCCTAATTTTACACAATTGGTAAATTGTGTAGTTGAGATTTTAACCCAAACAATCCCTTTTTCCAAAGTCAACATTCTTGATCACCACGCATATCACTTTCAACTACCTACATGGATATGAACTCCTCCCATAATATTTTTTGCATTGCTTTTATCAGTTTAAAAATTATTTTCACATTTTTTTGCTTTCTTGGCTGTTATATTGCCCTTAAAAATAAATGTTATACAAATTATTGTTGTCCCCTTTCACAAATGAGAAAATTGAAGGTTGGAGGCATTAGGATATTTATGTTACCAATAAATTATAGAGGTGATCTTCAAATCCATTTCTTCCAATTCTAATTTCTGTGTTCTTTTCTCCTATTCCCCCTGGGCTTTTGAACTATTAGATCAACTGTAGCTACAACCATCCTATTATGGAATTTCCAGTGATCATCAGGATCAATAGAAGCAAGATCAGGCTAGGTCTGAGATGCTTTTTCTTATAGCCTCTTCTCAATAGGCCTGTGTTTGAGTTCTTCCTCTGCAGTTATAGAATTCTGACATCTACTGAAAAGATACTGAAAAAATATTGGATTTTGAAAAGTTCAATTAAAAAATTTTTGGACTTCAGTTGCAAAGTATTCATTTTCTGCATGTTACACATTTGAAGTATAACCCTATTAAATAATAAATCTGAAGACTATTACTCAATGGTTTATTCCTCCATAAGAGCACTTGTTTACATCCTGTGAGAGCTCAGTATACTCTGTGGTCTCATCAGCCCCAAAGTAGGGACACTGTTTTGCCTGTTCTTCCTTCTTTCGTGTTTTTCCCATGTAAACCATTTAAGTTAAAATCAAGTTGGTCGGTAGTGGATTAAAGTTGGAGACATCAATATGAACTCATGGTTAGCTTAATATAGATACAGATGGTTCCGTATAGAAACATATATAGATATGCTTGCATACAGGATTACTATACATACATATTTCTTCTTGTCCTGTCCACTGTCAGGTCTAAAGGAAGTATCCCAAGAGCAACTAGCACACTTAATGTTCACATCTTCATTTCTAATAGCATCTCCCATAAAAGGAAGCAAGATTCCTTGGAGAAATGGTTGATTTTAGGACTAAGGCATGAAATACACAAGGTAAGTATGCTATATCTTGCCATGCCAGGAAGGAAGGAAGGAAGGAAGGAGGGAAGGATGGGAGGGAGGGAGGAAGGGAGGGAGGAAAGGAGGGGAGGGGGTCAAGAGGGGAGGGAGGAAGGAAAAAAAGGACTGTAATGATAGGAGTATATCAAGGGATGCAGGAGCCAATTGAAAGACCTCCCAATGGCTGAAGATGAAACAGTTCAAGCAACCGAATAAAGGGTAGTACTGGATTATAACCCGAAGAACAAAAATAAATATCCATGGGTCCATACTGATATAAAGAAATGATTAAATAAATAAATAAATGAGAAAGAATAGATCAAATCTCCTTTGCAGACAAGTTCCAAATACTTACATACATACTTCAGCCTCAAGGAGTTGGAGCATAACTCTTCCACTCTTTAAGTGTGAGCTGTGAACAATAACTTCTTTCCAAGGAGTACAATTTAAGGGGAAAAGTGTGGGGAGGGCTACCCTCAATGTGCAGAAACCTGGTAAATATTACTTCAGCCGGGTGATCAAGTTTAACATCAACAATGATAAGTCATGTTGATCACATATACCCTTTGATATTATGAGATTAAAATGGCACTCTGTTTACCTTTGTGGTCTTCCTCCTAAAAATCCATAAACCCAGTCTCATCATGAGAAAAACATCAGACAACTCCCAACGGGGAGACATTTTACAAATTATCAAATCAGTATCCCTAAAAACTCAAGGTCATCAAAAACAAGGAAAGTGTAAGAAACTGGACAGCCAAAAGGAGCCTAAGGAAATACGACAACCAATGTAATGTGAAATCCTGAATGAGATCCTGGAAAAAGAAATTAAGTAAAAACCAAGTAAATTTTAATAAACTATGGACATTAGTTAATAATAGTAATGCATCGATATTGTTTATTAGTTGTAACAAATGTACCATACTAACATAAGATGTTAATAACAGGGGACACTGGGTGCTAAGTATATGGAACTCTACTATCTTCTCAATTTTTCTGTAAATCTAAATCTATTCTAAAATAAAAAAATTATTTTAAAAGTACCTCTGTAGCTTTGGAAAAAAAATCTAAATAAAATATTATATTAATAATAGTTTGAAAAGAAAATACGTTTGGCAAGTACTGACAGCTACCCATGCTGAGGAATACTAACTTTGGAGAACAATAGGAAATACACACACACATTTAAAATTTTACCTTCAAAATTAAATACTGTACATATTACCTAAAATCATTATACTTGAGTTTTTCCCAAGCACATATTCATTAAATGGGCAAATAAGCATTTACATATGAGATTCAGATGACAACTTTTACCCCTTCAGAGATGCTATAGAATTTTGTGTCAAGAGTATATACATTTTTAGGGTTATGAAAGCAGTTACAATTGAAAGCCTTTCTTGAAGATGAGAGCTGCCAAGAGCTTCATCTTACACTCACAAAGGAGTGTTCTTGACATTTTCTTTTGAAGCATTTTGTTTCTTTTGACTATTGTTAGAAAGCCAAGGAAATTAATATACACATAAAACAAGATAAAACTGGACAAAATGTTCTTGCAGAGAAGATTCAAGTCCCCACAGGGAACTTAAATCAATCCTTATCTTGACCCGTGTTACTTTAATTTTGAGCTCAATAATATGTAAAGACAAAATGAAAAGTTTCCAATCCAGATTTATCAAGTTGTCTTAGCAGTGGCTGTATGTTCCCACCAGATTTTGAGAAAATATATCCTTTAGTTAGTTGGCTGTCTTTTAAAAAATAAAATAAAATGAAATACCCAACAGAATTCTTTAATTGTATGTCACCTCAGCCAACCAACTCCCAAAATGTATCCAAACTGTCAAACAAAACTTCAACAATATAACGATATCAAGTCATAGAATTTGAGCAATTTAAACTTTTCTGAAATATTGTGAAATATTATATTTTAAACAAACATAATAGAAGTAGAAATAGGATTGGGTGTACTGGGGTGGGATGGAGGAGTGGCAAGGGTATGCTGAAAAAGATAAGAGCAACAATGAAAGATTATTCTGAAAATGGACAACTGGACAAATTTGCACTAATATCAAAGAAGCTGAGAGCAGAAATAAATAGATATTTAAAGGTATAAACAGCCCATCTGTATAGGAAACTGGACCTTACTCAAGATGGTATGTCCTTGTAATGATACAATAATATTTATTGATTAAGCATATAGGTATTTGCCTAAAAAACTTACATCATTCTCTCTTGATTATGAAAAATTGCAATGGGCTGGTGAATATTCCAACACAGCAATACACATCTTCATTTTTAAGAATTAGTAAGAGAAAGAAAAAAATTGCCACAAACCAAAGGAAAACTTGAGGGGCACCTGGGTGGCTTAGTCTGATAAGGATCCAACTCTTGATTTCCATTCAGGTCATGATCTCAGGGCCTGGGATCCATCCCTGTGGACTCTGCACTCAGCAGGGAGTCTGCTTGAGATTCTCCTTCTTCTTCTCCCTCTGCCTCTCCCCTGATCTCTCTTTCTCTCTCTCTAAAAAATAAATAAATTGTTTTTAAAAAGAAAAGGAAAAAAAGTTTGAGGAGGGGAAGGTGATTAGGATAATTTGCAAATTCAGGTAACAATTCTTTGTGATAAAGTTGCATTGTCTTGCTCATAGGGAAACATTTCCTTTACTTCCTTCCTTTACTCAACATTCAGAATATGGCATTTCTAGAGTAAAACAAATACTTTCCCATAACCTCAACTCTTCAAAAACTTTGATGCATATAAAATAATTTATTTGTGAGTGCACATAATTTCTGTTAATATGCTCAAAATACTTCCAATTGTTTGTTTGTATCTGACTATTTGCACAAAGATGGCTCAGTAAATACTCTGGCCTCAAGCCTCTGGGCAGTTTTCAGGGGGAGGATTGTTTTCTTCTTATGGTATTGCTTAAAACTTCATCTTATTCCACAAGTCATGAGGAAAGTTCCCAACTGTTCTTTGGGGAGCATTCACTTTAGTTTTATCTCAATGCAACCCCATACTAGTTAAATGAAGAAAATACTCTCTCCAAATATGGGAAAACTGAGACCTGGAGAATAAAAGTGATTTGTCCAGGGTCACAGGTAATGTCAAAGACAGAAGCTGAAGCCCGACAACCTCCTCTCTCATCTCAGTCATTGACGTGAAGGCCTATTGCCAAAAAGCCACTTTTCAGAGTCAGGCATATATTCAACAACCTATCATTAAACTATTATTAATAATAAATGTCTTTACATTTTTAGAATCTCAATTACCCAAGACATGTACATAAAACACCAGATGTTCCCAAAGGTAAAAGAATGGTGGTTTTTAAAACTATAGGAAAACAAACTGAAACGTAAAACATCTAAAGAACAAAGTCAAAAATAGTGGTTCTTTTGTTAAAGTAACCAGTTGTTTTTTGAATAGTATTATAAATTATTACAAACCTGAGAAAAGCAGATGTCTTTATTCCTTCTATCCCATATTTGTTGAGTTCTGGGCATAATGCGCAGAAAAGAAAGAATAAAAGGAAAACTAAAAAGTCTTTAGCTACATATGTGTATTTTAAATATTTATAAAATTTAAGCATTATAAAACCCTAGGAGGCAGGTACTATAATTATCCCCATTCTTGGATGCGAAACTGGGCAGAGAAATGTTATTTACCCAAAGTTGCAAAGATGGAAAGTGGCAAAGCTAAGATTCAAATGTAAGTGGTCTGCTTCCAGAATGCAGGCTTAGAAACACAACTTTGTGCTACCTTGGTTTCGTAGTTTAATCAATTTTTCCATAAAAGTACCTACTCTGTTCAAATTTTTAGAGCACTTTGCTGAGTGATGGCTGCCATAGGTGAAGGATTGAGGGAAACACTCACAAGGTCCTATCAGACTTTTATCAATGTGGTATGAACAATAAATGTTTATTTCACCATGTTAAAAAGATTTTAATTTTTAGCCAGTAGATCAGTAAAATCAAGAGATTGAGTAGCACCACGTTGGTTAAATGCCCAACACAGTCCCTGATTATGAAATACCCCTGTTCATTCTGATGTTACCCTGAAATATTTGAAAATTCATCTTTTGTCGTCCATCAATATATTTATTGAATAACTATTATGGGCAAGGTACAGAGCTGTGGACCATGGGAGATTTTATCAGATACAGGGCTTTTTCTCCTCTCGAAGCTGATAATCTACCTGAGGTCACAAAATATATTTACCTAAATAAGCAACTAACAATACAAAGCGGTAAATAATAAATGTCAAAAGAGTATTACAGGTAATAAGTACTAGAAGGAAGTTAGGAGACTGTTCTTTCTGCTCCAGTAGTTCATTACACATACCCTTATTAGAGCAATTATTACATTGTAATTGTTCACATGCTGTGTCTAATTTACCTGCCTGTCTTCTCCATTAGAACGTTAGCCCCTTGAGGGCAAGGCTGCAGTTTCACTCATCATCATATCTTCCATGTTTAGCCTGTTGTCTGGGATATGATAAATACTTACCACATGCTTGATGAATAAATGAATGAGGGTCACAGAAAGTAGGCACTTCTTTTGTGGCTAGTGTAGCAGAATGGTTAATTTCTGGAGTCAGGTTGTATTGATTTGGATCTTAGCTCTACCTTTGAAAAGCTGTGTGGCCCTGAAAATTTACCTGATTTCCCTGCACTTCATTTTGCTCATTGGTAAGATTAGAATAATGGTACCTTTCTTTATTGGCTAATTTTACTAAGGAACAAGTCACCCCAAAAATTAATGGCTCAAAACAGCAACCATTTATTTTGCTCAGAGTTCTGTGCATTAGTAAATCTGAGCTACGTTGGTTCTGTCGCAGCCGGGCTCATTCGTACATCCCAGGTCAGCTGGGACCATGTGGTATCTCCTCTGCCGCCAGACTAACCTGGACTTTTTCACATGGCCACTGGCAGGACTCAAAGAGGGGAAGCTGAAGCATACAAGGCCTTTTGAGGCTCAGACTTGGAATTGGCACAAAGTCACTTCTGCTACGTTCTATTGACCAAACAAGGGACAAAGCCAGCTCACTTTCAAAGGGTGGGGAAGTAGACTCCACTCTTAGAGGAAGAACAGCAAAGCCACTTCATAATGGGGCATTTATACCAGGAAGGATAGAGAGTTGGCGCCATTTTTACAACCTACCATATTCTCTCAAAGGATCAATGAAAGGATTAAGCAAAAAAAAATCTAAAGGATTTAGGCTAGTGTACACCTAATAAGTAATGAATTCGATAAGAATGAGCTATGATTATTCTGTTTGAAGTTGCCAGGAAGAGTTTCAAAATGGAAAGAAATCTGAGTTTAATCTGAGAAATAAGTGGGATTTCTCTATATGGAGAACCAAGGCCTCTCAAATGGATGCAACCTAAAGATGTGCTGTGAAAGTTGGATGTGTTTCAGAAAGCAGCCAACAACAGACTCCCCAGAAGAGCTACAAGAGCCTAGGAACCTGGAGGACTGGCCAAGGACTTGGACTTGATCCTGGGGCAAGAGTAAACCGTTGGTTTTGACTATATACTAGCCAATTGTACCGTTTCTTATTTTTACTGTTATTTCAGATGTTTTGTTCTTCCAGAAGCTTCCTGATGCTGCTGGTTTTGTGATATTTCTGGCCATGTCTACCCAAGATTTCAAATAGAAACCTACCGTTTTTCTCTGGGTTTTGCCACTCCGTGGCTTTGGGGATCTAGGAGGTCCTTCTTTGTTCAATTTTATTATAAAATGGAATAATCCCTCCCTTCATCCATTTTACAATTGGTGGCCATCATGAAGGTCAGGCCACAGGAAGTAGTATTTACTAATCAAAAGCAGCACAGGAGAGACCAGGCTTTGGTCTTTATACAGTTTGGTGATCACTCATAAATCTTAAGCAGAAAAGTCAAGAAAATAAAGTTTCAATGTGGCTGCCCCTTCATGTGAAGCAGCAAAAACCCCTCTGGAACTGTTCTGGAGATAATCGTAAGTTCATCCAGTCCAGTGAGATGGTCCTGAGCAACCAGAGCCACTGATCTGCCTGGGTCCCTGCCACCCGGAAGGCTGACCAGACAGCTTAGAGCTGGAGCTCTAGTAGATTGCTCAGTGGAAGCAGTTCCAGAATCTCTCCACTGTACGTAGTTTAAATGCAGATTCACTGATGAATAATTTTGATAATTCTGTCGAAGTATGAAGACTGCTTGAATTAGATGAACTACATGATCATATTTAGTTTTTTTATAAGACAATTCTGGCTTCTCTTATGCCATGTGAAATCCATCCTGCTGAGTGCTCTTCACTAGTCACGTCCTTCCTGCCATTTTAAAAACAATAGTGGCAGAGATGCAAGCTGCTGATAGTGCTCAGCAGGACAGATCAAACACACAGATGCAATTTCTGTACGTTGAACAGTGAAGTAGGATAAAATTCAGATACTTACAATCGTTTAGTAGCTAGCATCTGATTGCTGCAAATTGAATCTTTCATAACGGGATTTATTGTAAATAGTGTCATATCATTTGTGAGTTCTGCAATAATTTCAGTCAAAGCCAGTGCAAGATATTGGAGGTGTGAGACTTACATGATATATATGCCAGTTAACACCCAGATTATGAAGTGATTTTTAATTATCAATATTATTTTTAATTGCTTACAAAACAGCCGCAATTGTAATTTTTTCTCTGAAATCTTAAACATTCTCAAATAGCGTAACTTTAAAACCCAGAAGAAAACAGCCTAGCCACTTCCTTTCAACAGCGTTTTAGAATTGCAAGACCCAACCCTTCTCTTGCTCTTCCACTCTCATTGTTAAAAAAGCATCAAAACTATAGATAGTTAAAATTTTTGAAATGTGCCTTTCATATTGTTTGGGAGCAACAGAGATCCTTGTAATCATAATTAGTGATCAATATATCCTATTAGTAAAAAGAAAATAGAAATTCAAAATCAAGATATTTTGAGATCTCAAAACACATCTTACTTCCTTTATGAGAACATGGAGAAATGACAATAGTTTAAGTGATCAATACTCTTATTCTGCTTTGGATTTAGTTCCAAATACTTCACTGGAAGCTCGTAAGAGGTAAACATCAAAAGCATACTATACAAATTATACTTTCAATGTATGAGACTTTGGTGATACTGCACATACTTGATAGATTTAATTGCTAATGCACAGAACCCCGCAAAAGACACTATATCACAATTACATAATCTTCCTGTTCAAGACCTAAATAAGGGAAATTCAAAAAAGGAAAAATTCAAAACAAATAGTAGGGCCAGAAGATTTGGATAATCTGTTCCTTTTCTTTTCCCTGCTCCAAACAAAAAAAAATCCTTTTCTATTATTTTACCATGTATTTCAGCTTTTTATTATAAATATGAAATGTGAAATACAGTATCTCAACAAGATCTGAATAAAGTATCTTACTCTCAGATAACCTAGGACCTTGATAGAGAAGGGCCTTTGTGAGGAGTAAATGCTTCAGTTCGATCCTTCTTCATTTATTTAAGAGCAAATATCCCACATGCATGTTAAATGTTTATTATTCTAAATGGGGAACTCCTTATCTCTAAACCAAAGAATTTTCAGTTTTCTCTCCCTCTCTTAAGGAGATGTCTTTCCATATCTCACAAATCAAAAGGGAAGGTGGGAAGACAGCCTTTCAGTGGTGCCCTGATGTGTATTTTAATAACTTTACTAATCAGAGCACATACAAATTAGAATGAATCATATTCGTATCTTTAATAGCAAGGAAAACTCAGTTTAACTCATGTCCAGCTTTCTTTCATGTTCATTTTATTCAAGGGCATACCTTCTTTTTTTTTTTTTTGCTTTTTTTTTTTCTTTCTTTCTTGGACACCTCCAACCCCCATTGACAACTGAAATGCAGGGCTATAAATGTAAGGGCGCAATACATCATGAGATAAGTCTAGAGAACATGTCCTCTACCAAAATGCACATGAATCTCTGGTACAGTGAAAATTCCAGAATCATTTGGGGGTTCATTTTGCATGCTAAGCAGGGTCAAAAATGTGAGCTGTAGGTGGTCATCCTTCTATATCAGATAAGGTCCAAAGTTTAAAGGTTACATTTGTGAAATTGCAGCTGGGCTTCCTAGCACTTGATTCTAGCTCCTGCAAATCAAAGACTCTTAATTGAAAGACAAATCTGACAATATGATAATCTTTCGATTAAAAAAAATATGACTTCTGAACCCTTATCTGTTGAAGAGCTGACACAGAAGTTCAGAGATGTTTGTTTAACCAGACAAAATGATAGAGAAAAATATGTTTTCCAACAAGATCATAAAGCTTGAATAGTGCAGGGAAACAAATGTAAAGCGAAGAGCTGTCCTCTATTCCATCTACCAGCTCTAATTCCCCCACCCCCAGTTTGTACACTCCAGCCACTCACCTTTTAGGCAAGGGCTTGGGTCTTCCAAATTAGACTCAACCCCCAAATACCAAGACACTAGAAAGTGGCATCTTGGCATACTTTGAGATCAGACGTTTTCTGCATTTCATGGCGGGTGGGGGGGGGGGAGAGCAGCATACCAATGTAGTGAAATCTGGAAACAACAGCATATATACAGACACAAAAAAAAGTTTGCATATTGCACAGAGCGCTTGAAGATCATAAATCTATGCATGAGAAAGATGTAGTGGAAATTTTGGGGGGGATTAGAGTTTATTTTTGTCATCTCTGTGAGACAGCTACTCATTCATCCAGATCACAGCTAAGAAAAAAGCTGGTCACAGAAATTAGCAGTTTCAGCTCAGCAGCGAAGTCGCCAGCCTGTGAAGGCAGAGAGAAATTGACTAATTAGCAATGCGCACTAAAACTTGACGGTTCTTTATAGAGAGAGAGAAGAGAGAGGGAGAGAGAGGGAGAGGGAGGGAGGGGGGGCTCGCTTTTTCCCCTTCTTTCTTCCAAAGATGTTTGAAATCGCAGTCATTTACGCTCGACAATTTTTACAATAGCCTTGAGCCATAATTTTGCGAGTCTCTCCAGCATCCATCCCCCTGTATGGTCTCTCTCTACCGGCCAAGCACGACCGTTTCTCTCCCCAACCGTGGATTTCCTATTACTCTCGTTACGACTCACTGAGCCCCAGGCCCAAGGATAATGATGTGTTGTTTCTTGGTAGCATAATTTGTCACACGTACATTTTTTCTTCTTCTTCTCTTGCAGAAAGCTCTGCTCCCTCTCTCTCTCTCCCTCTCTCTCCCTCTCTCTCCCTCTCTCTTTCTCTCTTTTCTCCCTCTCCTACATTTTCTTGCTGTTGCTAATTCATGGTGATCAAATGATGTACGACAAAATAAATTGTAAAGAGTGACTGCCTGGAGTTGGGAACCAGAAGGTGTTTCCCCCTCCCAAGGAGAGAGCAAACCTTTAAAAAGGAAGGACAATTGATTTTTGGGGGGGAGCTTAAGTGAGCCTTGACTTTGCAGCTGGTTGAAAGCAGGTAAGTTTCTGGCCTTGTGTCTGCCTTGTGTGTATTTTGTTCTGTCTTTTGGGTTGTTGGGGGGGAAGGGACGGGGAGGGAGTCTTTTCGGGGTGGGGGGGTTAGTTGTGTGGCAAACGCTCATAAAGAATAAAACTCCTACTGCAAGAAATAAGCAGATGGGGGGGGGAAGGCAAAGGAGGAGAACAAGAAGGAAGGGGAACAGGAAAAGATGGGGTGGGGGGAGCGAGACAACGAAGCGGGGAGAGCGAGAGAGAGGTATGACCGGGTCCACTTAAAGGGAGAGACTCTGGTAGATGTTTCAGGAAAGCCAGAGCTTTGGGGGCCGGTGGGGGAGGGGGTCCTGCCCGGGGAGGGAGCTCGAGGGAGGTAAGGGTCCACCTGGAACGGGATGGTAAAGTGAGTCGAGAGGAGCCCAGTGTGGTATAAATAGGAAGCCGGCGATCCAGGACTGGCGCCAGGCAGGGCAGAGTGAGCCGCAGTGGAAGGGGCAGGTCCGGCGGGATCCCTCGGAGCCGGGCGGCGGCGGCGGCGGCGGCGGCGGCGGCGGCTCTCCCGGGCGGGCGGGCGGGCGCGCGGGCGGGATGTGGGCAGAGGGTCCCTTTCTGCTCGGCCCTGGAAGGTGTAATTACAGGTTAAGGACCTGGCGTATCGATTTTGCCTCGCCTCCCCCATCCTGCCGTCCTCCGCCTAGATGCGGGCGGTTCAGACTTTTTTTTTACAGAAGTAGTTCCAGGGCCAGGAGAGTGGGGGTGCCCGAGTCGGGGGCCGCTGGGGGTTGTACCGAGGGTCTCGTAGGGAAGCTGAGGCTTCGCGCGGAGATGCTGGGTGGGATGCAGAGACACCCCCCACCCACGGAACCTGCCCCCCACATTGGACAGGCCCCACCCCCTCCCCCAACACCTGCCAGTTAACTTGAACTTCTCACAGTTACTGGAGTTAAAGCCACTGTTCCTGGTGCCTTGGAGACAGAACCTTTCACGTGAATCCCTCTGGGCCTCCCGGCTCCTGCTCTAAATCCACCCCAGTGGCCCCACTTCCTCCCTCCCCGTCTTCCCCGGTGCCGCCCCGCGAGAGAAGGGGAGATACACGTCTGAACTTCCGCGCTTTGAAATGCGGGGGGCGGGAGAGAGGGGGCCGGGGGTGGGGGAGCTGAAAGATTCTCCTGCCAGGTTTAAAGGCGTCTCTGGGAAATTAGCAAAACTGAGTGGTGACGGGCAAGCCAACAGTTTGCGAAGCAGGCAAGCAGGCAGGGCCGGGGTGAGGGAAATGAGCTAGAATTGATAAGGACAGCTCCCGCCTCTGCCGAGTCCACTGAGCTGGTCCTCACCGCGCTCCACTGCACTTTCCCGGGAGAAGAAAGGGCTTTATCTGCTACCTCAGACTATTAGGCTAGGAGTTTCTCGGGGCAGCACGGATAATCGAAGGGGTTCCCAGCTTTTGGAGGGCTAAGAATCGCCCACCCGCACGCTTGTCAGGTCCCCTTTCCTACCCCCCAAACTGGACCAACTGCGAAAAGCAAAGCTGCAGGCACGAGTTGACCTGGAACCTCCGCCGACGGTCGCCTCTGCGCTCTCCGGGAACCCCCGGCTCCCCACTCCCTGGCCTTTCCTTTCCTCAGGCCCGGCATGGACACGAGCCCACGAGGTGTCTCGGCCTCCGCCGCCACTTTGCCGTCGCTGCTGCCACCTCTGTCGCTGCCAAGAGCCGAGCCAGGGTGGTTTTAGGAAAGTGAGGGACGAAGTGTGTGGGCGGTGGCGAGAGGAGTAGCAGGGAGCTGAACCGGCGCCCCGACCCCAGACAGGGCCCTTGTGGTGGCGCTCACGGATTCAGTGCCTTCAGACCTTACTCCTAGGGTCGGGGTCCTGGGGCGCGCCGGGCAGGAGCCAAGCTGAGCACTGATTGTTGTTCTTCGCCCTCCCCTCCCCTCCACACCCTTCCCCACCCCGACCACACCCACCCCCTCCACTACCCTTCTCCCCTCCCTCCCATCCCCCACCCCTGTCTGCCAGGTTGGAGGAGGATTTAAAGCCAGGTGCGCCGAGTCAGCTCGCCATGTCCAGATCCGGGGACAGGACCTCCACCTTCGACCCCAGCCACAGCGACAACCTGCTGCACGGCCTCAACCTGCTGTGGAGGAAGCAGCTGTTTTGCGACGTGACCCTGACGGCCCAGGGCCAGCAGTTCCACTGCCACAAGGCCGTGCTGGCCTCCTGCTCGCAGTACTTCCGATCGCTCTTCTCCAGCCACCCCCCTCTCGGGGGAGGGGTCGGCGGCCAGGACGGCCTGGGGGCCCCCAAGGAACAGCAGCAGCAGCCGCCGCCGCAGCAGCCGCCGCAGCAGCAGCAGCCGCCGCCGCCGCAGGAGGAGCCCGGGACTCCTTCCTCCTCCCCCGACGACAAGCTGCTGACCAGTCCCCGGGCCATCAACAACCTGGTGCTGCAGGGCTGCTCGTCCATCGGGCTGCGCCTGGTGCTCGAGTACCTCTACACGGCCAACGTGACCCTCTCCCTGGACACGGTGGAGGAGGTGCTGTCGGTCAGCAAGATCTTGCACATCCCCCAGGTCACCAAGCTCTGCGTGCAGTTCCTCAACGACCAGATCTCGGTACAGAACTACAAGCAGGTGTGCAAGATCGCCGCGCTGCACGGCCTGGAGGAGACCAAGAAGCTGGCCAACAAGTACCTGGTGGAGGATGTGCTGCTGCTCAACTTCGAGGAGATGCGCGCCCTGCTGGACTCGCTGCCGCCCCCCGTGGAGTCGGAGCTGGCACTCTTCCAGATGTCCGTGCTGTGGCTGGAGCACGACCGCGAGACCCGCATGCAGTACGCGCCCGACCTCATGAAGCGCCTCCGCTTTGCGCTCATCCCGGCCCCGGAGCTGGTAGAGCGGGTCCAGTCTGTGGATTTCATGCGCACCGACCCGGTCTGCCAGAAGCTGCTGCTGGACGCGATGAACTACCACCTGATGCCCTTCAGGCAGCACTGCAGGCAGAGCCTGGCCAGCAGGTAGGAGACAACAAAGAGGAGGGCGGGGGGTTTGGGGGGGGGTTGGAAGCAGGAAAGGCCGGAGGGAGGGGAGGGGGCAGAGAGGAGCGGGGAGAGGGGTGGGCTGCGCGGGAGGCTCTGGCAAGCTGAAAACAAACGCAAACAAACAATTCAGACTGTGTGGGGAAAGTTGATTTCGGGGTCCCCGAAAGGTCAACGGGGAAGTGGCCTAACAGCATCCCTGAGCGCTAGAAAGCCCACGTTCTCAACATCCCCAGAGCAAGAAATGTGGGACTTGTGAAATTGACAGGCAGGTGGGGCCAAAGGCCCGGGCAGTTACAAGTGCGGCTCTGGAACCCTCTCTAACCAGTCCTCCCTCCAAATCTCAAAATGAGCTGGCTTAAGGAAAAGGATTCTGCAATGACAAGTCCCACCCCACTCCACCTCTTTCCTGCCTTGGGTGAGCAGGAGCGCCCTGGCGTCGCTCCCTGAGGAGAGCTTTCATTCTTTCTGTCAGATACTCAAGGTTTGTTGTTGCTGTTGTTGGTTTGTTGTTGCTGTTGTTGTTTAGTGACTGAGGTCTGCTCCCTTTGGAAGTTAGAGCTCCCAAATGTTTGGTCTATTAGGGTCACTATTGGAAATTCTGGCATCACAGACCCAGGCAAACTTTTCTGTCTTGTGGAAAGCCTTTCTTTTTCACTTTTAAAGGAGAGCAGAGCAAGAGGTTTCAGGATGTCAGAGTGAATCATGCCTAGCAGCTCCCATCTCTAAGGGGAGCACAGCTGAAAACTGGTAGGAGGAGAGTCATCTGGCTCCAGTTAGGTCCTTGCGCTTGCTCTGAAGTCACAAAGAAGTTGGGGACTTTTTGTTGCTCTTTGGAATGTGTCTGTGTGTGCTGCAAATAGGGTTTCATGTCAAAGGGGAGAGAGAAATGATGCCTTTTTAAAACGTTGCTGAGTTTTAACTGTAGGAATTGACAGTCATATTTTATTGGCTCCAATTTTAAAAGCCCTTTTAATGAGCCCTAGCAGAGCGTTTCTTTCTCTTTTTAAAAAAGAGAAACAGTATCTTCTCAGTTTCTCATGATAAAACATCATGATTTCAGATGCCAGGCTATCCCAGCCTAATCCACCAGAGTGTTACATGGTTTAAAAATCCATCATGCCATTTTCCCATTCAGAAGGATGTCTAATGTGGGGGGAGGGGGGTTGATTTTGCGCAGCTTTATGGAATTAAACATTTATTTTTTAGTCATGATGCTTCTACTAGACGCAGGTAGAAATGTTTTAAGAAAAGGAAGATACTCTCTACAGCAATGATGTTCAGGTGAGGCCCACAGGGGAATGGGAAATCTTGGATTTAGAAACCTTCTAAGTTGATTTTCTACTATTTGTGAGAGATGAGTTAATGAATTGTGTCAATAAATGACAGTAGGACAATAGCACAAGAAAGAACTCAAACCCTTGTGTGCTTGAATAGTGAGCACAGGAGTCCAAGTGTGAATAAGAACATGGAATGTACTTTTATTTTTGTAAGAATTTTTCATTTGTCTAAAGATCAAAACTTAGTGCAATGGGCAAATGTCACCACACCACACCATTATCTTAACTTTTATCACTTTTAAATGACCTACAGGTATACTTAACTTAGCATATATTATACATATTCAGGAATTCAGACAACACAGTTATAGTCCTGAACATACATTTACTGGTATTTTTAAAAACATGTAAAATCTAGTAGAAACTCAGAAACCCAGAGGGATAATAAGATTAAGGCTTACCTTGTTTTAAGAGTGACTTTGGGATATGAGCATTACAAATTTGATCTTTTAAAGAATTTCCGAAGCCCTCAATGCACTTTTACCTGATAAGTATGTTCTAGGGCTCAGTGTTAGAACAGTTGACTTTCAAAATGCAAAATCCATTTTCCACCTTCGTCTGGATTCAGCATACCAGCGGGGCCTGCTGGTTCTGTCCTGGTGGATGGCTCAGATACCAGGCTGCCTGGCTCCGTGACGACACCTTCCAGCTTCACTGGGCCATATCATTTGAAGGATATGTAGTGGTGTCTGACCACTAAATGCTTACAAGTGTCATGGATGCTGCAAGAATCTGATACTTCTGCGGTAGGAAGAAAACTGTATTTTTCTTTAAAAGCGGAAGATAGAAGAAAACAGTTCACGTGAACCTGTTGTGGATCTCAAAATAATATAATTTAGCTTTTGTTCCATTATTGATAACTGTAGCATTTTAATTTGGGGGGACTAGTTACATTATTCCAATTTTAATTTGCAGAAAGAAAGAACGACTAACCATCAAGATCTTAACTTTAATGTAGACAAAAATGCTGTAAGTTGTAACCAATAGTGTTATATTGGTCCATTTATTATAGCATCAGCAGAATATAAAAATGTTCTCTCAGACTTATATGTAGTTTAACAGAAGGATAAATGTGCTACACAATTGCTTCTGCAAATACATCACTTTTATTGAAGACAATTGAATGGAGATGCATTGTATATATTACTTTTTATCCACCTATAGTTTTTAAAGTCTAAACATGAAATAATTCCTCAAATTTAGGCAGGGAGTTTAAAAATTAAAATTGACTAATCTGTTGGAAAAAGTACAAAATATAAGGAAAGAGAATCACTTCAAAAAGAATTTATTTTTTTAAGAATACATGTTATCTATTGAAAGGAGGGCTATTAATGTAATGACAGTATTTTAAATATTTTTAAAGATTATTAAGTAATTTTGAATTTTTATTACATCTAGAAAAATAAAGCAACCCAAGCCTGAAGACTTTATAAATACCCAAATTAATATTTAATTTTTGCTCTAGTTGCTTTAGTCTTTCTGAGTATGCCATTATGCTCAGATTCATGTTTTATTTTAGCAAATTAAGCATAAGAATAATAAATTAAAAATAAAAGACTTATTGTCTTATATTCAAACATATGCATAACTAATTTAAGAGGAAAGGACTTCAGGAGACAAAAATTAAGACATTCGAAATCTTACTTCTTGTTTTCTTTTGGTTTTATTGAAAGAAATATAAAACTTAAGAAATAAGTTCTTGAAAAAGTTTCTGGAGAAGTCATTTTTAAAGACTTCTAAAGCATGAAAATTTAATAAGTGACATAACATGCAGTGTTTAATACATTAATAAGTAAATATCAGAAGACATACAGTCTAAGTTTAGCTTAAGCAACCCCAAAAGTTTCTTTTTTATTTGTATTTTTAAAATTTTAGTGCATAATTTAGTAGCTATTCAAATAAGTCAATTTGGACTGGATTCATTAACTTCTTTTTTACATCTTCATTGCATCTCACACTATGTAGCAGTTAAATAAATGCTTACTGAAAGTTGAAAGAATTAAGATTATAAAATAAGAAAGCTCAGTGTTGCACTTCACCAATATGTTCCTCAATCTACATTATTACTATGGCACATAAAAAAAGTCCATTGAACCTTCTACAGGAAAACACCCGTAATAGAAAAGCATTGTTGAAAATAATCATATTTTTTAAAACATTTAACCACCAGCTATAACAGTCCAATGTACAGCCTTATACTGAAGTGTAGTTTTCCAGAGAATATATTTTATAGAAGACAGAAGGCTACCTTATAAAGATTTCACTCTCTAAAAAAGTCTATTTAAGGATTTCATATAAATTAATTTAAAAATCTACTTAAACATCAGGAGCACAATTATCTATTGGCTAAAATGACTTGTAATGTTTAAAAAGCCATTAGATTTCCTAATACACAGCTTTGATTCCTGGCTTTGGTGCTTAGAAAGTGTTTCTTTAAATGTAGGACTATATTTTCTATTGGTTCTCTTCCTGAGGCCTGAGTAACAACCTTAGCAAAGCAAACTAATCTTGTATCCATGTATTCTCTAAATTGTTACTTCCCTTTCTATCAATTTGATACCCTCAGATTAGAAGTGGTTAGGTAGTTAGATTTTTGTATCAGAAGTTACCCAACCATTCAGAATACAATTTATTTATTATGTGAAACAGGACCATTGATTACAAAATTATATCACAGGTATGGGAGCCAGATAGTTATATCCTACAATCAAAAGGCAATTAGAGTAGATATTAATGTGTTGTATTGGCTTAGAGGATTTACTGACAAAAGGGGACATGTTCAAATTTTAATTCATATCTTGTATTTTTTCCGTATTTATGAACATGTTGAGGTTCACTCATTACCTTAGCCAATTTCCAAGTATCTCTATTTTCTTAACTTAAAAATGCAGTAAAAAAATATAACACTTTATTTACAACAGCTACTTTATACCAGAGGATCTAAGCGTTTTATAAACATTAACTTATTTAATGCTCAAAACAGCCCTAAGGGATGAGTACCAGCATTAGCCTCATTCAATAGATGGAAAAACTGGTACACAGAGAAGTTAAGCATGTTGTCCCTGGTTGCACAGCTGCTAAGTGGTAGAACCAAAGTCTGAGCCTGGGGAAGTGTGGCTCTGGAGTCTGTGTTCTCACCCACAGTGTTCCTCTTCTTGCTATGAGCCTCTCCATGCTAGGATATGATCTAGTGATCGTCCTTAGAGTTATATATAGACTTAAAAGACTTTCCTTTTGGAAAGAAACTTGTGAGGGTTAAATATTAACGTGTCTGACTTTAAAAGAAGTTAAGGAAAGGTATTGTTCTAGGCCTGGGGTCAGAATTTTTTTTCCTGTAAAATACCAAATAGTAATTATTTTTGGCTTTGGGAGTCACACAATCCTTGTTAAAATTACTCCAGTCTTCCCTTGTAGCACAAAAACAGGACAATACGTAAATGAATGGGGTGGCTGTGTTATAATAGAACGTCACTTGTGGGCACTGAAATTTTGTATAATTTTCACATGTTATGAAATATTCTTCTTCTTTTGATTTTTTTTCCTCCACCATTTAAAAATGTAAAAACCATTCAGGGAGGAGGGCATATACAAAGACAGGAGGCAGGCCAGATTTGTTGTCTGAGTCATAGTTTGCCAACCCCTGTCCTAGGCACTTGGAATGTATCAATGAACAAAATGGACACAAAATTTTGTCCTTATTCCCGTGTCCTCACTCTAGACCGGCCAGATCTCAGGGGGTTTGTCCTCATTCTAGTGGAAAGAATCCCATTGATCTTTCTCCCTCTGCTTGGAAAGAATACAAGTCTCAATAATCCTACCAATGCCAAATTAGAATTTCAAGTTTCCATAATAAAGCTTAAGAATTTAAGTAGCAATCTCAGGAAAGTAAAGAGTAATTAATTTAAAAAGTGAACGAGCTGCTCATTTTTTTCAAGCTTACTATATAGAGAACCAACTAACATAGATTGGTCATTATTCGGAAGAGGTTTAAATATCATTTGTATGATATTTTAATGATTTCCAATAGGAAAGTAGTCAGGCACATTTAACACATTGCTAAGATTGACGTGCACATGTCCAGCAGACTAATCAAAGCACATAAATGAACATATAAACAATTATTTTTCTAAATGCCATCCTATATCTCCAGCTGCTTTGGTCAAAGGGTATGTGTTGTCAGGACTCCTGACTTCCAAGTGAGTTAGCTGGATTGAGTAAATCTATAGTACCTCCCTGCCTTTTCCAAAATGAGTAACCACTGGAGGAGCCCTCCTGCTGTTGTAGGTTTGGTTTATGTGTCTGTCTCCCTCAGTAGATCAAGTGCCTGACCTTGATCTAGAAATGTGAGTTCAATTTGAATTGATATCGGTCTTAAGTATAATTGAGGTGGACACTTAGAATTCAATTAAGTGTGAATTGAAAAAGCCAATGTTGAAATAAAAATGGAGGTTATTTTAAAGATGACTGACACACACGCAATGTTGTTTACCAACCACAATAGTAACTGTCACTGTTGAGTACCTACCATGAGCTTGACATATTACTTACTTACATATTCTAGTCCTTGTAACATTCTTCTCATCTTTTTAAATATTAGAAAATTGAGGCTCAGAGAAGATAAATAATTTGTCTAATTATCTAGATAAGATTGAGGTGGGAGTCAGTCATCATCGTCTGAAGAATACTCCCTTGTTGCGAGTATATTTTATAGATATGGCTTATACAGAAAGCAAACTCTAATCTACAACTTCCGTATCTTTGTTTTACCACATCACAGAAGAGATTAAAAGTTACAACTTTCTAATGCTTCTTCAAACCCACCCAAACAAAAGGAGTGAGAGGAATATTTTGGAAAGCCAAAATTCTTTCCCATTGGTCTAACATACTTAATTATTAGTTCTGAGATTAAGGAGCTCTATAATGGGGTTGCTGAGATTTTTCACTATGAAATTAACTTACTAAAAATACAATGAGCCAATATATTTAAGTAAATCAATAAAAATAAGAACTTTCAATTTAACTATGAAAAATAATTGTGAAAATAAAAAATAAAACAAAACAAAGCCTAGGAGCTTGAATTTAAACCAAGAGGTTTTTTTTCCCCCTAGATTTCTGTGCATTGGTAGAATACTAGAGTGGTATCAGCTTTGTTTCTGTGAGGACAATAGAAAGCTATTCGTGTTGGTGATACTTACAGGTGATAAATACAACAGGTAGAAGCCAGAATTATAAAAATGCCTGTATACTCTAATAACATAAAATAAGATTACTCTAATTGGAAATTTATTCTGTTTATATTTTGTTTCAAGAAAATCATTTTGACAATTGTTATGCCATAAATGTTTATACCTTCTGTCATTCACTTAGAATTTCAGAAAATATATTCATTGTTATGTCCTTTCCATTAACTTCCAAGATAATTCATGATGCATGAATTACTAGTGATGATTTCTTTAAAACACACACACACACACACACACACACACAAACACTATTATGATATGGGCAGGAGAATGAGTTAACCAGAGGAAGGACTCTCAGTTGTAACATAGATGAAACCGTGAATATATCTATTTCCTTGTGAATATTAAAACAGCCTATCTAGTCACAAATAATATTTATGAAAATAGGGTTAGAACTGTTTGCAACATTAGAATTAAAGCAGAAAGATACTAGAGAAAGCCTATAATCGTGAGGAAATAAAAACAGTGAATGTCTATGATGCAAAGAGAAAATAAATCATAGGGAAGTGAAAGAAGAAGAAAAAACAGCAGTAAGGGAAATACAAGGAAATATGGGGAACCAAGGAAATTATTAAAAGATAAACCATCTGAAAAAGAAAGAAAAAGAGGACTAGCAGTGCAGGAAGATGAGCAAGGAAATTCTAGAGCCTGGAGAGTAGGTGTTCAGTATTTGTTGGACAAAGAAGTACAAATTCAGAAGCATTTAAGTCTCTACATACCCAACTAATATAGTTTACAAGGTTATTGATGGTGTTCCATTGAAAAGAGCAAAAAGTCAGTCCTTTACAAAAAAGACTGTTTCCCCAAGGAAAAGAAAAAGGTCGGGCGCCTGGGTGGCTCAGTCGGTTAAGCGACTGCCTTCGGCTCAGGTCATGATCCTGGAGTCCTGGGATCGAGTCCCACATCGGGCTCCCTGCTCAGCGGGGAGTCTGCTTCTCCCTCTGACCCTTCTCCTTCTCGTGCTCTCTCTCATTCTCTCTCTCTCAAATAAATAAATAAAATCTTTAAAAAAAAAAAAAAAGAAAAAGGTCAATCATGGTATCTTCACTCCTATAATTCAATTCAGTTCAGCAATTACATATTTGTAATTTGAGTTAATTAAGATGTTTTATTAAAAACTCTGTGTCCTTGTGCTAGATAATGCAGTAGTTCCAGAAGTGTCAGAGTTCAAAGGGGACAGTCTGCTATTCCAGTAGGAGGAGATGAAAATATAGCTGCATTCCTTGTAAAATCATCTTAATTTTCAGTATAATTGGAACTGGCAGCAGACCTGAGAAGCATAGGGGCCTTCACAACCTTGGGCGGCTTTTCTAAATCCATGCCTATGACCTCACGACCCCCACAGTGGGAACTTGGGACGATGCATTGCAATATACCACTAATAGGAAGTTCTGCTGTGAAATATCCCCCACGTTTGTACTGAACATAAATATATCATCCACTAAGCCCTGAGCTATGTCCTGAGATGCAGAGTTAAACAAGACAGACACATTGCTGACTTTGTGCAGTTTACAGTGTAAGGAAAAAGAATAAAGAATTACACAAATTAATCAGACTGGTAATATATGCTGCAGGTTAGCAAACTTCCATGGGATAACATGTAACAGAGTCCTATAACCTCACTGGGGAGACCAAAGAAGACTTTCTCTACAAAGAAGTTGAAGATGAGCTATCCAGAGTGATGAGTCTGGAGGAAGGCAAGGCGAGCACCCAGGGAAAGCACAAGCTGGGAGAGGAGCCATGCGCATGAGCACCAGGCAGAGAAACGTTTGGTACCTTCCAGGAACTGAAAGAAGGTGTGAGCGGCTAGGGGTTATGCGGATGCAGGAAGCGTTGTCGAAATTAAACAGGAACTGGTAGGCCCACTAAGGATTATCCACTACATGGCCAAATTCCATAGTGGGAAAATCAGGGTTTTTTTTATTTTAATTTGAACTGAGAAAATAAGCCATAGTATGGTAGAAACACTGTCTCTGAAATCATAAACCTAAATAGGTGTCCTAGGTCCACTTTAGCTGAGCCCCCCCATCAGTAAAATGGGTTAATAATTATAGTTCTACTTGCCAGGATAGCCTGGCACTAGCCTGAGACAATGAAAAAACCATATACACAGAAAATGCTATTTAAAATCGACTTATTAATTTTCAAAGATACAATAAGCAAAATTTACCTGAATACATTTTTGCCTATCAAGAAAACTCTCAAATATATCTGTGATTTCACTGGAGCACAGAATTAGTCAGACTTTTCAGACCAGATGAATGAAGTTGAAGGAACCTGAAGGTGAACACGAGGACATCAGAAGGAAGGGGGAAAATTAGACTTTCTGATTGCTCTCAGTAATCTATATATAATTCTTCAAAGGGAAAATGATGGTCTTTTTAGATGTAAAAGCCTTCCGTCTCTTCCATTCATAGAGGAGAGTCCCTCTTTTTAATCTCATAAACTCAAGCTTAGAGGCTTCGCCCGTTTCTTGCTGTCCCGAGTCCCTCACGTACCTATGTGAGGTCCTGGGCTCCCAGGGCGCCTGTGAGCGGGCTGGTAAATTGCACCTGCGCAGGGACTCTGAACTTCCTCAGAGCTCAGCTGGGCCACCGTATGGAGACTGGCTCACTGGAGGCTGCAGAGAAGTGAACTGAAGAATTACAGTCAGTTTCACTTCCCTGCCTTATGTGCCTTCAGGTCCCTCTGAAGACAGGCGAGGCCAGTGAAATGGAGAGGAGGAAGAGAGACAGCACCAATATTAGAGAAGAAAGAGTCCTTGCAAATGTAGGGGCAATGTAGAAAAACGCGGATAGGTGGATGTGTGTACATGTCTTTGTGTGTACCCACGGAAAAAGTGCATATTGCCGGGTGCTGGCTTTAAGTTTTCTGTGCAGTGATTTCTGAGATGTGTTTTTAACAGCCGAAGGTCTGTTTTGTACACGGCTATGGGAGTGGGACTGTCAACAATTCACAGTCTGGCACCGAGTAAGGAATTACTTGGTTGGGAGGGTCAGTTTTTCATCAGAAAGAAAGTAATCACATTTGTAAATCCCGCTTAGAACAAAGCCGCAGACCACTCTCTGGCCCTGATTTTTAGCACCCCTCAAAACCAACCACACCAGAACATCCTGGGCAAATGGGAAGGATTAGAAGAGAGAATGTAAAATCTGTGAGTCTGAGACAGAAACTTTGAAGGAAAAACTTTAATGCTTTAATACGCAGACCAGGACCTCAGCACTTTCTACCCCATATGCATTAACAGGGGTTCATTGATACTGTTCCGGATCCCAGACAATATTGGTGTATTCTATAGAGGCAGAAGTGTGTGCCTTGTAGCAGAGACCAAGTGGGTGGATTGGTTACCATGACAACTGTACCACTACTGTCAGTGGCAATCCCTGTAATCTCCCTGTTTTAAGGTTTTCACAAGTGTTCCCTCCAAAATGACATTTGTAGATAGGGACTACAGAGTAGAGCTAGGAAATACACATGAGGGGTTATGTTATAATGCAAGTATCTTAAACAGTTCTTTAGCATAGTAGTTAAGACCCGAACGTCACACAGATGTGGGTCAAATCCCACCTTGACCACTTACAAACTGGCTTTCTTTGGGTGATTGACTTACCTTTTCACATTGCTTATCTATAAGCTGTACATAATAATACCCACTTCATTTGGGCAGTTCTGAACGTTGGAAGAATGTATGTACAACACTTCACATAGTTCCTGGCTATGAATACTTTATAATCGGTAGCTTTTATTTTTATGAGAATAGTTCTATTTATATCTAATTTGCTTTTCTGTTCACTTGTTAGGACTCCGAATTCCATACAATGTGTTCTTTCTAGAGCTGGATTATCCCAAGTGCAGCGCTGATAGAGATAATGTTTCTGCTGAAAGTTTCCATTTTATACACCTTTGAATGAACGACAGAGCCTAGGCCAGTCTTGGAGTCTGTTCCATCCTCATGATCTATCCATGTCAGCAATTGACAATGTTAGAAAAATCATGGTGGATTCACATTGAATGACTTTATTAAGCTCTAATTTACATAATACACAATTCCTTTTAAAGTGTAAAATCCAGTAGTTTTAGTATATTCAGAGTTGTGCAGCCATCAGCACAATTAATTTTAGAACATTTAGCAATCAGACCCCATCTCCTTCCTGCCACAGCACCACCCCCCACCCCAGCCCTAGGCAACCACTAATCACTTTCTGTCTCTAGAGACCCATAGTATTGTTTGTTCTGGGCACTTCAGATAAATGGAATCACACAATATGTGGTCTTTTTTCTGGCTTCTTTCATGTAGCATAAGGATTTCAACGTTCATCCATGTTGAAACATGTAATAGTGCTTCATTCCTTTTTATAGCTAAATAGTTTTCCATTGTATGGATATGCCACATTTTATTTATCCATCAATTGATGGACATTTGGGTTGTTTCCACTTTTGCTATTAGCAAATAATGCTGCTCTGAGCAATTTATGTACAAGTTCGGGTATGGACTTAGGTTTCTAGTTCTTTGGGGGATATACCTGGGAGTGGAATCGCTGGGTCATACGGTATTCAGTGAACAATGAATAAATGTTTCACCTTTTGAGGAACTGTCAGATTGTTTTCCAAAGCAGCTGCCCCGCTTTGCATTCTCACCAGCAGTGTATAAAGGTTCCACTTTCCCCACATCCCCGCCAACGCTTGTTGTGTCTTTTTGACCACATCATGGCTGTGAAGTGCCAGCTCACTGTGGTTTGCATTTCCTTAATAGCTAACGATGTCGAGCAACTTTTCACGTGCTTATTGGCCACTCATTTTGTTTGTTTGTTTTGTTTGGAAAAATATCTAGTCAAATCCTTTGGCCATTTCTTAGTTGGGTTATTTGTCTTTTTCTTATTGAGTTCTGAGCCTTTTAAGGATTTTTAGTATAGCTCCTAGATCATAGCCAGGGCCCATCTTCTGCAGGAATTGGCTGCTGTAGCTGACAAAAATGAAAAGAAAATGCATACAGATTGTACAGTGAAAACTCTCAAGATACTTTTATATGATACATATGTCTATTACTAAAACTCTTGGTGTTGAGTATGACAGAGACAGTATCTATGATCGATTTTGTTGTTTATTTTCTTCTCTGTATGATTATTCTGGCTTTATGTTGACTTAGGCATTCTATTTCTCAACTGATAATTTGGACTCGGTTTAGCAAAGCTTTCATTCAAAAAATATCCATTAGATTAATTTATTTAAATTTTCTTAGAGGTACATAAGACATTTCTATTCAAACTGTGTTTATACAATAACTATTTTAGGGAAATGAGGTGAAATTCTTTGGTTGCCAAGACAATGGAATGAGGTGATATTTTTTGGTTGCCAAGACAATGATAACTCACGATAGCCACCGCAGAAGAAGAAATGTGTAAAAAGAAAACAAAACTGCAAAACAGATGCTCTCAATTGGAAGGGGCTGCAAAAGTGTTCCTTATGGGGCTCAGCAGGAAACAGCACAGCCCAGGATTTTCAGTCATGGCTGGGTTTCAACTAAAGTCTTCACGACACGTATCGCCAAGGCGGTTTCTGCCATGGAAAAGCTAAATTTGACATGAGAATAACTTGCCCACTTTCATCTTCCTTTGCTACAGTCTCCTTGCAGTTTTCCTCAGGGATAAAAAAATACCTACTACTCTTGACAAGAAATTGCATTTACAACTCTTGGTAGATTAGGTATTATTACTTCACTAACTGTTGCTTTGAGTGTATGGATATGGAAGAATGTTCAGCAAAACACTTCCTAAACTTAATGTTTATGCTTCTGGATAGACAATTTCTATTTTGATTATGAATCTCTTTGAACATCAAATGTTTGCTTTCTGTTAAGGTTTACAATCTCCATTACATAACGAAGAAGACTCCAGATCTGGGGGCAAAGTGGTAGGAATTCTGATGTGGATTTCTTTATCTAGATACAAAGTGTTATCAAAGGTATATGATAATTTTATAGTTTCTAGTATGCACTGCCAACAGATCCCAAGAAAGCAGGTAACCTCTCTAAATTAGTCATTTGTGTATGTTTAAAAGGCAGGCGTCTTACTCACACAGAGAAGGTACTAATTCTAGCTGTCACTTGAGTATTTCTGGAAGCTAACAAACTTTCAACTGTCCCTCAGACATTCTTATATTGAAAATTTGGAAAAAGAGAAAGCAGCTGAAGCAAAACTGAAATATGTAAACATCACTCTAAAGCGCTCAAAGAAATTCAAGGTATGGGATTTCTCCCGACGCAGAAAGCAGCAAACTAAACCGGCAGCAAGTAGTCTAAGTAAAAAACTCTATTCCAAGGAAGGGGCACCCCCTGTACAGAAAGGAGCCCCTCAAGCCTTCCAGCAGCCTAGTCAAACTGAGAGCCCAAGTTCCAGAAAACGATAGTCTTTTTGACCTAGAAAGAATAATTCTCAACTCAGAAAGCTGTGTCTGGAAATGCTTCACTTTTTTTTATGGCAAGGAAACTGTAGAGTCTCAGAGCATAAGAAACACTTAAAATTTGTGAAAGCACAAAGAAATTCATGTCTGTGGCTTTACAGACAAGAATTAGAGTCTGCCACAAAAGCGGATGTGAGTCACTTCTCTCCATTAGCTTGTATCTGTTATTATCCCTCCTTGTTGCCCTTCCTCCACTGGAACATTGTTACCCATTACATTTACTACATATGTACAGGACTTGAGCACCAAACAGAGGAGTACACAAGGACCCTACCTCCCCACATTCCAAATTCTCCCTAGAGAGTATAGATGGCAGGCTGCTATAAAGTAGTTATTTTGTGCTAAAATTAGGAAAGCTCTTTCTCAAGGTAGTTATGTACATTTCACCATAGAAGGCTCCTTCTCAAGTGTCTGTTCCCCAAAGTGAGTGTGAGATTCATTGGTCTCTTTCTGCCCTGCATTCCTGTTGACTGGACGGTTCTGAGGAAAGCTGTATTAGTCTGCTTGAGCTGCCATAGTAGAATAACACAGGCTGGATGGCTTAAGTAACAGGAATTTGTTTCCTCACAGTTCTGTGAGGCTGGAAGTCCAAGGTCAAGTTGCCAGCAAGGTTGGTTTCTGGTGATGTCTCTCTTCCTGGCTTACAGAGAGCATCCTTCTCTGTGTCCTCACATGGCCCTTCCTTGGTGGGCAGAGGCAGAGATTCCTGGCATCTCTTCCTCTTCTGATGAGGACACCAGTCCTATCAGATTAGTACCCCACCCCAATGACCTCATTTAACCTTAATTATCTCCTAAAGACCTATCTTCAAGTACAGTCACATTGGGGGTTAAGGCTTCAACATATGAATTTGGGGATATACGATTCAGTTTGTAACAAGAGCCAATAATAGGATCCAGGAACTAGAAAACAGGTTAGGGAAGCTAACTGAATTGTTACTTCTCAACTAGGTCTATAGGGCAAAGTTATATAGGCGACTGAGCAATGATCCAAGTCAGCCATACATTAATCGCTAGTCCAGGAATACAAAGCTGGAAGAGAAAAATATCCTCTTTCCTCGGCCTCATAAGGTCTTGCTTCAATCAGTAGTTCTCTTAAGAAGCAACAACAGAGATTTTTAATGAAATATATCTTCCCTAGCCCTACCTCTAAATAAATTTTTAGAGATTCTAAATAAGATTCTAAATAAATTGAGATTCTAGGGCGCCTGCGTGGCTCAGTTGGTTAAGCGACTGCCTTCGGCTCAGGTCATGATCCCGGAGTCCCGGGATCGAGTCCCACATCGGGCTCCCTGCTCAGTAAGGGAGCCTGCTTCTCCCTCTGACCCTCCCCCCTCTCATGTACTCTCTCTCTCTCTCATTCTCTCTCTCTCAAATAAATAAATAAATCTTTAAAAAAATAATAATAAATAAATAAATAAATTGAGATTCTAAATAAATTGACCTGGAATGTAGACCCAAGAACCTGCATATTTTGCTACTGGTGGTTTTGGACCACACTTTGAAAATCATGAGACTAAAACAAAGAATTGCTTCTGCTTTCCAATTTGCAACATATCTGTTGTAGAAGATGGGAAAACATGCTAACAGTGATTTACTGAAAGCTAAGTTTGAGGGAAATGCGTTGCAAAATTAAAAGAAATCTGATAAACTGACATGAGAATGGGGGAAATGAGTCACAGGGAAAGTTATTGGAATTACCAGACTCTAAGGGATTTATTTCCTGATGATGGGACTGGGGTACCTACCTCACTAGAGAATTTTCAGAATAATGCAAGCCACATAGTTAGAGTGTCCACAGTTCAGCCTCAGAGAATGTGGTCAATTTCCCCAGGATAATTTGTTCCTGCCTGGCAAAGATCTGATGATTGAAACGGACATTGTCATGGGTTGGTTGATTGGGAGGGTCGGGGAGGCTTCCACGCAAACAGATGCCCTTTCCAGGGGGAACACTGGGGAGCCTCTTAGCGTCGCAAAGCCCTGGAGTTAGGGTTTACTTCAGCATGAGCCCCTCCAGGGTTGGTGAAGCAGCAAAAAACAGAAAGAACTGGCTCCCCACAGGGAAGGAGAAGAAAAAGAGGAGGAGGGTAAGAGATTCCTATTTCACCCACAGCAGCAGGGTGTCCCTAAGCTGGATCCCACAAGCCACACCTCATTGTCTCCACAGCACACACACCCCGGGCCTTGCTCAGTCCCTTGCTGCTTATCTACCCAAAAGTAAGGGTAACCTTCTTTATTTATCTTAACCCCAGGATGATTTCATAGGATTATTCTTCCCCTCACATCAAATTCTGAGCCCATTTAGAAGGTATCAGCTGAAACTCCCTTTGCTTGAATTAAAGATGGACACTTATTAATTGCCATGAATATTCCAAGAGAAGCCTGGAGTAATATATTCGGTTACTAACTAACTTTTCTCACTGTCTTCCTGCATGGCCACTCCTGCAGTGACTCTCCAACTGGAAACAGCCGGCTTGGCAGGAGGCTGGCTCCAGCTCCTCAGAACGAGCTTCCTAGTTTCCCCACGAGAAATCTCTCCCTGGAGTTAAGAGTAATGGGTAAAATCAGGCTCCAGATCATGAGGTAGGATCTGGCCACGCTCCCCCGCAGCATCATCCAGAATGGCTGGACTTTCTTTGGAATGCTGCTTCTGTTAATATATTCATTTTGACTGTTAGGACCTAGACCCTCAGAGACAAGTAACTGTAGCCGGGTATTTGATAGACTGAACTTGAATTTTCAACATTATTCCGCGATCTTGTGTCTTTCTGCACTTTTTCTTATGCAGCAGGTACCCATTTCCCCAGGTCAGGAAGTCACTCTTATTTCTTCGAAAAGCCGGCCAGATGGGCAGGAGAGAGAAAGGGAGAGAGAGAAGAGTCTCCATAATGAGATTAGTTCTCAGGGGGCAGCATAGCCTAATAATTGAGCTTTATTAGGAGTTTAAATGCAGGCATTACTTATGAGTCCATCACTAGCATGAGAGTGACACTTTATCTCCTCCTGTCACCAAGCCACCCAGAGCTTGAATGGCTCCTTTGTGACAGGCTGCATTGAACCACTTCTCCCTTGAAGAAGGAGAAGAGCTTTCTCCCATTACACAAACGTTGGTTGTCCCTGCCAGCCTGTTCGGTAGCAAGCATCTGTGCTAGTGAGCAGTGAGATCCTGTGTCCCACTTGCAGGCATGAGGATTAGTCTAGGAGGTAATACTTGCCACTCAACTTCCTCACAGGGATGCAGGGAGGATTAATGAGATGCTATTTCCATTGCAATTTATGCTCTTCAGAAGAAAGGCACTAAGTACTAGGTATTAGAATTAGGGATTATATAGGTAATCAAGCAAAGAAGATATTCAACTGCTTCTAGTTACTAAAGGAAGCTTTAATCTGGGAGTTGTGGAAGGAGGGGGGAAATGCAGTGAGTCTAAACTTGGCCGGGAGCCATGGTCCCTCATGAAGCAAAAGACCAAGGATGGAGTGTGAAGTGCTATGTACAGTATAAACATGGACCTGTTCTGGCCCTGAAGGCTTATGATTTATGATCTAAGGTAGGAGGCCTACATTTCGTGGACTCAGATGAAGGCTTTCTTGTCACATCTACCTCTCCCATCATTAGCCAGTCTACCGGTTTGGTCCCAGAGGAAAGTGGCAAAAGCAGAAGCAAACTACCCCATCCACATACAGGAAGACATGGTCACATTTCCTAATCCACCTGGAATTCGCACGTGCCAGGGAGGAATTGTGGAAGACCCTGGCACGCTACAGGGGCTCGGGCGAGGAGTGAGGGGGCAGGAAGACGCTTATTTACAACTGCAATGTGCAAAGCTATGGTCCATAAAGAGGTGGATCTTCTCACAGCCAAACATAAGCAATGGCAGAGTTGTAATGTAACATGGTTTCCAGAGGTTCAGATCTTAAAGTCGCTGCTTCTTCCACTTATTATAGTGCGTCCTCAAACTATGTTTGCCTTCCTCTGGTAGGATGTGAGACAATTTCAGACGGCACACTAAAAACCATTTTTAAATGTATTGTAATAATTAGGTTAGACATTACTACATTTGAGCCTGTATTAGAAATAAACAATTAACCCGTGAAGTCCGTAAGTCATAAATATGATTGCTTAGAGCAATAATTCTCAATATTGCCTGCACATTAGAATCACATGGAAAGCTTACAATGAAACAAACAAAACAAAAGGGCAAAAAACCAATGCTGGGTCCCACCTTCAGTCATTAAACCAGAATCTCTGAGAACTTGACCCCATCCTAGAGAGTTTGTAAAAGCTTTCCCAAGTGATTCTACAGAGTGAGCAGCACTAGGAACCACTAAGATAGAATGGGATTAAATATTTTTTTATTTTATTTTATTTATTTTTTTTAAAGATTTTATTTATTTATTTGAGAGAGAGAGAGAATGAGAGATAGAGAGCACGAGAGGGAAGAGGGTCAGAGGGAGAAGCAGACTCCCCGCTGAGCAGGGAGCCCGATGCGGGACTTGATCCCGGGACTCCAGGATCATGACCTGAGCCGAAGGCAGTCGCTTAACCAACTGAGCCACCCAGGCGCCCCATTAAATATTTTTTAAATGAGCAGTTTTAAATAAAATATTAAATATTTATTTTTAAATAAAATATTAAATAATATCATAGTGTGTGGATATGGCAAATATCACAAAGTTTTTACCTTGTGCTAATAACTGAAATGTGGTAAACTTTCTCTCTATCATGGGTAGCTCCCATTCTATGAGACAATAATAATCCTAAAGAACAAAGAGAAAAACAGGGATATCCAATAAAAATCATGAATATAGTGGTATGACAACAGCAAGGCTGATCATTTGGACATGCTCAAGTGGGCATTAAGGACCAAAGGGTTTAGGTTGGTGCCGAGGAAAGGTGCAGTTTAGATCTGGGTGTTTGTCAATAAGACTGTTGCCCAAAGTATTACCCTCTGACTCTTCCACCTTATAGTTCAGAAACATGGCTTTTCCTCTTCCCCTTTTGCCTTCCGTGTCCTCACCAACCATACTCACTGACTGGACCTTAAAACAGATGAGAGGAAAAAAAAGGGGGGGTGACCAAGAATCAGTAACGATGTGTTTTCTTGAAGGTGGGATTACCAGTGACTCTTCTCACCCACTCGTCGTTTTGTTTATCATTTCTTCATTCATACAAGAAGCATTTACTGACCACCTAATATATTCTAAGTCCTTTTTGCTTGTAAGTGTAAGTCAGAATTTTTCTCAGCGAGCATGAGTTGTCTTTATGATATGATCAAACAAATCTTAAAGTTACTTCCATCTTAGAAAAACTGAACCCTGTATATGACTGGCCATTCTCCAGTCACCATGCAGCCAGGCTCGTGGTGGTAGGAAGAGCGGCAGCTCCAATGTCAGAAGCTGGGAAGCTAAGGCATTTCCAATTATTCCTGACCCTGAGAATCACCAAGTGTGAGAAAACCCTAGAGACATTTCCTCTGTGAGACAGAGGAAATAAAACTCATCCTGAGGCACTAGAAAAGATTCCCAAGCCCTTTTTCCTCTATTCTTTCATCTGTTAAATGGGGATAATGATACTTTGTGTTTACCTACCTCAGAAAGGCATTATCAGGTCTATTTAAAGGCTCTTCCGATGAAGGCTGCTGTGTAATTACCAAGAACAGCTATGATACAGAAACCTAAATACAACAGCAAATCAGCTGGAACAGATTCTCAAGGGAGTTTACTTCTCTGGAAAAATTTAAGAAAAGGGTAGCAGCTCTCCTCTGGGGACTTTTGGGTACCATTCTAGCTGGAAGTTTAGGGAAGGCTAGCTGATTTTCCAAGTCTCCTCCTGGCCAATCACTCAGGATCTTCCTCTGCTTACTTTTCCCCAGGGTCTAAGCAGTTTCCATCTGAAATTCCTCTTTCAAGTTTTTTCAGACCTTAACTCAGAGACTCTTTTATCCCTGAAAAGAATCGCAAGCAAGGCATTTACCTGTGAGAGAGAAAGAGAGAGGAAAGGGAAGTTATAATGTGGGGACAATGTGCACCTTATAGATGATAGGTAATAGGGGGATTTCTTTGATAGTTTTTAAAAAGAGGACTGAAGTAGTTGATCATTAACGTCAGGCTTTGCTGAATTTCATTTGACAAAGTTATGGAGGGTAGATCCAATGGGAGCAGGAGCACAGAAAACAGGAACACCATTCCTCCATCAGCTCAGGAGAGAGCCAACCCAGCTGATTCAGGCTAATACACTTTGGCTGAATATAGAGATAGGCTGAAGAAACATTATGGGTCTAGAATAGGACTTAGCAAAACATCAAAGATAGGAAGAAAAAGGAAGAAGTATCAAGATTATCATAAAACTTGGTGACTTGGATAAGGTGTAGTGACATCCTTAACAGAGAGAGAGAGAGAGAGAGAGAGAGATAGCAGACCAGAGAATGAGCAGTTTGAATTTATTAATGAGATCTGGATCCACACCACTGTAGAAAACCCAATGGTTTTGTATTTTTGTGAAACTTACTTGTGCAGTGAAGATTCTGGCTATTTATAAACGGCACAACCTATGGCTTCTGAAAGACTTCTAAGCAATATAAGAAAAAGCCAAATCGCAATGATTGATTTTCACATGAGTGACTGATAAGGTTAATAATTATGCAGAATAATAGTTATCATTTATCTATTGATAACCATGGGAACTACATAAGAATTTTCCATATGCAACCCAAATGTCAGCTGGTGTCTTCCCGGATCTGGTAAAACTGTTCCAAACCCCACCAATGTCATGGCCTAGGGAAATCCAAAACCCATTCTCAGGTCTGCAAATCCCTGGGGACTTGCATCTCCCTGGCTTTTCCGCCTCCCAGACCAGACGTGAAATTGCCCATTCACTCACTGCTTGTGTAAAATGCCAAGCCATCACAGGCTTAGTGAAGTCCATTGAAATTGGAAAGGAATGGGAATGAGTCATAACTTCTTCCAATCTTCTCCAGCCTCTCTGCTGGATTATGTCAGAGGTACCAGTTGTTCTCTCCCTTCACTAGGCAGAGACACTCATTTCCAAGGCATCAGCAGCACAAAGTACTCTTCATTTGTTAAAGGGACTGGCTCTGGAAGGTGGTTTCATTCGCTAGTAGCAACCATTTATTTTCCCATTACACTTAACCCTCATGACATTCCCACTTTACAGATGAAGCAACTAAGGCTTAAAGAGCCCAAGAATATAAACCTATGAAGTGGCAGAAAGAGAATTTAAATTCAGGTCTGGCTGACTCTTACATTAAAATTAACGTGGCCTTTAGAGGATGGGAAAATGATTATCTACTCCAGTTTACTTTGCCACTTCAAAACTGCATAGTTTTTCCATCAAATCTCTATGTTTCAAAAAAAAAAAAAGGCTATGTACTCCTAAAGACCGTAGATGAGGAACTCTAGAGTAAAAACCCCAATGAGTTAGCACTGTTACAGAGAGAACAAGTTAAGATAATTAAAATATCTAAACAATGGAAATACAGCACTGTTATTTTTAAGTAATAAAACTGGGATGGGAACATAGGCCACTAGCTTATCAAACCTGCAAATTACACAAAGAAATAGCTAACACTGATGATGATGAGGAGGAGGAGAATGGTAATGATAGCACTTACCTAGCGCTACTATACATGCTTGGCAGATATTATCTAATTTAATGAAAAAAAAAACCCTATGCCTTTTAAGTCTGTTGTTATCCCTATTTTATAAATAGGGTTAAAAAAGGAAAAGAGGCTAGCCCAAGGTCATTCATCTCAAAAGAGCTAAAGCCAGGGGCACCTGAGTGGCTCAGTCTGTTGAGCGTTTACCTTTTGGTTTCAGCTCAGGTCGTGACCTCAGGGTTGTGGGATTGAGCCCCACGTTGGGCTCTGCGCTAAACTGAGAGCCTGCTTGGGATTCTCTCTCCCTCTCCCTCAGCCCCTCCCCCTGCTCGCTCTCTCTCTTAAAAAAAAAAAAAAAGAGGCCTGGGGTCTTGCCCAAGTTGTAGGACTTATATCCTTAACAACTTAACAACCAGGCTCCCTGTTTCGAGAATCATGATGTTTTCAATAGAGTCCCCTCTAGGATGGAAGTAAGTGCCATGAGGGACAAGGAATTTATACTTCGTGTTCCCACCAACAACTCTAGTGTTTAGAACAGTACCTGGAACATAGTAGGAACTCAATTAATAACTGCTAAATAATAAGTGAATTGAAACAAGATATCTAAATCAGTAGAGGATATAAAAACCTTTAAAAATAGTCACACGTTGATGTTTAAGATATTTAACCAGAAGAAATATAAGATAGGAAAAACCTGGCTGAAAACATTTGGTTTAAAAAAAAATCTGTATTCATAATCCTCTGGAAGCTGAACAGGAACCCAACACTGCACTGTGACCGCTAAAAGACTACTGTAATTTTATACTGTAATTTTATAAAGCCTTAATTGATATATATACTTATATAATATGTATCATATCACATATCATATTTGTTACTTTGTGCACAATTCTGATCACATCTTAAAAAGGGGACAGTAATAGTCTAGAAATACTCAAAGGAGGTGAGTATGACAGTAGGGAAAATGGAAACTTTCTCAGAAAGAAATAAGGATTTTCGACACTAAGTAGAGAAGACATATGGCAACTATCTCGCAATATTTGAAGTGCTGCCATGACACAGATACAGGAACTTGCTCTTTTTTTTCCTAGAACACTTAGGTAGATTTTCAGGTCAGCATAAGGAGAAAAATATATTTAACACAACTGTCCAACATCTTTTAACAATAAGGTGCATTTGAAAAACCAAGGTCCATTTTGTTATAAATTGTCAAATTGATAAAAATAATTACCTATAAAAAAACTATTAAAAAGATTTCTACGTTAGGGAGAGAGGGGGACCAAGTCAGTGACCTCAAGCCTGGCTATATGCTAGTTAGAATCAACTGAAAGACTGTGAAACATTATTGATTTTTAAGGCGTCATTCCAACTGAATCATAATCTCTGGGAGTGGGGACCTGAGAATCTGTATCAAGAATCCAAATTTTGTAATCCCCTCAGATGATCCTGGTGACTCGCCAGGCTTGGGGATCACCGATCTAGGTTACTTCAAAGTTCTCTTCTAACTCTCTGATTTAATGATTCTTAGAAGATTGCAGAATGTTTTCTTTAATAAATAAATGAGAAAAGACTTATAATCTGTAAAATGAATTTAGTCTAAGTGTACATAGGTCGCACTAAAGTACCAGCAGACCACCCGATTTCTTCAACAGGTTAAAACTCTCCTTGCAATCTAGTTAATGAAAACTTTTTCCATGTATCATGGAAAGGTAAACTTTATCTGGCCTGTTTCCCAATTATTAAAGTTCCAAATCACTGAAATATAAATAAATGAGACTTTACCGTACTTAGAACACCGGTATGATGAAAAATTTGTTTACACCGGGAGGTTTTAGGTCATCCTTCAATCATTCATCCCCGGAACCAAAGTACATATGCGCATGAGCACACATGCATATACACACGCGCATGCGCGTGCACGCTCCCCCCCCCCCAACACACAAATGTGACACATGGTAAATGTTGGGCACTTACTGAGTTGGAACAAAGGAGACCTTCAAATTCCATCGCCTTTTTAACCTTATATTTTTCTAGGCAAGAATCTGAGAAGCCAAATCAAAGGCATCTAAATCATGTTATTAATCATGACATACTAAGCTCTTTGTCTCTAATTCCTCGTCTTTTAAACACATTACTTTGGTCTAGGTGGTGCTAAGTTGAGGAGTAAACGGGAGTATTTTGAAAATATTAACAAATTTGAAGAGATCATATTCACTTTGGCTAAATTGGTTCCCTATGTAAAGAGCTATACCAGGTAGCCATTTGAAGGAACTCTAATTATTGCAAAAGGGCTACACCTGTAGATTTTTCCTAATCTAAAATTAAACCTGTAAGGCTCTGCTGGAATCATTTAGAAAAGAATAATTGAAACTCCCTTCAGCAAGTTAATTCAGATTCTCCTAATTTTACTTTTCTGGTTCACAAGGTATCTTTTTTATCATGGTGTTTTCAAATTGAAACTCACACACATCAAATAAATAGCACGATAATCAGAGGTTTCAATATCCAATACACACTCATTATTATCTGTCATTATTGTCAGTGTCACTATTATAATTGCACATTGTAAAAAGAATGGAAGCTTTTCCACAGGAATTATTCACATGTATTACTTTCTAGGAGTAATTGAATAGTTGACATTGCATTTATATCAAAGTAAAATATGTGATGGTTTTTCTCATTTGTTTTATTCTTAAGAAACAAGAAATGTAAAGTGATCTCTATTAGTCCCCTTTATTTGGATCCAGAAAGGTTCAGTTTTATGTAATTTCCAAATGTATATTTTCTTATAACAAGGCTCAAAAGATATCCAATATGACTAAAGTGATAATTTTCCAAGAACATATAAGGTAACAACTGCGTAGTGAAGTCCTCTTAATTAGCTTATATTTATATACATGAACTCAACAAGAATCTCAGTAAAAAATACTACTTTTCTTTTTTAACTATTTAAGCAGGTTTGGTATGTTGAAATGAAGCCCACGTTGTATTGCCAATATCTACAGATTAATAATAATTTACCTTAGAGTTTATGTAGAACTTTCACTTCGTCATTTTATGTAATCCTCATGACAATGTGGATTAGAGACAAGCAAGTCAGATACTATTAATCTATTTAAAGATGAGAAAACAGAGGCTCCAAAAAGCCAAGTAATTTATACAATATTACTCTGCTAAATAGAAAATTAGCCTTAGAGGAGCTCCTGGTTGGCTCAGTCAGCTGAGTGTCTGACTTTGGCTCAGGTCATGATCTTGGGGGTCCTGGGATTGAGCCCCATGTTGGGTTCCGTTCAGTGGGGAGTCTGCTTCTCCCTCTCCCTCTGCCCCTCCTCCTGCTGATTCTCTCTCTCTCTCAAATAAATAAATAAAATCTTAATTAAAAAAAAGGAAAAGAAAATTAGCCCTAGAATCCCGGTCATCTGGGTCTTAATCAGAAGTTATGGTAAAATAAAAATTAAAAAAATAAATTTGAATTTTAGAAATATCATAGGCCTGGTAGCATTAAGAGGCCTAGGCCTCAACACTCTTTAGGCCATTTTATTTTACTATGGGAGTCTTCTAACATCCCTGTAAGAGGGAGTTATTTCTGTGCCTTTAAGGCTGTTTTGACAGTCAATGGAGAAAACGGGGAGAAAAACATTCACATGTGTTCTGTGAGTCTATGTGTTCTTTCTTCTGCCCTCTGCTACTTCTCACATGCTTTATCCTATTTTTGGTTTCTATGTGAATCACCTTCAGAAGGTAGAGTTTTAACCTTTATTTAGACTTAAATAATATCGATACTGATTAGAAAACTGAGTGACACAAGCTTTAGAAACAAAATAATCCAAGGGAAATGCCATAACAAAGTTGAATGAATGATAATATGAATTAGTAATGCAAGATTTAAAATGTGTTTTCACTCACTACAAGGCCATATGTGATGACCTTAAAACACAGCTCCTTCACAGAAAACACACAACCAGTGAGGGTAGGTAGAATTTCCTTTCCTTCCATGTAATTCTTCATCACATTCCCTGAGGAGGCTGGATGGTTTAGAGATTTATCTTAGTTTATGTGGAGGCTTTCATGGCTGCTATGCTAGCTAGCCCTTTGAGTCACGTCATTGTTGGCAGGGGTGAAGGTTGTTACCATTTGCCAGCTGTTCAGTGGCTTAGGTATTGGTAGTCTCCGGCCAGTTCTTAGAGGACAGATGGCAGTGCGTGGCTCTTTGGGCAGAGAGAACAAAGACTCTAGATCCTCTCCTCATCTGCGGAGATGGTCCATCTAAACTGCTGTTGAAAATCACCCATGTGGATGTGTCCAGGGAAACTGGCCTTATCAATTAATGAAACAACCCTACAAACATCGCTAAGTCATTCATTTCTCTCCATTTGTCATTCATGAAACACATTTTAAAAGCAGTACCTTTATTTAAATATGAAAACAGAGATTGAATTAGATTTCTTCGGTCCCACTACAGCTTCCCTGAGTCCTTTCCTCTTCCGCCTGACCATAGCTATCTGGCAGCTGGTAGATGTGTCTGTCATGACAGCCACAGAAGGGCGCCTTCCAGTTGACCAGGAAACGTCGCCACAGGGTACCCAATAGCAGCAACCTAAAAAAAGAGTACTTGCTCTCATCTTGACTTGTCTTAGACTCATAGAGTGGTTGATTATTTGGACCAAAATGACAATAATAGAATAGTCTTCTATTAGTTCTGCAACCATGCATTTAGGAGATTACATAGCACATCAATTACATATGTTCTCATTTCAAAATAACAGAAAGCTACTTACTGTACTGAGTTTCCATCACCCCTCTTAGCAGACCACCCCAGTCACTGAAATCCTCAAAGGATGGAGCTCTTTGCTATTGGATTCTGGTTTTGTTTCACAACTACTGGTCTATAAGGCATATGGGTACAGTTCCAAAGTACTTTAGATTCAAAGAAACGAGGGGGCTTTTTGTTGGTGACAAAATTAATACTGTAAGCTGATATTACACTAGGCATCCTTCCGGAAGTACAGCCCTTCTATCCATGATTGCCTGATAGGAGTTTCTCCAGAAGGTATTTTTTGTACTGAGGCATATACAATGCATTCAATGGCACCAGAGTTTCATTAAAGGAATTCTCCTGTTCCCTTCCTTCACATGGAAATGTCATTAACTCTATTAAGTTAACTCTCCGAATGTTAGGTTCTTAACCAACAAACAGTGCTTCTCCACAAGGGCATACTTTGCCAAGCGTCCTTGAATCAGAACGATGGGCTGACTATGTAATAACAGATTGAGAGCCACCACCGTGGGTTGCGATCATATTTAAGAGGAACCCTTTTGTATTTATTGACTTTTTTCCTTCAGTCATGCTTGTTCTGTTTCTTCCACCACCACCTTCAGCCTTTCAGGTAAATGAAAAGTTCAATTATATGTAAAGCGACCGTTAAATCAGCAGGCCCCTCGTGGGGGTCTGGGGCTCCCCTCCCTGCTCCAATCGCAAGTGTGCTCAATCCATTAGCCTTCCTGAGGATCGCACATCCATCAGGTCGAGTGTGCTGGCCAGGGTGCATCTTACAGCTTTTACTGCATATGAGACATTGCAGGCCTGTTCTCAGGAACTGCCAGGCAGACTGGGAATCACAGTCACGGTTAATAGCAGCGAATTGCCAGCTCTTGATGGGTGGGTAGTCACTCCTTTCAGTGGTTGCCCCCTGGGGGAGAAGGTAGAAAAACAGAGGGAGGGAATTAGAGTGACTTTGCACAGTTGAGCAGGTTCATGCGGCTGGATCAGTGGCAAGCATTGGCAGGGCTCCACTCTGGGGAGGCTCAAAACAGCCTCACAGTCTCATTTTTACCAATTGGTGCTGCTGTGTCACCAGTGGTACCCAAGGATGGGGGTTGGGGGGTGGGGGGCTGGGGCAGGGAAGGGAGGGGGCGCTGGGAAGGAGATGAAGGCGGAAGTCTCAGCTAAATTAAACAAACAAAAAGTCTTCTTGATGCTGGTTAACCTTCCCCAGTTAGCCCTGTGCTACTAATTGTACCAAACTGGTATTCGAAGTTCCCTGGGTGATTAAAGAGTTGGCTCACAAACTCTCTGCATAACCTTAATTTTTTCAAGGTTCTTTGAGTGGAGAATGGCTTATAATAATGATTTTGACTAATACGATTTTTGACATGCAACTTTAATGCTTAACCTTAGTACAACTCCAGAGCATTTCATGTGTACTCAGCTGTAAAGAGTGATGATTTAAAGGGATAATATAAGAAAAAGGTCGTTCTAGAATGAACCTCTAACAAATTGCATAAAGGGAGCTTATTATTCCATGAGTATGGGGATATGCTGCTCTTCTGATCATTTTTCTGCTTGGTTCAAAAAAACTGTTGAGACATGAATGGGAGAAGAAACAGGAAAAAATGAAATAGAAATCTGCAAGCAAGGAACATTCTTTTGATGGTTATGATTTTGCGTCGCCACTAAAAAGGCTCTACAATAATGTGGTTATTCATCTCCTCTTTTGTTTTGGGTGAAGAATTCGCTCTAACAAGAAAATGCTGTTATTGGTCGGAGGCTTGCCTCCTGGGCCGGACCGGCTCCCCAGCAACTTGGTTCAGTACTACGATGATGAAAAGAAGACATGGAAAATACTCACAAGTGAGTGCCCTTCTTTATTTATTTGCCCACCTATTTGTTTCAGGTTAGAGCTATCTCGATGAATTCGAAAACATGGCTAATCAAATTAGACATTTTATTGATTTGTTACCCTTTGTAGGTCTGTTTATGTATAACCGGGGATTTAGAGTAAAAGACTAAATTAACATTGCAGAGGTGGCCAATTTGGTAGTCGAATAGGCCTAAATTAAACTGGCCTAAAAGCACTGTGTGAGTTTGTGTCTCTGTGACAGAGAGGGGGTGGTCACAGAGACGTGCCGAAAGAAATGCCTCCGTTCTTTTTTTTGCTTATCGAAAAGCGAAAGGTTGGTTAATAGCCCCAGTAAATTTTCTCACATCATAAGGGGTGTTTCGCTCATTGTCTTTGTAACTAACATTCATTTTGCCTTTTAGACATTTTCTGCTCATTCGTCTTTGGTCTGTAAAACGAGTCTTAGAGAAACACTCCCCTCAACAGAGCAATAGTAATAGCCCCACAGTTTGGATGGACAGATATCCGTGGCCTATCCCAGCTGCATTCAATTGTGCTTGCAAACTTCCACCCAAGATTCCCTTCCTCCCCTCCTTAAAGGGTGATTGTGTTTTACAGCAAACCTCTTGCCTTGGGCACTGAGATTTGGAACTTACTGTTACGTCGGTTATGATTCCCAATCTGACTCAGTCATGGAATCAAAAATCATCATTTCTTGAGCGCAGCAGGCTCGTGTACCAGGCCCCTCGTGGGCACAGTGGCTGCTCTGGTCAATAAAACTAAATTTTAACTGTCAAAATTGCCCAGAGCTGTATAGATAAAATAATAAATGAGTAATTTTGATCCATAAATCAAAGCCATACATTAAAAACCGACAAAAGAGAAAGTTAGATTTTCTTAGAGCATGTGTCTTTTAAGCAGTTATATATTTTATCAGATTTTTTAAAAATCATTTCCTTTACTCTTACTAAAAGCCCTTTCAAATAATAGAAACAGGACAACAGTTTGCCCATAAGAGCAGAAGAGGCACAAAGACATGTGAGGTGGTGCTTGAAATAATACATTTCGGAGCTGGCTTACCCCAGCGAGACAGCCAGTAGCATTGTCCAGGATCTGCAACGAGGAAGCTCCCTGGACACCCATACGCTACGGTTGTAGGAAAGAAGTGGGGGGATCATAGCAGGAAGCTTAAGGAGAAGGAAGGAAGAAAAATCAGTTAGAGATCCTTAAAATGGTTTTCATTCTCTTTTTTGACAAAAGGACTGTTAATAGTGATTTGAACATCTGAATGAGTGACCAAGCTGTATTTTTAAAGTAAAACCAAAGAATCAGTTATCTGACACTGATCAACAGAGAAAGCCTACACAGAGTAAGACATGGATGCTAGGAGGAGGAGAGAAGAAAAAGGAAAGACAAAGATTCTCAAAGAGAGATGAGAGAGACGTAGAGGCAAAAGAAGTGATACTCATTCACAAATCCATCTGCTTTGCCAAACACACCAGGCAAAACCCAATTTGCTACTGGTTTGAAGCCCTTCACTGAAGGCAAAAAGATTAATTAAAACCTCATGAATAATACCTAAGAAAAGTCTTAGGTTCATTTTAAAGCTTGTTCGGAGACAGAGTGATCATCCAGTTTGGTCTCCAAACGGGGACACTTCAGAGCATGACATGGGGACCTATTGATTATGCTGAGACAATAGGTATAGACTGGAACATAGGGTCACCCTACTCAAATTTTTCACATTGCCTGATTTAACTCTTTACTTAGAAGGATGTGGTAAGAAGACATGAACTTGAATCAGTCAGACCTGCATTCAAACCCATGTCTATGACCTTGAGCCAGGCATGTCAATGTCCCAAAGTCATGGCTTCTTCATTTTGTCAGCATCATCACAATTTTTAAATAAAATTGTGTTTATAAGTCATCTCGCACATAGCGTGAGCTCAACCAATTCCAGGTGTTGTGGCCATTATTAGAACACCACCACCAGTCTGAGCACAAGGACTGTGTGGACCTTTATACCCTAGAGGCGTGAGTCAACTCAAGCTCTCTATGCAGAGGGGAGACAAATTACACTGCAACAGATACAGTACTTTGACCCACAGTCCCGGAGCCAGGAACCTATTTTCCATAGTTTTCCCATGTCGCATGTGGTGATCTACAGACTCAGAAGTAGAGATAAATGACTGTCAGTTGACTCCATTCACCAGGTTTGAAATGGAAGGGAATACAGACATGAATGTATACAAAAGTTCTTATAATGGGAGCATACTCAAAGATCTTGAACCTCTTTCCTATAGTCAGGCATGCTTACAGCTTTGAAATAAATGTCTACTCCACTTATACTCTTCATTTCACTGGGACTTGTATTTTCAAAAATAGAGTTTATTACCTGCTGGGCTGTGACTACATGGCCCCAAGTGAAGGCATATTTTTCAGGTTTGTTGGAGAGATATAGACAGTTTATCTGTATGATTTCTGCTGTTGGTGTGTATTTTTTAATTAAGGCATCTTATTTGACTAATAAATAAGTCAGGTCACTGACAGATTTCCATACTATTTGGGCCATCTAACAATAAAGGAAGAAATGTTTCTCACTGGAATAGAAAAAAAAAAAAAATCCAAATTCTCCCTAAATCCAACGAAGCATCTGGGATCACAGAGCTTCCCACTGCCATTCTTTTGACCCTGAAGGACAGCTAAACTTATTGGCAGGGAGATGAGGATGACAGTTAATGCTAGCAGACAGGGCCCGGCTTGGGTCTGCTTATTTATCACATGGCTGTCTCCATACAAACTAACAAATAAGCTAGCTAGCAAAAACCTAAAACCCGAGGTTAGCTAGAGCCTCTGAATCTTAGAATCCTTTGCCCTCGTGGCTTGAGCAGACATTTCTCAGCTTGTCTCATAAACATGCTCCTTTGAGAAAGATGGCATTCCCCAGGCAGGAGCACAGATACCCAGTTAGGGGAGCCACATGGCTTACACGAATTTTATAACAAAGAAGAATGCAAAGGATCTCTTTAGATCTTACCCTGTTATGTTTTAGAATCACAGTTTAAGGGGTACAGAAGTAATAATAAATTGAATGGAGGAGGGTGAGTAGAAGAGAGAAAGTGGATCTACATCACATAAAGAAAAGAAATCCAGCCGTCAGCCAGTCAGCGGTCTGGTCTACCCAAACAGCAAAGGGAACAATTACTCTCACAGAAAAGACTGTTATGGTAACATGCTGACACAGATTGCATTTTTATCTGCCTCTTTGGAAAAATCATTTAATATAACATTAAATAATTAATGTTGAGAATAGTGACAGAGCTCCGTGGTCTCTCGTAGAAAAAGTACTGGGAAATAACATGTAAAAATGACTGTAAAGTTCTTTTGTCAGTGTAAAATGTTAAGTAATAACAGTAAAATTGGCATTGTTTTTCTCTTGACTGTTAGTAATAGAAGGGAAGTTGAGATGCACTTTCGTTCATTTTTATTTTACAGTACTGCTTTCCCTGCATTTCTCACTCCTGCACGCAGTCTCCCGTTTCATTCTTAACTTATTAGAAAAGCAGTACAGGAGACATGAATACTAAAATGGCCAGTGCAAAAAACATGCCTCTTGCACTTTGCAGGCCCTAAATCCTTGGTGCAAAGATCAAACGAAACAATTCCCATGGCTACTTTATTTTTACAACACAGCAAAGTTCTTATGAAGTCCACATGTAGAAGTCCCCACCCACCCCCGCAAGGGACAGCACTGAGGGGCCATCTATTTTCTTCGTGCTCCCCATTGGCCGAGTCCTTTACTGGTGGAGAAAGGTGTTTCCTGGGGACTGACTCCCTTCTTCCTGCATTTCAGATGAGACATTCTACTTGTTAGGTGCTTGTTACTGCTTTCTTTGAGCAATGAGGGGGAAAAGGACTTCAAAACAAAGATCTGTCCTTCCATGTGCCCATGACGACTTCCCGTTAATAACATTAGGATGAAAATTAGAAGAACTAACTTAGAAAGGCATCTTCCTTCTTCTGGCCACCTCGGTTCTCTTTGCCAGAGGTAGGGGGAAATGCTTTTTTCCCCCTCTTCCTTTCAATTGATTTGTGGCTCTATTCTCTCCCTGGTAGTGCAGGGGTTGGGGGCCTTGTATTTTTCAGTGGCAGGACATAAAGGAAACCACTGTGTGGAGATTTCCTGGGCTGTCTCCTCTAATCCGTGGAGGACATTGAATTTGATCCCATCCACATGGGAGGGGTTCTAGGTCTGGGTGTCAGTGATTTCTTTTAGGAGAGTCACAAATACCAGAGGCTGGTGGACTCTCCATTCTTTTTTTTTTTTTTTTTTAGAGTGGGGAGGGGCTGAGGGCGAGGGAGAGAGAGAATCCCAAGTAGGCTCCATGCCCAGTGCAGAGCCCAACCATGGGGCTCGATCTCACGTCCCTGAGATCATGACCTGAGACGAGATTAAGAATCGGTTGCTCAAACCAGGTGCCCCTTCATTCTTTTTTTAAAATATACTGTCCAGGGATGCCTGGGTGGCTCAGTCTGTTTAGACATCTGCCTTTGGCTCAGGTCTTGACCCCAGGGTCCTGGGATCGAGTCCTGCATCGAGGTCCCTGCTCAGTGGGGAGTCTGCTTCTCTCTCTGTCTGCCGCTCCTCCTGCTTGTGCTCTCTCTCTCTCTCTTTCTCTTTGACAAATAAATAAATAAAATCTTTAAAAAAATAAAATAATATATACTTTCCATAAATGTTGAAGGACTAGCAGTACCAAGGAAGCAAATCTTATAGAAGACAGTGAACTTCAGTTCCAAAAGATACATACAGGTTTGATCATATCCGATACCTAATAATTCCTGATTATTCAGGAAATAATAAGCCTGCACACTGATACTTTCACCTGGACTTCTTTCCTTGGCCCCTGTGTTTCTTGACTTCAGTTTATTTCTTTGAGGATATGTTGGACGGAAAGTCAAGTTAGTCAAAAGCTAATAATCATTTCTTATGATTATTTATTTAGAAAGAAATAAAAAGTAAATTCAATTGAGGGTTTTATACCTGTGGGTTTCTTTTATTTATATTATCTTTAGACCTAAACCCCACAAATTATTTAATTTTAGTTAATTTCATTTCATTTCTAGACAGGGATGCAGAATCCATAGACAGTGCATTTCTCATTGCAGGAAAACCTCAGAAAACAATTAGGTGCTTCCAGAATGACTCTGAAACTGCCTGGGAAGAATTTAGACTTATTTATAGACTTCATTCCTTCATATAACAAGCAAATTGAATACCCACTCTGTGCTGGGTGGGAGGGTAGAATGTGGATAAGACCATCTCTCCTCTCAAGAACCTAAAGAGGCAAATACAGTAGGGAGTGTTAAGGAATAGAGAGGGGAGGCTCAGGGTGCTATGGGGGGAGCAGAGAAAAAAGGTCCCTAATCTAAATATGAAAGGTTAGGGAAGATTTCCTCAAAGTGACCTTCTGTAAAGTTGACAAGATGGGTAGGAATTATCAAGGCAAAGAAACGAATGAAAAAATATTCTAGTAAGAGGGTCTAGTACTGGGAATGCCAAAAGGCAAGACAGAGTTGGTGCCTTCTAAAAACTGAAATGAATTTGTGCCTCTATAGGAGAGTCTGAGGCTGGGAAAGTAGGTGGTGGGGCTGGAGGATTAAGCAAGAACCGTATTATATGGGACTGTTTCATGGAATTGTTAAGATTGGTTTAAGAAGTAAGAACTGAGTGGGGCGCCTGGGTGGCTCAGTCGGTTAAGTGTCTGACTCTTGATGTTGGATCAGGTCATGATCTCAGGATCATGATCTCCAGATTGTGAGATCAAGCCCCACATCAAGCCCCACATTGGGCTCTGCTGGGTGTGGAGCCTGCTTAAGGTTTTCTTTCGCCCTCTCCCTCTGCCCCTCCCCCCTCCAAAAAAAAAAAATAAGAACTGAGTGGTGTTAGTGAAAACATAATGATCTAAAGACTTTATATAGTAGCATGACAGTTGTCCTTTATTAGCTTGGAACTTTTTATTTCAGTTCATGGAGTGATTGTTTCCATGACTTTGGACAAAGAGGAAGGAAAGAGAATTGTGTTTGGACTTTTTAAATATGTTAGCATCTAATTTTACCTTCAATGAGCTCAATTCTAATTTGAGATACATGGCTGCACATTGCTATATATCTTGAATTATTTGCTACTGTGTATTCATGCACCAGTGCATTAGTGGATTTTTCATAGATTTAAAAAAAAAAATATGTGTGGTGGTCACTTACAAAATACTGTATTTCGAGGAAGTTGGGTGCCTGGAAAAACTAGTTGACTTTATTTCTGGTTTATACCTCCCTTGAATATAGCAATTGCTTTTTCTCCAGAGAACAGCATGTATACGAATAATTCTGATGCTTTCTTTACATACAAGCTGTGATACTTCATACTGAGTCTAGTATAAAGGGGGTATGAGTCATATTTGCTGCTTAAATGTGCTCTGTGTCATTCCTAGGCAAATTGCAGACTAAGCCTGGCAAGCCAATGAATGTGAATACTAAGAGATTAGATGATCTCCTTGCCCAGCCCTCTATTTTACACATTAATTTCATTCATTCAATAAATGTAATTGATGTCTTCTATGTAACAGCCATTGTTCTCAATACAGAGAAAACAAGCCTGAGTCAAAGCAAATATTATCATGCCTTCACCAATCTTAGAGCTGGGGGGGTACCATCATTAATAAATAATCTCAGATAGTGATATATAATAACAAAATGTGATAGTGATCTGAAGGAAGAGCATAAAGGTGTAAAAGGTATGTAAGATCTCGTAATGGAGAGACCTGATCTAGTTTAGACTTCCTGGAGAATTGTCACCAAAGAAGAGGCATTTGAGCTGAGAACTGAAGGAAGAGACAGAGTTAGCCAAGTAAAGATGTGAAAAGAAGATTGCTCCAGGTTAGTTAATAATCAGTACGAAGACCCTGTGGAAAGAAGATGCATGGCTGAAATCAAAGAGTCGGGGGAAGAAAGATAGGACACGTGGCTAAAGACATTCACAGCAACCGGACCATTGTAGGCTCTTCTATGGCAGGTTCACAAATTTGGCTTTTACTTTGAGTGACTGAAAGAGAGAAGGTGTCATACCCAGAGTCACCCGATGATTTAGTGGCAGGATAAGGAATAGAACACTGGTCTCTGTATTTCCATCAAGCAGTGCTGCCTCATGTACCACACCAATCTGTCTCACCAACAAGTGCCATTAGTCAAGAATCCAAGCAGATGAATGGGATTTAATCTGTGCTGACCCATTTCACTCATGAAAATCTAAATGGATCCAAAGTACTTGTCACAGTACCACATTCAGAGAATAAAACTAGTATAGGTTAATTGAATGAATATCCTACTTCTAGAGATTAAGAATATTATCTTGGTTTATGGACTGAACTACAAGTTATGATATGTAAGTGATAAAATTTGCATTTAATATTATTGACAGGTCATAATTCAATGCAAATTTCTTGACATTTTTAACTCTGTCTTTGAAGCAGTGTCAAAAATGAAACAACAAAACACCCCCCCCACACACACGCACACATACACACACACACACACAGCCACATCGTTCGGGACAGATAGATCTAAATTGAAATACACCTCCGGGCACTTGCTGACTGAGCCCTTAGTATGCTGCTTTCACTCTGATCCTTCTCATCTGCAAAGTGAATATAATTCTACCCGCCTCTTAAGAGTTATTGAGAGAATTAAATCAAATAATACAAATAAGGCTGTAGGCTCAGTATTGGGAAGATAGTTGTTCCTCAAAAACTTTTTATTCTCTTTTAGTCTATTTTGCATATAGCCAAACAGAGGAAAGCAAAAGATTGAATCTTGCCTTCTGCTCTTACCATCAGGAGTTTGAGAAAGAAGACACACCTTTGATTCAGAATGAAATTTCTATCTATTTCTAGCATGAAGCCATGTGTATCAGTCAGGATGGGCTAGATTATGCTGTGGTAAGAAACAATTCCAAAATCTCGGGGGCTTAAGCCAAAAAAAATTTATTTCTCACTCCTGCTACATGTCCAACACAGGTTGGCAGAGAGTACCTGTTCATCAGAGTCATTTAGGGATCCAGATATATGGGGCTGCATCTTAACATGGATCTCTATCATCAGCGCAATGGGGTAAGAATGTGCTGCAGTGTCTTGCACTGGCAATTAAAAGTGACATTTAGCATTTATGCTCAATCACAAGACCACACCCCATTTTAAGGGGACAGGGAACTGTAATCTTCCCCGGGTTCAGGAAGAAGAGAATCGAAGTATCTGGTGAACAGAGCAATGTGCCTGCTATAATCTGTCCTCCTGGACATTAAATATTCCATGTACTCTCCTTGCCATGCTCAAAGTATACTTGCTCCTCCACACGAGGGAGATCACCACAAATCAACAAGCTCAGTGATGATCTCTGAGTGATGGACAATCATCCCAGTATCAGGCTCATTTGTTCTTGATCTTGATCTGGAAACAAACTAAACAATCAAATTACCTAGTTTCCTCCCGCATCATGCACAGTGATGGATTAGGGACCAGATCAGCACAATAAACATTTTCATTTGGAAAGAGCATAGCAATTTAGGAATCCCACCAAACAGACATTTTGAAGGGCGCCTATCCAACGTTGTGTTCCTTGATTAGGGCCCTCCCTAGTTCTGCTCATTGTCCTTTGTTCTCTGTGGCCCCTGGCTCCACCTTATGGGAGATTTTTCTTTTTCTATTATCTTCTTTGTACATATCTGAAGTAAACCTGAGACTATGCTCTTCCTGGGAGTAGAAGAGTTTTTAAGTACCTTTCATGTCTGTAGATATTTAAGCCTCTAATTTTCACAGCCTCTTTTAATCAAGGCTGGCAGGTCTTTTGGCAATTAAGTCCCTAGAAAGCATAGCTATCTTCTTAGGTTTATGTCCACTCCATGGCCACTGACCACATCCACAGTTCTTTTCCGATATACTTCTTAGATTGCTTTTTCCTTCTTTTTTTTTTTTATTTCCCCTTTTCTCTCTTTTTCACACACACACACACACACACACACACACACACAAGCACATACACACACTCTAATACTCTATATACTTACCAATCTTTAATGGAAAAGCTCCCTTTTTACTCTTTTCCCTGAGTTAGAAGAATTTACTGGTATCTCACCCTTTATTGAAACTTTCTTTTAAGATACTCTAATGTGGTCAAATTACTGTGAAAGCCATATCTTTAATTTTGTCTTTGTCAGCTGAGTTGTAATTTACCTATTTTGCTCAAAATGTGCCTCATTTTGTGTATGATGCACCAAGCCAAAATCTTTTACCAGATGAGACTGAAAAAAATTAGTTATTCCAATGTTGCACACTCCTAGATTTCTGGACTCCATTTCCTTTCACTCCTGCTTATAAATGGGCCAACTTTGTTTGTGAGATCATCTCTTTTCTGGAGATCTTGCCAAGTGCTACCAACAGCAACCAATGCACATTGTCAACATTCTGTCTTCCAACCTTGGAGTGGAAGATTATTAAATAAGCAATCCACTAAGTAAGAGCAAATAGCATTTTTACCAAGTGGTGTTCCATGCCATAACATGCATTTCCATCTTTCCACCCTCCAATCTTAGCTTCCTTGCCATCAGCCACTGTGGGCCTTCATGATACCAAAGCCTGTATCAGTCAGATTAGGGGAGGCTAGGCTAAGGGTCATTTAACAACTATCCCTAAATCTTTTTTTTAAGATTTTATATATTTATTTGTCAGAAAGATTGAAAGAGAGAGAGAGGACAAGCAAAGGGGAGCAGCAGGCAGAGGGAGAAGCAGACTCCCCGCAGAGCAGGGAGCCTGATGCTGGACTCCATCCCAGAACCCTGGGATCATGACCTGAGCTGAAGGCAGATGCTTAACTGACTGAGCCACTCAGGCATCCCAAAAATCCCAAATCTTACTGCCTTGTTTCTTTTCATGTCACCGGTCTATGGTAGGTTTGCTGGAATCTCTGTTCTACTTCTTCTTATACCAATCCTCAGGTTCATGACAACTCCACAATATGACTTGTCACTCTTGCCGTGGCAAGGGAGAGGACAATTTCACTCTGACTCTTCAAGCTTCTGCTCTGAATTTAGCACATTTTATTGGCAAAATAAATCACCTAGTCACACCTAACTTCAAAGTGGGTGGAAAAGTGCAATCCTCCCAAACTCTCATAAGGATTACCAAAATTTTTCTTTAATAGCCGTAATGATTACAAACCATGCACCCTTAGGTTCAACGAATAATTTGATGCACTGTTCTTATCACATGCAAAATATCCTCACTCCTCCCATGAACAGTTATGAGTTAGAAGAGATAGCTCGCTGCTCCATGCATCTCTCTATCTGTTCCTGTCTCGGCATGACTTCATCTTCAGGACCGATATTTATTCACAGAAGATTGGATGCCTCTATATTAAAGGAAATATTTAAAAACACATTCCAAATATTATAATGCATTGGGGATAGAATTTTTAAAATTTTGCCTCCCCTCAAATAGTTTAATTATCTCTTTCTGTGATTTTTACTATTTCTATGGCTTATTATATATATGTAAACTACTACACATCTATAATATAGATATGCAAACATGTGTATAGATAAAAATTGCATAGACACACATAATTCCCATAGAACAAAATGGTTTTTATCATTTAAAGAGAACTCTAAAAAAAGAATTGAAATGACTTTCAAAATTACAACAAAAAAATGGAAAGATAATTGGGGTGAGTGATTATTGTATGCAAATATCTCCATCAAAATAAAGGCGTAATTAAGGCAAAGTGCAAATAAGCAAACTGCTCCTTTTCAGATCCCTGAGATCACTTTGCACTGGAGTTCAGAAGTAAATCTGTATTTCATGACTATCTGGTCAGTTAGAAATGGGTTTTCTGTATCATACACAAGATGACCTCCCAAATGGGGAACGATCATTCTGATCACACCTTTGTATTTATTAATTACACTGTTTTTGATGGACCAAACAGTTGTATTTCATGGAAGGTACCCTAAAAGCCTGGCCATATTCATCTGCTTAACAATGGTTTTGTTGAAAGGGGAGTGCTGAGCAGACACTTTCTTATGTCTGTGTCTGGATGCCAAGGCAAACTACTGCTCCTTACAGTGTGTGCTAATTATTAATCCTACTGGCATGCCTTGTTTGGTCATTAAGTCTTAATTTCTTTTAAAAAAATTAAGATTGAACTCCAGTTATTTAGCTAGAACAATAATCATTGTGAATTTCAAAGACCAAAATCTTCCCACATTTTTATGTCGAGAACCGCAAAGTGCTTTCAGAAAACCCTACTGCTAAGGCAATGATGTATCGCTTTCGCTTTCATTATATGTTTTTAATCAGAGCATGACTTCACACTAGACAAAGCGATGCTTTATGCATGGTCTCACTTGTTTTTGCTAAAATCTTTTGACATGATTAATTTTACTTTAATGCTTTTGTCTTGTTGTAATGGTAAGGATGATGGGTATAAACCAAGCAAAAATACATGCTTTTCTATTATAATGCCTCTGAGCATTAAAAATATCTTAGATGAAAGGGAAAAAAAAATCACAGGAGACTGGTCCGACTGGAATTAAATTTCTTGCTACCTGAACACAGAGTACATGAGATTAAAAAAAATGATTCAGTCATTGTTTTTAGTTTTATTTTTGGTATTTTTTATAGCAATTTATTCATCTGTATGATTGGATCTGAAGAGGAGGAAAGAGATGGTGGCTCACAGATTTTTTTATCTCATTTGTCGCCTTGTAGCATTTACTTCCCTCTCGATATTAAGGGACCAAAATATTAACCAATTTTATATGAGGTGTACCTCGGCCAGATGAAAGTAAAGCATGCCATACTTTTCCACGGTGATGCCTGGCATTGGATAGAGGCGAGTTTTCAGCTATGCTAATTTTCGGTCTAAAAGAATTAATACAGTATCCTTTGTCCAAATTACAGAAAAGCAGTGATGTAAATGATTTTATGAAGAAAACAGTAGGCCATTCAGCAACTGAGATTTGCCTTGTGAGCAGCTGTCCAAGTATAAATTCCACCATAGTCACTTTTTCCTTTTTCTTTAATAAATGATGGAGTTATTTGCCCATATTACAAGAATATGGAACTTCCCTTTTTTCTACACAACCTGTCCACTCGCTTTACTTGCCTCCCAAACAAATCTTATTAGCAATAATAATATCGTCCAGCATGGTCCAATAGAATTTTATGCGATGATGGAAATGTTCTTTCAAACTTCAAAGTCCAATACAGTAGCCACTCACCACATGTTGCTACTGAGCACCTTAAATGTGGCTACGACAAAGAAACTGAGTTTCAGATTTCATTTAATTTTAATAAATTTCCACTTACAGTCACCTCCTGTGGCAAGTGGCTTCTGTATCAACAGCACAGCTCCAGATGACAGAAAGCTTTGTGACGCTCGCATTTACTCTGGAGAGCTGTCTGCCACCCAGGCTTGCCGGCCCAAACCTGTTCCCCTCTGTGTCGGGTGACCCTATGAAATAACTAAATTCAAAGAACACCCAAGGAACCACAGGCGAGCCCTCTTCTAGGTACTGAGTTTCACCTTTTAATGTCTCATTCTCTTCTTCCACAAGGCCCCACTTTCTCATCTAGATTACTGGGGTATTCATTTCCTGGAGCTGCCATAACAAAATACCAAAAACTAGGTGACTTAAAACAACAAAATGTATCATCTTTCAGTGCTGGAGGCTAGAAGTCTAAAGTCAAAGTGTCAGCAGAGCTACGGGCCCTTCCAAAGACAGGAGGGAAGAATGCTTCCTCTCTTCTTCCTGGCTTCTGACAGTTCCTGGCAATGCTCAGGAGTCCTTGGTTTGTAGCTTCGTTCCTCTCTGCCTCATCTTCACACAGACTCCTGCCCTGTGACCCTCTCCTGTTTCCAAATCTTTTCTCCTTTCTTTCGTAAAAACATCTGTCATTGGCTAATCCAGACTGACCTCCTCTTAACTTGATTACATTTGCAAAGACCCTACTTCCAAAGAACTTTATGTTCACAGATCCTGGGGGTTAGGACTTAAACCTATGTTTTTGGATAACACAGTTGACCACACTACCCCTAGCAAATGACACAGATAAGGAAAAACACAACAAAACAGACACTTATTATGTGGAAGGCACACAGTCTAGTCACTTCACTGGCGTTTACTCATTTAATTCTTACACCACCACTAGGGTATTAGGCACTATGATTATTTCTACTTGAGATGAAGAAATGGAAGCACAGAAATATCAAGTCATTTGCTCAAGGTCACACAGATGGTAAATGGCAGAGCCAAAATGTGTACCCAGATAAAGCTCCAGAGCCTGCACTCTTGTGTTTCTCATTACTGGAGTAATCACAGAGTGTGGATTGTAAAAAGAGTTAAAGGTGAAGCAAGACTGGACAGGCCACTTCAGCACTGTATGCAGAATAAAATGGAATATTCTCTACACAAATTGAATATATTAATATCATAAATATGCATATTTGTTGAACTTTCCGCTATCCCCTTTGTTATTAATTAAAGATCAAAGGAAGAATATTTTATTGAGTTATTCCTGGGGAAAATCATTCTAGAATGAGGTGACCTTCCCTTCTAGGGGACTCGCAACTCCTGCCACTCCTCTCTGTGTGTACCTCTCCACTGGCAGAAATCATAATTGTAGGATCTGTGTTTGCTAAAGAGGGAAAGAAAAGCTGTGCATGTCCGTTTTCTTGCTTGTCTGTTTCATCTTGTACTAATGACGTGGACGGCCTCCTTTGTCTGAAGCGTGTTGGTAAATCTCAGATCTTCGTTTCCTGTCTGGTCATAAATTTGTTTGAAGTGTTTCATTACTGTAATCACTAAATTTACCAAATACCAGTAGCAGCTCTTGTGTGTGCATAAACATTTCCTAGGATTAAATTACTTCTTCCACTTTAGAGCTTTCATTTTTGAAAAAAAAAAATGATAGAGCTTCCTTTTTTGTCTTTATTCTTGTCAAAAACCCAAGTCCTTTTTCCCACCTGAGTGATAATCAAAAGATCTATGTGCAGATGAATTAAGGAGAATTGTAATGGTTATGTGCTTTCAATCTTATTATTAAATTTGCAAGGTCTGATATCTTACATTGTGTTTGTCACAAATACATGTAAATGGGTTTCTAGATCTAGTTCAGAAAATAACCCAGGACGGTTCTATTTCGTGTGTGTGTATCTCTATTGTCCAGTTTGCTAATCTCTGCATAGGGGTTTCATCACCATCTGGTCTCCGCCCTGAACTGGAAAGCTTAGTACATGTGAGTCCAGGATGAAGCCAGAAGGGGGCACTACCAAGCACTCTCACTAGACAGAACAAACTTTCCTGACCTTTGGAAAATTATTAAGTTTCCCATACCGTCTTTTCAAAAAGAAAACAGAAACATGAAATACATTATCTTTTTAAGAAGCAACTTATGTTCTTTTTTCCAAGTTTAGTCACTTACAAATACGATGGCCAATGCCTGATTGTACCATGATCTGAGGAAAGCCAAAGAAAAGATTTTAATTCCCTCTCCAGCTCCACGGGTTCCACATGGAGGGAATTCTTTTTCCAAGGCAGGGGCTGTGCCCTTGCCTCATATAGGCATCTGTGACTCTTGGTAAGGCAAGCCCACTGAAAGAGAGGATGGAATGGCACGAATCCATTAACACTGATGAAAAATAACAGGACATTGATTCTGGTGAAAGTAGGTTAGTAGCATCATCCTCGTGCATGTAGCTTCCTTAAGCAGAACTGATGGGGGCTTGGAGGGCACAAAGCAGTACCTTCTGAGGTCGTCTGAGTTTCACTTGTTTGCAGTGTATAATATGTCACTTGACAGAATGCAAACACGTGAATATAAACACATGTCCCAGAATAAATAATTTCTACCACAACTTTTCCTTTTGAGAAAAAAATATGTTAGTAGTAGTTGTCTATCCAGGGGTCAATGAACTTTTTCCGTGTAGGGCCAGATAGTAGATCTTGGGGGTTTTGCAGCCATAAGGCCTCTGTCACCACTACTCATCTCTGCCGTGGTAGCATGAAAGAAGCCACAGATGGACACAGAAATGAACAGGTGTGGCTCTGTTCCAGGAAAGCTTTATTTATAAAAATAGGTGGAGAGCTGGATTTGACCTGCAACCTGTAATTTGCCAACCTTTGCACTCTAATCTAAGGACATAACTATTTTATTCATAAATCATAGTAAAACAATACTTAGAGTCTCATAACTCACATTTTTTAGACTGACTAAGCCCTAAGTCCTTTACCTGCATTAGCTCATTCAATCCTCACAACAATCCCACGGCGCAAGATCCACTATCACTCCATTTTATAGAGGAGGAACCAAGGCATTAAGAGATAAAATGGGGGTGCCTGGGTAGCTCAGTTGGGCAGCTGCCTTCGGCTCAGGTCATGATCTCGGGGTCCTGGGATCAAGCCCCAAGTCTGGGTCCCTGCTCAGCGGGGAGCCTGCTTCTCCCTCTCCCTCTGCCTGCCATTCCCCCTACTTGTGTGCTCATACTCTCTGTCAAATAAATAAATACAATCTTAAAAAAAAAAAAAAAAAAAGAGGTAAAATAATTGTCCAGTGCCCTGAGTAAGAAGCAAAGCCAAGGGGCCCCTGAGTGGTGCAGTCGGTTAAATATCCGACTCTGGTTTCAGCTCAGGTCATGATCTCAGGGTCTTGAGATCAAGCCCCAAGTTGGGCTCTATGCTTAGGGCGGAGTCTGCTAAAGTTTCTCCCTCTTCTTCTGCCCCTCCCCTTGCTTGCTTGCTCTCTGTCTCTAAAATAAATCAATGAATCTAAGAAGAAGAAGCAGCAGCAGCAAAGCCAAGATTCAAACTCAGGTAGTCTCGCTCCAGCGATATTAAATCACAAACCATACTGACTCCCAGGGAATATTTTGTGAGCTTCACCTTTAACTTTGGAGATGGACTTTGCTCTGAACATAAATGAAACACTTCCCCTGCCAACACCAGGAGCAGACACTCTATCTACCTTGTTGACTCACCCCACTCCCCTGCCTGGCTCACAGGACACAGCCCACAGACAGTGGGCAAAGGATGAATCGGGGGATTACCTCTCACTCTTGTCAGTGCCACAAGCCAGTCTCCGCAGTAGCTGAACACTGGCTCAACAGCCATGGGGTCTTCCAGGGGGTCATCTACTGCTTGTGCTGAGACAATGTCAGCCTTTCAAAGCTATGTCCAGCCCGTAAATGTATGCAGTGACATTTTTCTGCTTGTCTGAATTCTATCTTTGAACTTGCAAGTGTCTGCTATGTAAACCAGCCTCTTTGCAGACTATATATGCAAAAGCAGTAAAGGATAAAAAGATAAGGAAGGGAGTTTTAATTTTAGCAACACCAAAACGATCATGAACATTTTAATTGAGCATTTATTACGTGGCCAGCATTGTGTTGAACAGATTGCATACATCTTATTTAGATCCCATTTTAAGGCAGATGTAACTACCCTGATAAGGATGTAAAAACTAAATAACTTGTAGAAAATTACAGTTAAAATTCCAAGGCATGAATTTTTTACTCCCAAACCCGGATGTTTAACCACTGTATGACACTGTCTTCACTGAGATGCTCTCTCTCACCTTTATGGCTTGAGGCTACATAGATGGAGAACTTCTTCGTGTAAGACATTGTGCTGGGAGCCTTACATGGGATACTCAGAGTGACAATATGAGGTTGAGATCATTATTTTCTCCATTTGTTAATGAGGAAACCAAGGTCAAGGAGTGTTTCCAAGATAGTTTGGTGGAGCCAGAATATGAAACTAACCAGTTGTCTTCTACTTCTTCAACTCAACCTTGTACTGCTTTTATTTTGTCAGTGGGATTTTAAGGATCAAAGTAGGCACGTACTGAGGGCTCTCCAGGATAATGGAACTTTACAAGTGTATTTACTAGATACATTTTATCCTCATAACAACGCTGGGTAATATCCCTATCCAGTCCTCACATTCGGAAAGCACACCCAAGCCTATCATTCACGGAGTGGCCCAGAATAACCCAGTGAGATAAACAGGTCAGGCATTATTATCACTGTCTGATATATGAGGAAACTGAAGTTCAGAGTGGTTAAGTGACTTGTCAAGGTCATGCAATAATTGATGAATTTGTGACTCAAACCTGTGGCTTCTGACCTAATTTAGTTCAGTGTTCTTTCTATTAGGCCATGTTCTATGAAACCTTATTAAGAGTTCTTTGACCTGTAACTGACATTATTTGATCTCTTTCTAACACGATATTTTTTTTCCAACTGGATTATTTAGAAAAGTATATATCAGAAGCTTTTAATTCATAGGAGCCATTTTGAATGGAAAACAGTTAACTCCTTATTGCAAATTATGCAGACGTGAGAACTCACAAGGGGCCATATTAAAGCTGAAGCATACATGCTGAATAACAGAGGATTCCAACAGGAAGCAGACATAAGAGCTGCTCACCTCATGGAGTGTTACACCCCGCTTTCCTGTGCCCCGGTGCCAATACAGTGGGGCACTGTTCCCACCCAGGTCTGAAAGGCAAAGAGGGGGGGAATTAGCAGAACCAGGGACAGAGTGGCTATGTGGGGGAGATTATCTAACAGGACCTTCATTCAAACTGAAGACGCAGCTCACACTGACCCAGAAGAAGGAAGCCAGGAAAGGATATACCCTGACACTCCTCGCCTCCTCCCCCCAGTCTTCTGAAACCGAATCCAGCCAGAGGCCAGAGGAAAGAGAACCCCTAGATGTGGTTAGTACCACTGGTACCTGGAAGAACCAAGCAGGATCACTGGGGGTGGTGAGGGGATCTGCAGGGGTAATCAGAGGAGGCCCACCATTCACTATTCTTAAGCTGCCTTTTATTACAGACCAAATGGTGATTGAAAATGTCAAAATACAGATACATTTTCAGTTCTTTGTAACTATAATATCTACTTTAGCTTCCCCCAGCTCCTTAACACTTGAGCGGTTTTGTATTTTCTACTGGGTCTAACTGGCTCAAATTGGGAGTGGAGGCAGGTAACAAAGGGACAGTGACATGAAACCACCAAGCCTGTCCACCAGTAATAGTTCAAGCCTGTAGCCAGTATTATCCCAGGTCCATCCCTCACAGTAAGAATAATGAGGAATGTTTGTTTGACTTTTATTTTTTTTTAAAGATTTTATTCATTTATTTGAGAGAGAGAGAGAATGAGAGATAGAAAGCATGAGAGGGAAGAGGGTCAGAGGGAGAAGCAGACTCCCCGCCGAGCAGGAAGCCCGATGCGGGACTCGATCCCGGGACTCCAGGATCATGACCTGAGCCGAAGGCAGTCGCTCAACCAACTGAGCCACCCAGGAGCCCCTGTTTGACTTTTAAAAAGATGAATTACTTTTCTTCTTCCCTATGATTCTTTTTATGAGTGGAAGACATTCTCCATGGTACAGCACTGTGCTCTGCATACCTTAATGGAATGAAGTAAAAATTAGGGGGCACCTGGGTGGCTCAGTCAGTTAAGCCTTTGGCTCAGGTCATGATCTCAGGGTCCTGGGATCGGGCCCCACGTCGGGCTCCCTGTTCGGCAAGGAGTCTGTTTCTCCCTCTCCCTCTGCATCTCCATACCTCATGCTCTCTCTCTCAAATAAATTAATAAAATCTTTAAAAGAAAATGAAGTAAAAATTAGTGGTCTGACTCACCTTTACTGGAAAACACTATTGGTATTTGTAGCAAGAACTGAGACCACTGTCTTCAGTAGCATGGCTCCCTGTTGGGCTCTGTGAGTTCCTTATTCACAGAGCACAGCTCTGCTCCTGTATTTGCTCCTCTCTATTTTCCCATGTTCTTCTTGGTTACATTTCCTCTCTCATTTCTTTTTTTTTAGATTTATTTATTTATTTATTGACAGCGAGAGAGAGAGAGAGACAGACAGACAGCGAGAGAGGGAACACAAGCAGGGGGAGTGGGAGAGGGAGAAGCAGGCTTCCTGCCGAGCAGGGCGTTGCGGGGCTCGATCCCAGGACCCTGGGATCACGACCTGAGCGGAAGGCAGAGGCTTAACGACTGAGCCACCCAGGTGCCCCATCCTCTTGCATTTTTGTCATTGTTGTTTCTATCATGTTAGACTTAAGACTCTGTTTCTGATAAAGCAAAGGCACTATGTATCCAAGGGATGTCATAGGTTTGACTTGGAGCCTCCTGATTGTCACTTAATGTAGAAGGAAAAGCCATTACCAGGAGAGTCCTATGGGAGAGTCATCCTGTCTCTTTTTCAAGGTCAGATGGGTAACTGCGGATCGAAATGGGTGAGTCGGGCAAGTGAGTTCACCGTGCTTGTGCTCTGCGACAGAGACTATTAGAGAAGGCTTCCCCAAACTTGTGTGAGAATTAAGTGTTCTAACATTCTTCACCACATAAAGATTTTTAGATTGGTAACTGAGGAAGGCCAGCCATGTGAAAAAGAAGAGCTTGATTAATTAGCCATTTAAAACAAATGTGTCAAGGTTGGGGGAGAGGAAGACTTCCCTCGAGTGAACAAAAAACAGGTAAAAATGTAAATTTTATGGGAATCAAGCCTGAACAAATGCTCAGTGAATGTAGATGTCAATAACGAATCATTCTTAATGAGTATTATTAACTTCAATAAAACTCTAGTTTGAAAGTCATTCTTTTCCTTTCTTTTATCCCTTAAATAGATGGTTCCCATTAGGAGGAGCTTACCTCTTACTTTTTACCTCTGCCCATTCTTTACCTCTGGTGGCAGACGCCTGCCGCCCCCCCCACGTCTCTCCGAGACCACCCCAGAGGTGTGTGCCCCTCTGCAGCCTCCCAAGAAATGCCCAGGTTTTCTGTTGGCAGGATTTTAAATATGAACTTTGCCACTTTTGTTGTCCCCTGTCTACTAATGTCACCTAAGTGTCCAGAGGCATGGAATTGAGGGTATAACTGTTAGAGTGGCTTAAAATTCGCCAGCCTCAGAGCACTAGCACACTGCTGGCCAACGTGGGGAAGAGAGCCTTCTCTTTAGAGAATACACTTTGTTCTCTGCAACTCTACTTTTCACCTTGCTACTGCGTCATCACCATTCTCCCACATTTCCGTTTAATAAAACCAATGTGAAGATCACCTTAAAATACGCGTGTTTCCAAAGGAGAAGAAGAACTTGAGGAAGAGGAGAGGAATGACAATTTTTAAATTGTTAATATGTGAGGGAGCCTTGGGGGCCTGGTATTGAAATCATGAATAAGGAGGGTTTTGTTGGGCAATGAGTTCGGTCCAGGGAGCGTCCATTCTGCACTCCTAGCACTTCTAATATAACCTTCATCTCAATGAATGTCCTATCTATCCAGTGAAGTCATCTTCTTCCTCTGAAAATGTAGCTTTGGGAAGAATATACTTTATCAGGTACCTTCCTGGATGCTTCTTTTCAAGTTACTCTTCAGGTACTAGTGTTTGGCAAAACATCATGCCAGCCCTCTTTTCATCCTGAACACTCTTCCTGCATTGTGGCATCCATGATAGCTGGTGATGGACCACTAATCTATGTTTTCTTCCCAGGCCTCTCTCTTGATACCGACTACCATATTTCCAACTGCCTCTGAACATCTCCACTTGGCCTCAGAAATTGTTACCTTGCCTTCAAATCCGTCGCCTTGATCTGTATTGCAATCAATGACATCTTCATCTCCCCAACCTGAAAACTTAAGTTTCATCCCTGACTTGGCCCTTTCCTCTAACCCTTCTTCATTCTGCCAATAGGTGCTGTCATTATTGTCTTCGGTTTTAATCCATTTCTTCAACTCCACTCCCACTGTCAGTCCCTTAAGTATAAAATCTCCGATGAATCCTCATAACATGCAAGATGAAATCCACCTCCTCAGCATGGCTTCTAAAGCCTGCCTCCCCAGATTCACTTAGGTTATTTCTCCCATCCCACACTTTTTCCTCCAGCTTTTCCAGACCACATGCAGATCCCTGAAAGGTAGACCTTCTAACACCTAGGCCACTGCTCAATGCCCTTTCTTCTGTGTGGGATGCTCTTCAGTTCTAATTCCACACGTAATTGTGCAACACTTGTTCTATTTCAAGCTTTGTGCTAGGAATTTGGGATACAGATAAGATATGGTCTATATTATTAAGGTCTCCACAACTTTCACAAGTGAATCGGTTCTAAAATAACTAACTAACTAACTAACTAAATAAATAAATAAATAAATAAATAAAATACAAGTGCATCCGTTCGAAATAATATGATAGGCCAGGATAAAGGTAGGTATGGGATGTTAAGGGAGCACAGAGAGTTGCAACTACTCAGCTGTGCACCTCCTTCCGACCAGGCGCCGGGGTCACTCCTGCCCCACCTCTAACAAATAGCTGCTGCTTCCTTGGCAGTGTCACAGAGCCCTGCCCATACTTACCTTAGAAAGCTTATTGTTTTGTGTGGTAGTTGTTTAAATGTCTGCCTTCCTAGACTGCAAGCAAGAATCTTGTGTCTTATTTATCTTATAGCCACTGTGTCAAGCACATGCAATAATTACTGAAGAAATGGGTGCGTAGTGTCTGAACCACAACAGCAGCTTAAGCAACCCTGGCAGTCAATAAACTCACAGGCACCAAAGCCACTTTACCTTCACTTTTTATTGATATACTGATCAATGTGGATATGAGTGTTACATCAAATTGTTTGAGATATACATACACATACATATACACACTCATACATGCATACATACGTACATAATGTTATATACATATATATAATGTCATAGAGTGAGGCCCAAAGTGCTTATAGTTGTTAATGATGACAGAAATACCTAATTTATCCAGATCTTTGAATAGCGGACTTAAGGGATATTGACATATTTAGAGTTCAAGTTCAAAAATTGTGGGCAAGCTTTGAAAATGTATTCTTTCCTATGTACTGTGTACTAATTGCCTACCATAGCTGCACAAAACAGGTACTAGCTAAATATTTGTTGAAATAGTGTGTTTCTATCAAATTGTAGCACAGTGTATTATACATTTTGATGAAACTAGCAGGTGCTGTTTTTAACAAAGTGTTCATGAAAGCTAAACTGTAGCAGTGTTGTTGAGTATATCTATATCACTGTAAAAATACACAAAGATTAAAAATAGAGCAGAGCAGAGGGTGCCTGGGTGGCTCAGTCAGTTAAGCCTCCAACTCATGATTTCAGCTCAGGTCATGATCTCAGGGTGGTGAGATCGAGCCCTGCATTGGGCTCTGTGCTGGGTGTGGAGTCTGCTTAAAATGATCTCTCTCCCTTTCCCTCTGCCCACCCCCCATGTCTCTAAAAAAAAAAAAAAAATAGAGTGGAGCTTATTACAGTGACTATAAAATACTGATTTTTTAAAAACTCTGATTAGTGCAATAAAATCCAATTTAAGAATTGGCTTTCTGTGTAAAGGAACTCTTGGATAAAATATATGACACCAAATACTGATGGGAACCTATATTCCAAGTTCATTTTATTTGGTAAAAATGCTATACCCCAATCTAAAATGTTTTTTGTGCTAGTACATATTGACATTTAGTATCTGGTCTCTCTTGCTAATCATAAGACCCTCAGTAAACCATTTACTTGTTCCTAGCCTTGGTTCTTTCTGTTTTAAACTCTAGAAAATAATCCCTGCCTACCTCACAGAAAGTGCATGAGAAAGTCCCTTGTACACTGGCAAGTGACATACAAACGTGATGAGTTCTTATTCCGGCCAGAGAGAGAACAACATGAACAAAAGCTGAATGTGACATTGCATTTTAAATTGAGGAAATCACAAAGAGTGGGGAACTGCTAAAGGTGGGTTGAGAACAGGTATAAAAGGTCAAGTGAAAACCATTTAGATCTTATGCTACAGTCAGTGGGGAGTCACCAAAAAATCTTTGAGCAGGGAAATAACATAATTAAACCTGTATTTTAAAAGCTAATTTGGGGTGAATTGGAAAAGGAGAGATTGGAGACAAGCTAACCTTTTATTGCGTAACCCAGGCAGGAGATAATAAGGGCCTGATTTACAGCAATGGCTATGAAAACAATGAAAGAATGGCAAAATTAGAACTCTTTTTATAAATAGAGTTAAACATCATGTGGTAATGCTGGGCAGTAGGAGATAAGAGACAGTCTGGCTTGGCCAAATTGAACTGATGCCTTTCCTCAGAAGAGGAAACCAAGAAGAAGATGCAAGTTTAGAGGAGAATAGATTTAGTCTTAAATATCTGTGTTGCAGTGTCTCTATTCATCACATCCAGACTTGTGCCTGGTACATTGCAGGTGACTATTTGGTGAGCATTCGAATGAAGAAAGGAAGAATTAAAGACTGGGAGATATTTAAGGGAAGGTATCAGAGAGGACTGGAATTGGTCTATATGACAGAGGAGAAAATGCTAGAAATACAAATTGTGAAGTCAGCATTAAACAAATAATATCACTGACATCTGAAAGGGCAAAGAGATGGAGTCAAAAGAGAATTAATGGCTCAACTCTAAGAAAATAGGATTATGTCATATAGACTTTCTCACTTCCACGTGTTTTCTTTCAGTTACTTAAATCTATCATCAAACTGCAGTTATAACAGATTGTTCTTTCCATTATACAACAATTATACAACAGCAACAGGAACTTTTTGTAACACTTTTCCATGCAAAGTGGGCCAAATAGAACCAAAATATTCAGTCCATTCACTTCAGTTACTATGACCCTTTTATGCAACACGATGCAGAAGAGATTTTACAGTTATTGGTCCAATACCTAGACCACCACTGTGAAAGCCAATTGGAAAGAGAGGACATTTCAGTCTCAACCTGAGTTGATTTTGCTCTTATGGGCCCAGCCTAGACAGGCAGAGGACAGCAGGACAAATAACATGTAAAAAATAAAGTAAACCTAAAGCCTTCAGGAGTTATAATATAAAAGGCTCATATCTATGAAAGTAATATTTGAAAAAAATTAAAATCCAAACTAGATCTAAAATGATATAAAAAACAATTTCTAAGTATTAATTATACAAAGTGAAAGACTAAAATTGATTGTTAAAAGTCAAGCAAACTAAAAACTTCACCATTTATAGCATTTAAATAACCTTATCATCATTCTTTCACCACACACCCCTGCCCAAAAAGCAAAGTTTTTCATGGCAGATACATGATCAATTTATTCACATTTACCACTGCCCTTTGGCTTTACCCACTCTCTGAAGGATTAAATAACCAAAGGACAGGCTGAAAGGAGGTAACAGAAAAAATAATAATACTGGAATAATATATGAACCAGACTACTGGTCACTGAATAATCATGAGTTGACTATATTCCTAAAATATAGTCATCATTTATCATTATAGTCCAAGAAATCTCATCTCTCAGCTCATAAAAGGGTCCTTAAAATTACTTCTAAATGTCAGATGAATGTAATTCAAAAAATGAGAACATAAAATTAGTGTATGTTTTCAGAAGCACCATTAAGGCCTTTTAGCAATTTCACTGATTTTTTTAGATTTTCCGATTGAAGATCCACCTAGAGGTGTTTTTTTCATCTCATTATTGTGTAGAGGAAATGGACTTTGAGCAGTCCTTGTCAGCTCTGAGGCCCTGATGGTTTGAAGACTATTTTCCCCACAGAGGATGATCCTATCAATTTGCTAGAGTCATCTTTGAATATTAAAGATTCAGAAAGTTAACTGCTACTTGAGATGAGGAGCTAAATTCATATAGGACCTAGGTTAATATGACAAGAAAGAGTAGGAGATATGTTGAAACTACTTAATCAGAAAAGGATCACCCATAGTTTAAATGCATGTGTTATTTGTAAAAGTTGGAGAAAGTACTTTAAGGTAAAGGGGAAGACTATTTTTTATTCTCTTTTTTTTAATGTTTCAAGTTTTTATTTAAACTCCAGTTAGTTAACATATAGTGTAATAGTAGTTTCAGGAGTAGAATTTAGTGATTTGTCACTTACATACAACACCCAGTGCTCATCACAAGTGGCCTCCTTAATGCCCATCCCCCATCTTGCAAATCCCCCACCCACCTCCCTTTCAGCACCCCTCAGTTTGCTTTCTTCACTAAAATGTTTGCTTCTTAACTGAAAGCAGGTTACTATTTTTTTAAAAATTAATTCAATAAAGAGTAAAAGATATGTTGAGGCTACTTTAAAAAAAAAAAAAAGTCATCCACAGCTCAGTGCCTTTGCATTTGTAAAACCCCAAGAGAGAACTTTAAGGAGAAGGTCTTTATTCTTTCAACTTCTCTAAAACTTCTCTAAAACGTTTGCTTCTTAAAGCAATTTATTTACCATTTAAAAATGTTGTGTGAATTATTCCCTAAAAAGCGAAGGAAATCAAATCATTTTCCCAACCATATATATACTATATAGAGAAATACAAGTTTATATTGATACATGGATCAAAGTTGCTTGTAGACAGAAGGGCAGCACTAGATTCTAATTCATTACACCTGTGCCACATAAACACCACAGGACTTATCTGCAGATCTTTCAATTATTGGAAAATCTGGCCTACTTTAAATACCTGTCTTTAATACTATTAGCGTAGGATAGCACTGCTAAGTATCTGTCCATATGAGTTTCTAAAAGAGAAAATAAATGATATTGCCTTCAGCACTGAAGTGTGAAGTTTAAAGACAGGTTACTATGAACAGCTAGAGAATCAAAGCAAGATTTTGGTCCATCTCAAATATTTGGGATTACTTGAGAAAAATGAAGTGAAGAGAATAATATCGATCTTATTCTCCAGCTCGGAGTGATCTGCATCCAAAAAAAAAAAAAAAAAAAGAACACTAGAGTTTTTTAAAGATCCTCTTAATTTTCGTCTTACTGTTGTACTTTTCCTCTTTGTTTTTGCTGGCTTACTAGAGCCCCATCTCTTGAGCATAGTTCTTGAGGCTTTTTCTGGGGGAACAAGCAAAGAACAGTGTACGCCATCTAGTGACTCAGTTCAAAATTGCAGCAGTCCAGGGAAGGCGAGTTTGAGCAGGATGCCATAATGGGTGTCTGCAGCCATGGCAATTAACAGACACTTCTTCCTTCAGCATTTCTCTGCCTGCCTGAAGAACACTGAAGTGCTTGCCATGAATTCCAGAGGGAAGCCCTCACTGCACATAAAAAGATTCAATCTAGGAACTTAATTTAAATAGCCCACAGTTAAAATCCTACTTTATTCCGATATGTATCTATAATTATTCTGCTTTAATGAGAACTTTTTAGTTGCCTGCTTAGTACCGGAATTAATATTACTACTGTAACACTTTGTTATATCATGAAGTGAGCAACTGGGATGAAAGAGGAAATAGGTTCCATTTGTGATCATACGCTAAGTGAACTGTGTGTCTAAATCATCATCAACCAAAGCTGTGGTTGGCAGTGTGTGAACTCCTGGGGAGTCGCGGAGTCATTTCACAGGGTCCTTGAATCCACCCTCGCAAGGCTCATTCTCTGTAAACGGAATCTGTGATGTCTTTTGCACACATTGGGTTCAAAACTGCAATTCAAATGTAATTAGTAAAAGAGCATTCCTAAATTGTCAACAGTTTGTGATGTCATTTTCATCAATAAATATTAGTATATCACTCTCACCTAGGAATCTTGAAAAAATATTTATTTATATTTATGTAATTTATTACATAAAAAGATAGATTTCCAAGAAATATAATGGTCCTGGGACACCTAGGTAGTTCAGTCGGTTAAACCTGTGACTTTTGATTTTGGCTCAGGTCGTGATCTCAGGGTCCTGGAATTGAGCCCCTCATTGGGCTCCATGCTCAGTGCAAAGTCTGTTTGTCCCTCTCCTTCCCCCTCTGCTCCTCCCCACCCCCCCACTCATGCTCTCTCTCTCTCTCCTTCTCTCAAATAAATCTTTTTTTTAAAGATTTTATTTATTTATTTGGCACAGAGAGAGAGAGCGAGAGAGAGAGAATAGGGGGAGTGGGAGAGGGAGAAGCAGGCTCCCTGCTGAGCAAGGAGCCCGATACGGGACTTGATCCCAGGACACTGGGATCATGACCTGAGCCGAAGAGATGCTTAACCGACTGAGCCATCTAGACGTCCCAATAAAATCTTCTTTTAAAAGAAGATTTTCTCTCTTTCCCTCTCCCTCTGCCCCTCCCCCTTCTAAAAAAAAGAAATATAATGGTCCTGATTTCAGCAGCCCTACTTCCAGAAATTTGTTCTAAAGAGATAATCCTTTGTTCAAAGACATTCACTTCAGTGTTGTTTATCACAGCAATTAACTGGACTCAAACCTGTGTTTGATAGTTAGGGATTGTTGAATAAATTTTAGTTTATCCATACAAAGAAAACAGCTTATCACTATTAAAAACTATTAATGAAGATCTATAGTCCTTGAAATGAAAATATTTTACCATATATTCACAGTGGAAAAGAGCAGATTAGAAAAGCATATATATCATAATCCATTTTTGTCTATTTGTGAGTAGGCAAAGAAAAAGTCTAAAAGGATATCTTTAATCCCAAGAGGAATAAATACTGTATTTTATCAAACATAATATGAGAGAAAGAAGTCAAAGATGCCCCCTCAATTTTTTGTCCTAAACAAGTGGAAGGACGGGGTTGACATTGACTTGGTTGGAAAGGAGAGTGTTTGAAGGGGAAAGCCAAGGGTTGATTTGGAGCATGTTACATTGGAGAGCCCATCTCATACCCAAATGTAGCTGTGAAGTCGTGTGGCTGGAAGATCACCAAGGTAGTGAGTATGGATAGAGGTGAGAAGAGATTTAAAGGGCATGCTCTTGGGGCATGCCAACGTTTGCAGACAGGAGAGGAGAAGGAAGCAGTAAGGAGTGGGACCAAGGGTAGAAGGAGGATCCAGAGAGAATGGTCACCCAGAAGGACACAGGTGTAGGAGAGAGTGATCTACTAGGTCAAATGCTACAGATCCTGTGAGACAAACACTGAGAAGTGACATCAGATTCAGCAATGTGGATGTAATGGAACAACAGCTGTTGTTTCCAGCCTAACTGGAAAAGGTTTAAGTGGAATTGAAAGGGAAAAAACTGGAAACTTTGAGTAAGGACAACTCTTTCAAGGATTGTTTATGTAAAGAGAAGCAGAGAATTGAAATAGGAAGTGGAGGATATTGATCCAAGGAAAATTTTTTAAAAGATTTATTTATTTATTTGAGAAAGAGGGGGGGGGAGGGGGGGGGGGGGGGGGCAGAGGGAGAGAGAGAATCTCAAGCAGACTCCCTGCTTAAGTGTGGAGCCTGTAGGTTGGGGCTTGATCTCAGGACCCTGAGATCATGACCTGAGCCAAAATCAAGAGTCGGACACTTAACTGACTGAGCCACTCAGGCGCCTTGATCCAAGGAACCTTTTTAAGGTAGCAATTTAACAGCATTTTTCTCTGCGGATAGGAGAGATCTGATAAAGAGGGAAAAAACTGATGACGAGATGTGATAAAATTGCTGGGAAAATATCCTTGAGTAGTTGAGAGAGAATGAGACCTAGTATATGAATGGAGGGCTTGATTTTAGAAAGGAGCAGGGACGGCCCATCCATCCTTAATAAGAAAAGGAAGTAAAAACAAAGGCAGAGTATAGGTATACTGTGCAGGTAATTTTATAGGTATGATGCTGGGAGCCTGTGGGAGTTCTTTTCCAAATGTTTCTGTTTTCTTAGTGAAACAGAAAACAAGGTTATCAGCTAAAAGTAAGTCAAGGAGCAGATGTTAAAGAGTTGGAGAGAGAAGATGTGAAATTATCATTTTTTTCCTTTAAATTTTTTATTGTTATGTTAATCACCATACATCATTAGTTTTTGATGTAGTGTTCCATGATTCATTGTTTGTGTGAAATTATCATTTAGGACAGAGGTCAGAAAACTTTCTCCGTAAAGGGCAAGATAGTAAATACTTTATCATTTGCAGGCCATTAGGGATCTGTCACAACTATTGGGACTCTGCTGCTGTCACATGAAAGCAGCCATAGACAATATATAAACTGATGGGTGTGGCTGTGTTTCAATAAAACTTTTTTTACAATAACAGATGGTGGGCCAGATTTGGCCCATGGGCCACAGTTTGTTAACCCTTGATCTAAAAGAATGGAATAAGGAATGGTCTAGGGAAACATGGTAGGAATTTCAGGCAACAATATTATGAATTTAAAATGAGGCCTGTTCTAAACCAGGAGCAAAACCAGCCACTCCCCTGTCACACATGGCGCCATTGGCCTGTGTGTCCCAAATCTACAGTCCAGCCACCCTCCTGCCCAGTAGGTGTGCACTGCCTGCCACCTGCTCAACACCAAGTCCACACACCTTCACCCCAGATCAACAGGGACTCAAACTGAGACTCTCCCCCTCAAATTCCACCCCCTGTACTCAAATTTGTGCACAAAAGTGGACATAATTATAACGGCAGAATGAAGCAATCCAAATGGTGACACTAATTCTGTGGAATTTGTAATGGATGAAAGGAGTGTGCTGGGTTGGGAACATCTTCAACAAGTACGTCAAAGAACAATACCTATTGCATGATTCTGGTTACTAAAAGAAACAAACCCAAACCTGGCCTTTTACATATAAGTTTGAAACTGGATGGTAGAGGGGCTGATCAGGACACCCGCCTCTAGGGAGGGGTGGGGTGGGATGGGGTGGGGGGAAAGGTGAGAGAGGCTTTTCCTTGTACATACCCTTCCTGTATATCTTTTTAAGTTTCTAAGACAAAAGGTAAATTAAGCAAACGAACAAAAATTAATTAATTAAAAAAATAAAATAAGATGAGGCCTAGTCAAATGGTGGTATGAATGTCTCCAGCCACATTCAATTGTATGGGTCCTGACATAGGGTTGGATATAACCACGATTTGGTTTTGCACGGCAAGTATGAGAAACAGAGAAAGGAACAAGAGAGTTTGAGTATGTATGCCAGAAAAATTACTATGAAGATGAGCAATGAAAGCTAAGCTGAGTCAAGGGGAAAATGAAGACATGAGGGGTAGGGCTCTGAAGGCAGGCTTTTAATGGGTGAGGACTTTCTATTAGCCTTTGATGCTCAGATTCTCTTCCTGAGGAAAGAGGACAATTCATTAGCTACTTCTTAGCTAATTAGCTAATAATGATTCAAACTTTGTTGGCTCACAGTGCATACAGTAGTCATCATTTTGTGGGGTAGATGTAATAGTACTCCCCATTTATTACTATGAGGGGAAAGAGAATCCGAATCCAATTTGGAAGTCATGTTTAAATGACAGTTTGCTTACAATTATATTTAGTTCTTAATTATTAGGACAACCCCCTAAATTTTCTTGCCTATTCTCTCTCCACAAATAATGCTTATACCTATTGATATAATTTCACTGATGGTCTTTCTTTTTTTCTTTTGATGTCTCACCCTCCCATTTTCCTTGCCTCTTAAGCCTTCACATGTGGTTATGTTTTACTTTTTCTGGATGGTCACTTGAAAGTATTCATACTCTTCGTGTTTTTCCCTCTAGAACTTTCTCTCTTTCGTTGGATTTATGAGCTTTAAGATGACGGCTCTCTTTATTTTAGCAGAAACATACCCAGGTGAGGAAAGAATGTCAGCAAGATCTAAGGACAGGATCTATTCCCTGTTCACACACTTCGTGCTTTACCCCCCTCCCTAAACCTTCCATGCCTCTCTACTAAGAGTTGTAGAGTCTTTGGTATTCAGGAACCTCCGTGACCTTGTCTCTACTTTTCCAACTGTACATCCCACTGCTCCTCAAACTTTACACTTCAGCCCCACAAAAATGCCTAACAGTTCCCCAGCCACTGTGCATCTGTGCACACAGATGGCATTGACTTATTGACTTAATTTAATAAGCTGAAGTCTCATGCTTATTGAATTACTATTTCACCTGAACCAAATTGCTTTACTTTCCCCATCCAAAATGTAGAAGTATTGGTTATGAGTTATAGAAATCCAATTCAGTATAACTTAAACTACTGGGTTATTAACAAATATTTATTAGGTGCCTACTCTGTGCAAGACATTGTTCTAGGCACTAGAGATTTGGTGATGAGCTTGAAAGCCATGCACTACACAGCTAGTATATTAGTATACTGCCTACTTGTTAGTATAGAAATCGTTTATAAACAAACAAAAACCCTATATAATGATAGGCATTATCAAGTGCTGTCAGGAACATTAAAGCAGGGTAAACAAATGGTGAATGACAGGGGAGGCCTTTTGTAATGGGATTGTCCGAGAAGGTCTCTCTAGCAGACATCTGAATGAAGTGATGGAGTGAGCCATGAGAATACACAAAGGAAGAACATATGAGGCAGAGAGAACAGAAAGTGCAAAGTCCCTCAAACAGGAATATGTTTGTGGTGTTGGGGAGATCCCAGGGAAGCCAGTATGGCTGGGGCACCACTGGTGAGAGTAAAGTGGTAGAAAAGAAGGTTGGGAAGGTGGCCAGCAGCCAGACCATATGGTCCTTGTAGGCCATTCTGAAAACTTGAACGTTTATTCTAAGGGTGATAAGAAGTAAGGAAAAGACTGAGCAGAAGGATCATTGGGAGTGTTCTGTGAAGACTAAGCCAAAAAGGAACAACAGTGAAAGCAGGGAGGCAGGGAGATATTGGGAAGGTCCAGGGGAGAAATAGAACTTATAGGGCCGTGTCAGCAGGAGGGCAGGGCTGCACTGCCCTTACACGTGACTCGAAACAAAATTTTGAAATCCTATCAGGATTCTTTCTCTGTAAGTCTCTTTTCTCCTCACTACACAAGCTCCTTTGTTCAGACCTTCTTCTCCATTGCCATAAGCAGCTCCAGGATCTGTGGTCAGAAAGAAAAGATTTCTTCTTGTCAGCCCCAGTACGAAAACCCCTCTGAAGGGACTGGCTGGGTCATGGGACCATTTCTAGAGCAATCATTCACCATGTCCAGTGCTGTGGTTGTGAGCCCAGCTTTGTGGCCCAGGGAGTGGGGTGCTCTAAGGATAGCTGGAAGGGCCAGCAAGATGAAAGAATTTTGCATTTTCTAGTTTGTTTTAAAGACAAGGCAGGGCACCCTGTGAGAATGCAGAAGGATGTGATGGCTGGAGAGAGATGGAAGGTAGCACACCGCTACCTAAGCCAAGGCCTGGGGACTCCTTCCTTCTTTAGATTTCTTTGGCACAATGCTCCTACACCACTGCATTATCCCTTCCAAGTGGTCTCAAATATGTCTATTTAGTGTTTCAACTAGACTGTAAATTTTCTGAGGAAATTAAAAAGAGCCACAGTATTAATTTCTTTGACAAATCCTCTGGCACCTCTGACAGGACAGAGTTGACCACTAGTGGATTCTCAGGAGAGATTTACACGTTGATTCCAACCAGAGGAAATCTGGAACCCATGCCTCTCCAGCTAAAAGGGTTCTTCAGGAGTCCAGAAGCAATCTTGTCATAAGCACATACATCTATAATCAGTTTCTTGAAACAGCTTCCCACATATCGGGCCAACTAAAAACAACTTGATTTTTTTCCAACCACTGATTTTTCAAAACCTCTCTGTTGGGTGTTGCATCTCTCCATGGGGCTGTACCTCAGCACATTCTAAAAGCAGCCTCAGTTACACTGGAATATTAAACCAAAGCCTCATTCTCTCAATACACTAGCAGATTCTCTGTCTCCTATTGTATCAGAGATTTCCAAGACCACCCTTGGGTTCAGTGATTCACTAGAAGAACTAACAGGATCAACATATAGTTGTACTCACAGCTATGATTTATTACAGTGAAAACATATAAAGCAAAATCAGCAAAGGGAAAAGGTGCATGAGGCAAAGTCTGGAGGAAACCAGGTGCAAGCTTCCAAGAGTCCTCTCCAGTGGAGTCCCACAGGACACAATTATTTCCTCCAGCCTCGAATTACAGCAACACCTGTGAAATGTTGTCAACCAGTGAAGCTCATTAGAGACTCAGTGCCCAAAGGTTTTATTCGAGGCTGGTCAGGTAGACATCCAAAATTCCATGTTCCCAGAAGATAGGTGTTCAGCATACCACATTGTTTTTCAATTTGGGCACAAATAGCCACTCTTAGTTAAGGTAGTGGGAACAATCCTGAAATCTAAATTCCCAGGCCTTTCAATGGATAACAGTCTCAGGCCTGCTGTGAGCCCTTTGCTGCACTGATGTTTCTGTGAGCGTGAGAAAGTCTGACCCGCCCTGGAGGAAAAGTCAGCCATCCTGGGTCATCTGGCTCTACCAAGGATAGATCCCGAGGGAAAGGCACAGAGAGAAAAGCTCTTATTTACCTAGTGTTTTTAGAACTTGGCTTTCAAGAGACAAATGCTATAAATCTGACTTTGTTTTTGATGAGCTGCCTTTACAGGTTCTATTCTGAACCTCTTTTTAAAGACTTTGCATCATACCATGGGCTATCCAGCACATAGCTTCTATTAGGGTCACCTTGACCTGGCAATTCATATTCTTGGGTGGAGGATCCTCTTGTGGCCATTCTAGCCAAGCAAGCTTCCCAAGCATCAGCTCAGCATGCGGGAAGGTACCAGGTACCTTTGCCCCACCAAATCCAGAAATGTGGCCCACTTCTGCCCCAGCTCTCTCCTTCCACATTCCTATCACAGCCGGCTCCAACCAGCTTCTTGCCTTCACACTTCCCCTTGTGCCTGCCAAACCCCAAGAGACAGAAACATCTGGCCCAAGAATCCTCCACCAGTTTTTGTCTTTGGGATGAAGGTAGGAGGAGTGTTCTGTTCTCCTGCAGACGGAAAATGCCCAAGGCTCCAATAAATTCCCACAACACTCTCTTAAGGAAAATTCCCCACTCACTAATAGTCTTCCACATCATTGTATATACAGGCTAAATAGGGGTGTGCATGTGTGTGTGTGCATACACATACTACCAGACAGAACAAGTTTAGGGGCCACTTTTAGCTAGTCCTGCATAGATGGCCTGGCATATATCTTTAAATTAGCTTCAGCTTTAGGGTCTCAGCCTAAATTCTAAGACAGGAGAAGTGCCAAATATTCATGCACATTCATAAATATATTTATAAGTAAATATCACTTAGCATTCCATGGCTATCTAGTTTTGCCAGTAAAAAAATGGTGCCAAAAAACAAGAAAAGGCAACTTCAGTATTCATCATATTTCCCTACATGTTTCTCTCTTTAGATCTGCACAGCTCAATTCTCCACTTTTTCCCAGCAACACGGATTTCAGAACTTTCTCAAGACGGCTCTAGGTGCCTTCCCATGGCAAATACCACCCAACATGGGCTCATCTCCAAAGATAGTGGGCTGCACTTTAATTTCTTTTGTGTGTCATAAGCTATTGACTTAGGATAATCGTCACTGCTAGGCTCAACTGCCCTGGTATTTCCCAGATTTGACACACACATGAGTTTGTGTGAGTGGGCCCAGGCACACACCATGAAATGGTCATGGGAGGAATGTACAGCAAATCTTTCTGAATCTTTGCAGTGAAATATCCTTTGAAGTCAAATAAGTACAATAGCCTAATAACACACAGAAGCAACAAGAGCAAATGCGGGGAGGGGTGGCCTGAAAGGAACAGAAGTATTGCTCACAGTTCTGATAATCCTACCAACTGCTTCTAGAAATATCAGGTGACTCCACATGTTGGGAGAGATTTAATTAGAGCAGAGGCCATTACTGCTGGATTGTCTAAGGAGAGAGTGCTCCAGAGGGAGCCTGAGTTGGGCAATAGGACAGCTGCCTAAAAAGATGGTATAGATAATGGTTCATCCCTTTTATTCGTTTCCACATTCCCCAAACACATTTCCTCTGGCCTCAACAAAACAATTGATATTGTAGTGTTATTATCATAATATTAAGAACATTTTGGAGATTAATTTTAACAATTTTTATAAAGCAATCTAACAAAAATAATATCAATAGTGCTTAGTCCAAGATCCAGCACATAGTAGGAGCTCAATAAATATTTGTAGAATCCATGTTCCTTTTGCTGATAATGAATGACTTTTGCTGCTGTGACAACCTGGAAAATGCTTTTTTAGCCTTATGATTTAGCTTAAGCCTCTCTTTCTCCCTGAAGTTTTAGTCCTTTCCTCCCTGGTGCTTCTATTGCTCTTCTCCTCGAGCACTATGTATCCTATTTCATTGTTTATATGTTCTCTTTCACTGTGAGATCTGGAATACAGAAATAGTGTCCCAGAGGGGTGCCTGGGTAGCCAGTCATTAAGTGTCTGTCTTCAGCTCAGGTCATGATCCCAGGGTCCTGGGATCGAGCCCCACATCGGGCTCCCTGCTCAGTGGGAAGGCTGCTTCTCCCTCTCCCGCTCCCTCTGCTTGTGTTCCCTCTCTCGGTGTGTCTCTCTCTGTCAAATAAATAAATAAAATCTTAAAAAAAAATGGCATCCCAAGAGTTTAGCACAATAACTACTAGTTCCTCAACACATGTTTTGGAATGAAATGAACAAATGAGTTAATAGACAAGTAATCCTTAAATGTACCTTTTGATATCTCATGGGTTTTAACGTGAACCACTAGTGTTCACTGTCCAATATTGAGTTTATGGGATCCATATCAAAAAACTCTGTGTAAATCCTCATTACATAGACCACACCCATTTCCTTCTTCCTGCCCTCAATAATTTGGGACAAGTAGGGGGCCATCATCTAAGAGACTTTAAACTATTTAACGAACATATTTGCTGCTCCCTTGTTGCTGGACCATCCACAGTGTAAATAGCCCTGGCTCCCTTGACCTTTATCAAGGGTCTTATTTGCACAGCTTTAAATAATATGTGCTGCTCTACTACTTTAATTCATTTAAAGAGTTTACTATTTTTTTTTAGTGAGGTTTTTTTTAGGTGTAGAATGAAAGGTGCAATTTCTCACTGCCCCAGAAAGATAAAATAAGGAAGCTAACAAGGAAGGAAGGGGCAAAGATCAAAGCATCAGCATGTTTCATCAACCTGTCCCTGAAAACACAACACTTCATAAAACAAACAAACAAAAAAACAGAACTAATCATTGCAAGAGACTTTAGTTTTTATTCCCAAAGATGTTTTACTTTCCAAAAGTGAAAATCAAACTATATTTAACTTCAAACTAACATGCCAGGAAGTATCCAAAATTAAATAGTTAATATTATAATAACATAATCATAATTTAGGAACATATTAGTAAAAATATTCCAATTAAAATAAAAATACGACTTTGAAAGTCAGTTTTGTTTAAATAGATAACAGAAGTCCTATTTGAAGTCCCCTTGGCTTTGCTGATTGTTAGTGCTTCCCCAAGTAAAGTGCTCAGAGCTAAAACTGTACATCAACAAGGATTTATTGAAAGCCTTTGACCTTGGCACATTTAGGTCCATAATAGTTCCTGAAGAAATATGTCACAGTTTTTCAGGAGCTTTCAAACCTCCTTCGTTTAAAACATATGTATTGCTTACAGGGTGACATCTCTCCTAGAAGTCAAAGAACCTGAACTTCTTCCCTTTCTTCCTTCAATCCCTCCCTCCCTCATATCTACTGGGACCCATCCTATTTTGCACACCTTCCAAAGAAGTAAATTCCACAGTCTCTCTTAGCTATCATCCACTCATTCATGCTACTAATGTTTATTGATTCACTAATATTTCTTTTTTTTTAGATTTTATTTATTTATTTGAGAGAGAGTGTGTGTGAGCAGGGGGAGGGGCAGAGGGAGAGGGAGAAGCAGACTCTCTGCAGAGCAGAGAGCCCAACGTGGGGCTCAATCCCAGGACCTGGAGATCATGACCTGAACCGAAGGCAGATGCCTAACCAACTGAGCCACCCAGGCGCCCCAATTCACTAATATTTCTAATTAATGTGTTAGGAATAAAAGCTCAAGCTAATGCCAGAGTCTGTCCCAGTGCTACGTATTGGGCACCGTGCTAGGCATAAAGCCATAAAGATGACACAGTCCAGCCTAAAGGAGCTCACAGATCTTTCAGTGGTAACAAACATACGACAGGCAATTTTAATAAACTGTCATGATTTGGCAAGTGTACAATAAAGGCATGAATTTAGTACCATAGTTGCACAAAAGAGGAAGTATCAAAGCAACACTCATTGTCAGGAAAATTCTCCCTTAGATACAATTTTGAACCATAAGAGAGAAACAAGCTCTCTTTGTTCATGCACAGTGTCCAAAACCTAATACACATGCACTTTTTTCAGATTTATGTATCATGAATTCACCTCAATAATTTTGTCTTCAGTGGGACTATGGGAACGTGCCTCAATGTGTGCAGGACAAGTTGGGGATGAGGGAGAAAGTGTTGGTAACCTTTGGGTTAATTCAGAACTTCAGCCAACTCATCACTGGATTCAGACCATGTAAATTTCTCACAGGGCTTAATTTTCCAGACTAATTGTCCTTAGTGATCAAGTCATCCCCAAATATACAAACTACTATTGGTAGTTTGCAGAGACAGTACCGTCCAAATATGACAGGAAAAAAAGGTAATAGAGCCTTTTCAGTATCTATCAAGCCCCTGCTTCATGTAAAATGTTTTATTATACATCTGTTTCTACCTCCAGGGAATTATTGGCCAAGTTGCTAAGTCTTTGAAGAAAGACTAGAGGATAGTATTAAACCAAATAGTAAATTTTTAATTATTTATGTTTCTCAATTACACTTACTATAAAGTTGAAGAAATTGTTTTTAAAAATTCCTCTATGGTCCTATGGCAAGAAATACTCACCAATATTATTAAAGTGGGGCATCTTTCTTTCAGGTTATGTTTGTTTTCAACAACATGTAAATGCTATTTGAATTTGCTTCAATGAGTAAATATTTCACAAATATACATTCTAGCAACATCATGCTTCCAAAATATCATTTTTATTTTGCCAGTCTAGATAACTCCATAGAAAAGAACAGTTCAAAAATGGAAATCACATAATTATAGGTAACATAAATTCTGATATCATGAAACTGAAAACCCAACAGAAAAAATATATGAAAGATTTTGGGGCTCAGTCACTACAGCATGAGACTCTTGATCTCAGGGTTGTAAGTTCAAGCCCCACATTGGATGTAGAGATTACTTAAAAATAAAATCTTTTTAAAAAAAGAAAGATAGATAGACTTGAAATTCATGAAAAGATGCTCAACCTCTAGCATAATTCAATATATGCCCATTTACATTTTAACTTGATCCCAATTGTTCACCTACCATATTGGCAAAGACAGAAATGTAAAAAGGGGTGCAGTGTAACAATATCCAACAAAATCTAAAATGCAGCCATCCTTTGGCCCAGAAATTTCCCTTGGAGGAATCAGTCCTACAGATGAACTCCCGTGTGTGTGCACTGGGTGCCTCCAAGGACACAACAAAGCACTGTTGGTAGCAACAGCCTTCCACAGATGTCCCTTCTGTCCATCCCTAGCTTTGCTTCCTGATCAGGTGTCCATGATCTCCATCCAGACCACAAGAGTGCTCTACCTAGTCTCCCTTTTTCCCCTCCCTCCCTCTCCACATCTACAGGAGCCAGAGTAATGTTTTTAAAACAGAGATCAGATTACATCATTCGGCGGCTTAAAACCCCTCCAATGCCTTTCCATCATGCCAAACATGAAATCCACTCCTCTAACCTTGGCCTGTGAAGACCCATCTACCCAGTTTCAGCCTGCCTCCTGACTTCATCCCACGACTCTTTGGCCTTACTTACCTTCAGAGTTCCAGACACAGAGACCTCTCTCTCTGGGCTTCTCCGGCACACCCGGTTCTTTTGTGCTTCAGAGTCTCTTTGCGTGGACTCCTTGCCCTCGTTTTATAACAGTGCCTCCCTCTAGCCCTTCAAGCTCTCTCTAAAATGCCATTCCCTGGCCACCCCAGCTAGAGCAATAACCAGGCGCTCACTCTGTAACACATCATCCCATTTTCTTTCTCCTTACATCATCTATTTTCATTTGGCTGTGTTCCTGTTCATTATGTAGTTGTTTACACACTTCTCTCCCCTGTAATGTAAGCTCTATGAGAGCTTAGTTCCCTGCCACATTATCAGCAACCAGAAAAGTGTCTGCACATAATGGGTGTTGAATAAATGCTTGTTGAATGAATTAAGAATGGAATACATTATAGGATACCCATCAAACAGAACACTGTGCAGCCATTTAAAAAAAAAAAAATGCAGTGGTGGACAATCCAAGTGTTGTCTTCTGACCAAGCCTGCACCCTTGCACCTGACCTGCCCTTGGTCGGACCACTTAGACCTCATCTCAGATCTTTCTGTTCTGGTCTTCTTGCCATTCTCGATTCATTCCACGCCTGTGCCTCAAGGCCTTTGTTCTTGTCATTCCTGCACTTTTTCCCCTGCATGGTTCCCTGGCTCACCTCAGTCAGCTTGAGAGGACTCAAAAGTCTGCTCACAAATGCCTTCCCTAACCACTAGCAACATTCCCCCCACCCCCATCACTCTCTCTCTTCTGACCCTCCTGTACTTTTCTTCATTGCACCTGTCATTTGAAACAAAAGTCCCTACTTACTTGTGCACACGTGTACTATGTGCTTCCCCTGACTGGAACGTTCCTTGATGCTCTTTTCTGCCATGACCTCCCCAGCGGGTAGAACACTGCCTGGCATAGAGTAGCAGCTGAACAAATATTTGACTGGCGGAGAAAGAGTAAATGAATGCATCCTTGAGCGCAAAAAAAAAGCAAGGTACTAAACAGTATGCCCATAGTTACGCTGCAGCCGTTTGTATTAAAGGAAATGACTCCTATATATAAACTCTCTGAAAGGGAAATCCAAGAACATACTAACAGTGACAACCTCTACGATAGGAACTAAAAAGCTGAGGCACGGGGATAGAAGGAAAACTTACTGGTCCTCCATATCCTTACTTTTAATAAGATTTCATTTTTACCATGGGCATTAATTTTTTAAAAAAATTAAGAATTATCTCATATTTGACAGTTTTGCAAGCTTATGTGTTTGAAGCCAATAGAAAATCAAGGCCCTCATAAGCATTACGGCAAAATGTAAGCATTCAACAACCATTTATTTAGCAATCCTATAAACTTAGCATAGCCCTATTCAATCTCTTCTTTGGATGTTGATGAAAATGTGTGGTTAGGAAAGATACCTATACTTTCTGCTGGAAGAGATATATATTCCTTAGGCATATATGGGAGGAAACAGGGTAATGTGGATTTCTGACAGGATAAGACCTTATATAAATACAACAAGCCCTCTACACGTTTCGTATGCCAGAAAAGCGCCTCTATACCCAAGATGCTTTGAATCTGCTTACAAGGTGGAAATAAGACCTCAGTGTTTTTTTAAAAAAATAAAAACTCTCCGCCAATAGACTCTACCCATCCTTAACTGGCTGATTATTCAGTGTTTTTCTGAACACTGGCTTCGTCAACCAACCATACCTTACTTTAAGAAAACCAACTATTTGAATACCTGGATTTATTAAAAAAAAATTATAGGAGTGTCCACTTGCTCTAATTAAGGATTCCTTTCAATATGAAAATAATAAACTTTTAAAATATGATTCAATACAAAAAAATACACAGAAATTTCAGGAGCACCATCACTGAACACACAGGTACTCAGTAATTACTTGCTGGTTGGATGAGCATACCTATTGAAAATCAGTAGAGTGAAATGGACAAGAGCGTGGGTTGGGATCCAGTTTTCCCTGTGTTCGGGTTCTCTCTCTGCCATTCATTAGCTGAGTATGACCTTCAACAAGTGACTTAACCTCTCAAGGCCTCAGTATTCCTTACCGAGATAAAACAAATGAGTATAATGCCTCCCTTGAAGTTTGTTGTATTAAATGAAAGATATGGGTAAATAAAACATTGGTACATTTTATCACATATTGCCTTTTATCATGTATTATAATATCAGATATGATTTCATTTACTAATTTCTGCTTGCCTGAATGGAAGCAAATGAATGGCAAGAATAAAACACAAGTGTTGTTATATTTTCGGAGATACAATATAGAAAACTATACATGAATATAATTACATATTTAATTTCTCTATCTATATCTATAGCACTCGAACAGTGTCTGGCACATGGTAAATGTTTGGTAAATGGTGGTTGGTAGTATGAAAAGGAACACAAAACACTGAGGGTTTGACTCTCCTTTGTCATATCCACGAAAACCAATTTTGTATGTAACACTCTAGGACGCTTTACTGCGCTGGTACAGGGAGGGGGTAAAAGACTGTGTAACTCAGATTTTTTTTGTGTGGCCTGAAACTTAGGAGAAAACAGTTAACAGGTATATAAGTAAATTGTGGCTGCTTATAACAATTGTTAACATCTCTTTTGTGTGTGATGATTAGTCATTCTGCAGAGCAAATACTGTGACTTAATATCCTGTCCAAGTTTATTTTATAGTGTTACTTGCTTCCCACTTTCTTAATTAAAAATACTAAATGTAAATGTTTTATTTAACATCCTAGACTAGAATAGAATATCAGGTGTTTGGGGCGGGAAAGGGAAACATGGTACAAATTGCTTCTGATTCAGAGACTAAATGAATGTGTTCCCTTAGGTGACCAAAGGTTTCTTCTTTTTCAGTTTTCTGGCTTCCCCCCCGCCGCCTTTCCTTCTGGCACTTCTAGTTTGTTTAGTAAAGTTTAGAATTCTCACAAAAGGCCTTATAAACACGTGTTATGAGATTTTAAATCTGATTTGAAAGTGCCTCTTTCCTACTCCCTCTGAGTAAAGTGACCTTTTTAAATGGAGGGAAGTGGGTTTAGATGACAGTCATGATAAATGCGGTCATGTTCACTCAATAAAATAAGGCCCAGTGCATTTGAGGATAAATCAGTGAAATGTACAGCCCCACCTGTCTGTCTCCATCATTCATTTCCACTGTCACTTTCACAGTGGCTGATGGATCACAGTTGCTGTAAAATTAGACAGCCTTTAATCTCATTTCATCCTGATTAGCTTCTCTTTACCCTTTCCCTCTAACTCACTGACTGACACGCTAAAAACTCGCACTGGGCTATATATGAACATGAGTACAAACGTCTCCTCCAATACCTGCCTGTGAGGGCAAGGCTGGTGTCCACTTCTCGAGAAATCTGGAAAGGGTCAGGCATGTATCCCTTGTTATTTAAAAGGTAATCAATACGTGCAGTACCCAGTGCCATTTTAGACAGATGTTTGCTCTTGCTCACTGCCCTATTTATTTTGCTTTGCTTCAGGTTTAATCAGAAGTCAAATTAGGTCTTTTGCAAAACTCGAACATTGATTTAATATAGATTTTTTCTAATAAATTTGGAACGTTTCACATTCAGAATAATTTCAAAGAGTTATTTGTGTGTATTTATAGCCTCTCGATTCACAGTAATAATTTAGAAAAGACAATAATTCAGGAATGAGAATACTAAAATACTCAGCCAAGAAATATAGCACAGAAGGTTTAAAAACAAGAGTAAAAAATGGGAATGCCTTCAAGTAGCCTTTATATTAGGACTTCAAAGAGCTTCTCTCTTATTTTGAAGGTTTCCATAGTTTAGGGCAATAGTTTCATTTGTTTGCATAAAGCATAACAATAGGAGTAATCAAATGAAAAAGAGGCTTAAGAATAAATCATGTATTATTTCCTTCACTTAATTTCTGCTTGCCTGAATGGGAGCAAATAAATGGCAAGAACAAAACGCAAGTGTTGTTATATTTTCAGAGATTGCGCTTTATGATCAAACTGGATCTCTAGTTAAAAAGATGCTAATACAGGTTTTCATTACCTGTAAGGTTTGGGCACTGAGCTGACCAAAAATTTAAATATTGAAAGAGTGGAAGTCATAACGTAAGTTGGTTATAGCCCCTATTCCCATACCCGTGTCCCATGTGAATAGATGCATGCAGATGATAATCAACACGGTGAGCTTACACTGCCCAGATGACATGATGATGAACTGGAGTAGCACCAGACTGCTCACAATATACACAATATACATCACGTATGAGTAGCATAGTTTTCTGTTTGCTATTTTGGAACTAGCATCATAATCTAAACAATGATAATTTTCTTTTAATGTTCAAAACTATTCCATCTTAGTTGGTCGGCGAACTCAACATATATTCTGCCCCACTGGATTCTGAGAAGCTATATGGTATCTTTGCGGAGCCGTATGGTTAAAAGCATTTTCCAAAGAGATAACTGAGGGTTAAGGGGCAAAAGGACATCCCCAAGATGATTCCCTAAGTCAGTGACCTAATTAATGGACCACACACAAATCCACGGATCGCACAAATCCACATCCAAGTTCCACATTATCACAGAAATCAGGGGTTTCTGTACCGAGGCCTTCTGGCATTATAGATATAAGTTCAAAAAACAATGAATATTCCTAGCAAAAAATAAATAACTAATAAAATAACCCAAACTCCTAAAATCGTTTAGTAAGAAGCTTAAATGATCTGATTTGCTCTTTCGGAAGCTGTGTTACAGATTTCAAAGCTATGCCTGTTCCTCATTCATTGTATTTACATATCTTAGCCAGCATAAGTGCATTCTGAGAAAAATAAAAGATAGGAAAAACAAAATGAAATGAGAGATATATATCATCCAAAATAAGTTGGCCATAAGATAGGCTCTCTCTCTTTCGGCATTGGCAAAAGAGCACAAAGAGCTGGCCCTGACTCATATTGATTTCCCACTGCACTGGTTTCTTAAGTGCTCTGTTGATCCGTGTCAAGCAATACGTTCCCTGCCTGAACATGCACATCACCTCCCCATTTGTCCTCACCTAGATTTAAGGTGCCCATATGATGAGCTGAACAAGGACATCATTTTTCCTACTGGTGTCACTGGGTCCAAACCACCGCATGTGATATGATAACTAATTCTGTGTGAGTTTACATTTGCCATATGATATGATAATAGCAGAGACCAGCACTGCACTGCACATGAGGTGACAGGGCTGTCCTAATCTCACTGTGCGTGTCCCCGAAAGAAAATGTAAATGAGAACAGACAAATACAGAGACACCTGGCTTTGGTGGGTTTCTGAAGAACACACCCTCCTCGCAGCCACCACACTGGGGCCGGGAGGGTTGGGGGGAGAAGGGCGAGACCAAGGGAATGGATGTTTGTGATGTTCCTGACAGTTTTTATCTTTGTTCCAGAAGAGCTCCTAAGCAGATAGATAGAAAATGTGTGATTGTGCTGCTAATGACATTGTACAGGAGATTAAGCGTATACATTTGGAGAAGGCATTAAATCAGCAGGACCTTAATTTAAAAACTTAAAACTGTATGGAAATTCAGCTTGCTCATTGCTGTGGAATAGAAAGCTCCCAAGCACCCCGAGTCTGTTTATGGAAAGACTGCCAGCAAACCAAGTTTGGGCAGAGCATCTTCATGGCTCCAAGTGTTTGCAGGGTTATTTCTTCCAAGCAGTAACCCCCAGCCCTGTCCATCTGCGAGGATCCGTCATTGCTTTAGAATTCGATCCCCATCATCAGGCAGGTGAGGAGAACTTAAGAATCGAAAGCAGCATGACAGGTTGTCCTTGACTAATTTGCGGAATAATATTATGTAAAATTAGTCAAAAGGGGTTGGGTTTGAGATTGCTGGGAACACACGGCTGAGCCACAGTGGATGGGTGGGTGCCCCGCTCTGCTGCTTATGCTCTCTTCTTCCTTCCGACTTACTCTCACATTTTATGCCCTTTGGTGGAAGCAAATAACCAGGGAGCCAAGGTATCAAGTCCTAAGATGAAGAAATTCATACGTCTTTTTCTTCCCCCCCTCAATTCCAGTTATGCCGTACAACAGTGCCCACCACTGCGTTGTGGAGGTAGAAAACTTCTTGTTTGTGCTGGGTGGAGAGGACCAATGGAACCCCAATGGTAACTATTGAACTCAACAAGTATGTGTGTTGTGGAAGGCGCCGCCAGTAGCAGCCCGTTTCGTAATTACTGTGGAAAATGTATGTCTGTGCACAGGGACAAATGAAACAGTCGGTAAATTGGGCTGACAATTGGAGGGAGGGTCAACCATTGAGCCGGCAGAGGACGCACGCAGCAGAGCATTCGCTCATTGACTGTCTGGGGATTTGGCTTCGCAGTGATGCCCCAGCCCCTCTCCTTATCCATCCCCTGAGGAATGCCACGAGCATAAGCTCAGACTCCCTAGAGGCAGGTAGCAAGCTGCAGCTATTAAGAATCCTCACCACCTTCCCCACCACTTTTCTCCCATTTTATCAATACAGTAAAGCAGTTTTCCATAAATAAGCTTTATCTGCGGTCACAACGCATAACCCCAGCTGAAGTTCCTTTGCAGCTTTTGTTACTTGAGACCCACTCGGGTGGCTGCACCTTTTGCAAGGGCTCCTTTCGAAGACTATCCACCACCTTCCCTGTTGATGTGATTACTTCAGAAATTTATCACAAAGAGAAATTGAACATTTTAACACACTTCCCAAGCCAACACAGGGAGAACACTGTGCCTTGCAGAATACGCAAAATTATCAAGATATTTTTGGAACGCTTGCACATGAAAGAGGAGTTGCGGTTGTAGCCTTCTGTGTAACAGAGATCATTATGACCGAGAAACCATAAAACAGCTTGCAGGTACACATTTTTACTTTAAAACCCCAGAACATCCAAGCGAAATTACATATACTGCATGTATTTTATTGTGAATGCTCTCTTTCAGCATCTGCACCAAGGCAAATTATAGAAAATTGTTACATCTGTTCACTCTAGAAAATCTTCCAGGAAAACAACCCAGGCCACCCTCCAAGAACACTTCTTTGAGGAGAGCAGGACATTCTTTCTCAAAACCTGCAGCTTTGTTGGTTCCAATCCTTGAGCGTTCCAAAGCGGACAGTTCCTGAGCTTTGTGAGAAACAGGTTTAGAACAGAAACAAAAGGGATAGTTAATATGTCTCCTCTAACTTACCTTTGCAGTGACAGACTTGACGTGTCCCCAAAAAATGCTGGCAGATGTACAATCTACTGTAAGCTCCCCATTTACTGCTTAACCTGTTCTCCCTCCAAAGTGATCTGAACTGAATAGAGCCTTTGTAAGTGAACAGTGCACAGCCATCAGGTTTATCTAAGCAAAAAATCTGCCGAGCAGTCTTTTTTGAAGGCCAGATTAGAACTCACATGTGACAAGAGAAGGCTGCAAAGTCCTGTTTCTGGGGACCATGCTCTCTTAGCCTGCCTCCCGTCCCAGGTGGAGCAGGCCTCTGTTAAGATGCCAGTCTTGGTGTGACCACTTGGTGTTCACAAAACACCATGAACTTCCCATTCCTCTGAGACAGACCTTTTCAGCAACACAGAAAACCTGCTCCCAGGGTTATGCCCCTCCTCCTCAAAATAACCTACATCTGCTTACTGTTTCCCATTGTCTTATCAAGCATAGCTGAGAGATTGGGTGGGGGAGGGTGGTTAGGGAAGAGCATAATGGGCGTATTCCTTTGTCTGGTCTAGAGAGTCAGGGTTTTATCTACGAACTAATTCAGACTCCCATAAAACTGTGCCATTGGACCTCACTGATTTGCTTTCCCCCACCCCTCAGAGGAACAGGAATTCAGTTGAAAGCCCTCAATGAATATGCCGCAACAAAAGACTGTAGAAAATAGTGTTGCATTTACTGCAGAGACACCTGTCACTGTCACTACTCAGCATGCCCCATGTGAAGAGCTATGTGACAAATTCTTGCCAGACTGTAGCACTGAGGCATTGTGTGCTTTGGATAATTGCTACTAATACATTTGTGTGATTTAACGTGTCTCTCTTCTTTTGCTTGAGCCACTAGGAGGCTCAGAATTGAATTTTAGTAAAACTTTAATTTTACGTTTACTCTCAATTTGGCCGTGGCAGCTAACTCTTTTTCTGTTAGACCCCCTTTTAGAGCTCTGGGAGTCCTACCTGAAAAGCTGAGTCATTCTGTCCCTGATGTGTTTGGCACGTGAAGCCATTTGTATAGATGTCGGCAAATGCTGATGAGCCACTGACTCAGCTCTCCTAAACAGAGGAGAATTGGTCACATCAGGAGGCGGGCAGGCCAGTCTTCTGTACCCCTGGGTCAATCACTCAGTCATTGGCTGAGGTCTTCCCCCAGGTCAGGGGGAGGGTAGGCAGGGATATGGCCTCTACAGCTGAGAGCAGTTCCCCAGAGAGGGAGCAGCTATGACAGTGAGCAACCTGGGGAGCACAGCACCAATCTGGTAAAGGTATCTGGGCTAGGTACCAAACACACCTCTAACACAATCCTTTAGACATTTTCCATGTAGCTTCATATTCCAGCCATCTGGTCAACCATACCTGACCCCCCCCCTTTTTTTTAACCATGAACAGTAGTATTTATTGAGTACTAATTATTATCCAGGAATTCGCTAAGCACTCACCTGCATAATTTTACTTAGTCCTCACAACCATCCTGGGAGGCCTGTTGCATGATTGTTCTAATTTTGCTATGAGGAGTCCAAGCCCGAAGAGGTAAAAGAACTTGCCAGGACACGCAACTTGCACAGAGCTGGGCTGATTCCAACCTAGGTCTGTCTGCCTTGGTGTTGAACCATTGTATAACATTTCCCCCTCACGCAGACATATGTATTTTGTTAGATAGTAAATAACAAGTCATGTTTTTGCCTTTGATCTTGTGAAATTAAGTCAGTGTTGTATCACAGTGGAAAGTGGCTCTCATTCCCAAGGAACTCTTCATCACTTCTCATTTAGAAAACCATGCAGGGACTCAATCATCTCAAAAATATGGGATTTTCATATTATAATACAATTATGCAATTAAAAAGTAAGCAGTTAATACCAAAACTTATAAAGAATAGCAATCCTATGATAATATATAACTTTAATTTCATTGCTACCAGGGAGGAAAAATTAAAAATCCATGAATTCAGATGTTTTGGATATGTCAGTTCCAAAGACAAAATCTTAAGTTAAACTTCAGTTCTGAAAACGATGCCTGAGATGCATGTCTTTGAATGAAATACAAAATTGTAAATTTTAATACATGCTCATAAAACATGTACGTACTCATAAAATACAAATATAATTTTTTTATCTATTATCTTGATTACAAGACCAAAATTTGAAATCATAAAACATACTACTTACTGGAAATTTCAACAGGACACATACATTGCTTTTCTAGTCAGCTATAGATAATAAATCCTATTAACTCCCTTCATGTCATTAGTGATTGGAATGCATTATAATATTCTAATACATATACATACATTCTGTCAGTGCCCCAGCTAACAGAAAACCGATTTACATTTGTCCCTTCCTGATGATTGACTCCCAAAAACACTGCCTGGAGGAGACTTCCTTCCCTTCCCATTCTAACCTTTCACCACTGGCTGAAAACTGCCACCCCATGCTCCATTTACCTATCATTTAAAGGATAGTCAACAATGGTGTCAGGTGATAGGACATCATCACACAAAGAGAAGAAATTGGGGCAGATTTAGGAAAAAATGGAAAAGATGAGAAGAAACTAAAGGAGTGGAGTAATCCAAAATCCCATTGCATATGGCCACCACTCTCAAGCTGCTGGTAGAGTCCCAAAAGAAGCCACAAGGAAGGAACAAATAACTCCTTTTTAGCTCACATTCCTCTCGCCACCACACTCATTTCTTCTGAGGTTCATTATCCCCTCCACACATCCTTTGCCAACTCCAGAACGCCTTCCTTCTTTTTCTCTCCCCAGTCCTCGGTCCTCACCCCTCTTTCACACCATTGACCCTGGCCCTGGAAGGCCTTTCTTCATCTTCTATCCATATCACACCGGTCCCTGCTTAGCCTTTTCTCTGAGTGAAGGCCGCTACCAATACAACCAAAGCAAACATTGCTCATTTATACCAGAAGGCACTCTGCCCCATTCCTGAAAGGAGGCAGATGTCTTCCTCCAAATGAAAATTCTAAACCAAACTTCAGAGGGAAACGTTCTTATATATGGCAAGTATCTCTACATTCCTATTAACAACATTCATCTTCAGGTGCTTTGGGGAATTAACCTTGGAACCTATCAAGATTTTTTTTTTTTCCTAGAGTGAAATGATTGCAAATTCTCAAAAACTCCCTTATAAACCAACTCTAGATGTAATCCTTCCTTGAGTTGGAGCCTCCCTTTGTGGAATCCAAGTCTTTTGGGTCATTCTCACTCTTGGAACTCTTAACTCTTTCTGTGTACTCCCAAATAAAATTTAACTTACCACCCAATGACACCATCCAGACCCTTTCACAAGGTCCTTGGGACTCAATGATGTCACATCCACAAAATCCCCAGAATCCTTAAACTCTCTTCTGAATGGTCACCTCCATTCTCTTCTAGTCAATACCTGGCAATCTTATGAGAGTACTGTTTTCCCAGCCAGCCTCTCTATTTCTGCTCCAATCTAAGGCCTATTTCTCATTCTCACTTGTCTGCTCAAGGACTTTCTGGTACTTCTAGACTTAAAAACACAACCAAACTACCAAACAAAACCTTCTCTTAATGCTGCATCCTCCAGCTATCATCTTCTCCTTTTTGTGACAAAAGTCCTAAGAAGCATTGCCTTCCCCTTGCATCTGTTCTCTTAGATCTTGGTCTAGGCCACCACCAGCCTCCACGTTGCAAATCCTACGGTCAGTTTTCAGTTGTTCACTTGTCTTTCTGAAGCACTCTTTGACATTGTTTCCAAAATATCGTACTTCTCCTCCTATCTCTGACAATTCCTTTCCTTTGCTGGTTTTTCTTTTTGTATTCTAGGGCTCAATCCCAGGACCCATTATCTTCCATGTCCATACCCTCTGCCTAAAGGGTTTCATTTTGTTCTATGATTTTAAATAATATCTCTAGACCAGTGACTCTAAAGTTTGCTTCTGCAGCCTCTCAGTTAGCCAGTGGCCTACCACACACTTCCACTTTGAGATCCTGTAGGCCTCTCAAGGTTAAGTCCAAAACAGAACTAGTGGTTTCTCTTACCAACCCCCACACTGCTCTTGCCTGGTCTTCCCTACTTCAGCAAATTTCATGACCTTCCATCTAGTTACTCAGGCTAAAAATCTGGCAGCCATCCTTAATTACTTGCTTTTTCTCATACCAACATTCAATCTATCTGAAAATGTTATCGGCTATGCCCGTACAATAGATCCCAAACTTGGCCGTATCTGAATGTCTCCACCTTCATTCAAGCCACCATCAGCTCTTGCCTTGACTGTTATAATGGCTTCCTGACAGCTCCCCTGCTCCCAGAGTGGCCCCTCTATCGTCTCTTCTTCACACAACAGCCAGAGTGACCTTTGTAAGAGAGAAATTAGGCCATGTTCCTCATTTGCTTAAAACCTTCCAGTGGCCTCCTACTGTTCTTATAACAGAAGGCACAATCCTATACCAGTACACAAGGCGCACCAGATTTGGACCTCATTATGCCTCTGACTTCTGTTCAAGTCACCCCAGAATTTTGCTGGTTTTAAACTCATGGCCAACCCCAGGGACTTTCTACTCACCTGACCCACTGTGTGAGAGGTTCATTCGGCGGATATTTGCATGGCTGGCAGAAGACATCTGTAGGCAGGGAACACTTCTATTTAAATTAGCCTCCTCACTATCAATCCCTGCTTCATTTTTCTTTATAGCATTCCTCTCTACTTGAAAATATGTATTTCTTTATTCATTCACAAGAACAGGAACTTTTCCTTTCTTGCTTACCAATATATTCTCAGAACCTAGAACACATAAGACATACAATAAATACTCAATATATTTATGCAATTAATAATTGTGTTGGATATACGTACCTGTGTGAGCATGTACACACACACACAGACACACACACACACACACACACACACACACCCCTGTCTGTCTATTCCTGTGGTGGAGTTTGGTACCTGTATTTCAATGTTTAGTTACACGTATATGAACAAAAACAGACTTTCAGAGTTAAAACTTCAAGTGCTTTAGATGACTGTCATCATCAGGCGCTACACAGAAAATGGAAGGCACTCTTTTGCTTCCATTTCTTGCTTTGGTGTCAGTTTGTATGAAAAATAAGATTCATATCAATGCCTTGGAGGCACCACTGTGCTTCCGAGGCTCAACAGAGGGGATACGGGTTCACCAGCTCTGAGGACTCCTGTTGCCCATCTTAGCACATGTGCCTGTAACTGTGCTTCCCCCGAATACATGCACACAACTAACGTGACACGCACAGGCTAAACCTGATTTCCTAAGGCAAACTCTTATTCTAGTGATTGCTGGGATTTCCATGGGGAGAGAGCTGACTCAACCATGACTAGGGTTTTGGATCATTAAAAAAAGGGCTCTCACCAGAGATATCACACAAGGTGGTCTCTGGAACTGATTATTTACAGACAATAACTTCATGTTTTTAAAACACAAAAATTACCAAACCCCAGAAATTTGTCCCCTAACTTTGTGGTAAAACTGGTTTGATAAACATACTTGCTTTTCTTCTCATGGTTGATTTAGTTTTATTCTGACTCCTTCCAAAAAAAAAAAAGGAAAGAGAGAGAGAGAGAGAGAGAGAGAGAGAGAAAGAAAGAAAAAGAAAGAAAGAAAGAAAGAAAGAAAGAAAGAAAGAAAGAAAGAAAGAAAGAAAGAAAGAAAAAGAAAGAAAGAAAGAAAGAAAGAAAGAGAAAATAAAGGAACATGGAGGAGAAGAGAAGAAAAAAGGAAAAATAGTTGAGGTGGCACATTTATTTTTCCACTGACTTCCTGCTTCTCAGACTGTGTTAGATAGTCCCTCCAATTTAATTCATCTCTGTGTTAGACCTGAGAACAGAGACATCTTATAAACACTATTAAATGTTCAAAACAACAAAGGAATCTAAGTTTTAAATGTCTCAAATATATTTTTACAGGAAAACACAGTACAAATTTTGTCAGCCGATACGATCCTCGATTTAATAGCTGGATACAACTTCCACCCATGCAAGAAAGGTAAGTGTTTATTTCGTATGTCTGAAACATTTGTGGCTGCCTTACAGGAAGCGTGGATGCTGAACGGTTTTCTGTGATAAATTATGCTAAACGGAGCCAATGAGAGAATGCAAAATTTGGCCTGGCCAATTTAGAATTACTACTTTGTTAACGCAATGGAGAAAAATAATCAAAAAGTCAATTACTGGTTCTAATAGAGGAAGAAAAAAATTGTATGACTTGTCTTCCGTTACTACATTGCTTTGGATTTTTGGCAAGTGGAGCTAAAATCTCACCGCCCCTCCCACTTTTCTCAGTGGTAATATACTTAAATCCTATATATAAATATAAAACACCATTCTTACAGTGGTATCCATTTTGATGCAGAAATTGCAAGTATTAAATTTTCCAGTCTCACTAACTCAAATCCCTGACGTTTGCCCTCTCAATTAACCTCCCATCATACATTCAAAAAGAGGTCCTTTGTTAGCTTTAAAAAAAGAAAAAGTTTTGCAAGCTGTCATCTTGGTTTTTTTTTTATGTACTTGGGTTTAAATCTCACGCCTGTCTCCCGGCTGCCAAGGGGTAAGTGGCTACTACATTCATACAGATTTTGCCTCTCCTGCTGTTACCTACAGGAGGCCGCATCTTAACCTGCACATGCAAATTCCCATGCTAAATCTTGAGCACTCAGGGCGCCTGGGTGGCTCAGTCATTGGGCGTCTGCCTTCGGCTCAGGTCATGATCCCAGGGTCCTGGGATCGAGCCCCGCATCGGGCTCCCTGCTCCGCGGGAAGCCTGCTTCTCCCTCTGCCATTCCCCCCCTGCTTGTGCTCTCTGGCTCTGTCTGTCTGTCAAATAAATAAATAAATCTTTAAAAAAATAAATTTTGAGCCCTCGATTCTTTTCAAATAATACTTCAGCATCCTCTTGAGCAAAGTATCTGATATAATAACAATAAGCTGCAACTTATTTCTTCTTCTCAACTGAATTATTGAAGAAATAATTTTCTTTCCTGTTTCCCTCATGACTCTTCACCTTAACATCTCTTTTATAAACATTCAGTTAGATTATGCTAAGATCAACTTAGATCCTTATCATAAATTCCAAGTGAACAGGAAGTTCTCAGATAATATCGTTGATTCAAAAATGTGCATTACTGCAGCAATGCTAGGAGAAAACTCTGTATCTAACACTCTCTTCCCTATAAATATATTAAAACCGTCTTTCAGGAGACTAAAAACTATGAATTGGAAATGATGAGGCACAATATAAGGACCACAGACACTTTTAGGAATGTGTAGTTCAAAGGTACCTCGAGAAATTATTCTTTTTTTTTTAAGATTCTATTTATTTATTTGAGAGAGAGAGAATGGGAGATAGAGAGCACGAGAGGGAAGAGGGTCAGAGGGAGAAGCAGACTCCCCACCGAGCAGGGAGCCCTATGCGGGACTCGATCCCGGGACTCCAGGATCATGACCTGAGCCGAAGGCAGTCGCTTAACCAACTGAGCCACCCAGGCGCCCTCAAGAAATTCTTCTTTTTTTTTTTTTTTAAAGATTTTATTTATTTATTTGAGAGAGAGAGAGCACATGAGAGGAGGGAGGGTCAGAAGGAGAAGCAGACTCCCCGCCGAGCAGGGAGCCTGATGCGGGACTCGATCCAGGGACTCCAGGATCATGACCTGAGCCGAAGGCAGTCGTTTAACCAACTGAGCCACCCAGGCACCCTCGAGAAATTATTCTTAAGTCAGCTAATACCCTGATAAACTTCTCCACCCCCCGTCTTGCACATACCTATATGCATGGTAGCCTCCTGATGACTTTCTCCAGTGAGCCTTGTTTCTCTCCCTTTGGGGTTATTTCTTGGTTGCTCTTATTGTGGCTGCATCACTTTACCCTTTTATCAAAACCATCCCAAGAAGTTTTACTTAAAAATATATATATATTTTTAAAATAAATATCAGTAATATGTTTGAAATGGCAGCATCTCATCACCACAGTCCCCTTTGCTGGGGGCTGCACACCATGATAATTAACCTTCATGCCTTCGGTTTGGGAGGCATAACTCACGTCGCGGTCAATTATCTCACTGTAGAGCCCCTAAGGATGAGAAGTATTGCTGCAAAACCTAATTAGTAATTTTTTTAAATGTGTATTGTTTACTTGATATTCTATAATGACTTCCTCTGAGGCACTATGGCCTATCATGGCAGGGTCCTACTTAGACAATTTTTAGCAGCTCATTGACCTGATAAAAAGACCTGCCATGGTCTGTTGGCGCCTGGCAGCCACCGTTGACAGGATGGACTGTTTAACGTTTCTTTCTAAGTCATTATGGTATATCATGTCAGGTCCCTAGTAAGAGAAGTTTTTTTTTAGATTTAGAACAATCAACTCGGTAGACCAAATAAAGAGCTCCTTATAGAGCTGAGCGGGAAAAGGCAGATCTCACAAATGCCCAGTCAATCTTCTAGCTCCAGATCTCCTATGCGTTGGTTGATCCAGGTAGCAATCCATAGCTTAAAATGAAATTTTTCTGTCATTGCCAAGCTTCCATTCTAAGTAGCAAGTATGATCAGTGACCGGCGTGGCTTAATTGGTGATTAAACGAAGAAGAAAAGAAGAAAAAGAAGAAGAAAATATGAGAGACACGCTTCAGACCCAAAAAGAAGTTTCTTGAAACATTTCAATGAGTTAATTCTGCATTTTATAGATCATGAATCAGGCTTACCAGAATTTGCCCCACCTCCCCCCTTCCATTAGTTGCTACCAAACCGCGGAGGAATGGTTATGCTGAGAAATTACCAAACTGAGAATAATAGAAACATGTTGAAAACCACCTCCAGGGTAACCCACTCTTAGAGCTGGCTGGACAGACTCCTAGGATATCTTACCCAATCAGAGCTTCCTAAGGAGTGCTATAATAAAAGTGCAAATATGCCCCTCCCACCCAGTCCAACAGGGCAATGGGCACACTGCCTCTAGGTTTACTCAAAACTAACTCGCGAATTGTATCCCCGCTACCTATGAAATAATTGCAGGAAAATATACATTTAAATGTAATGCTACTGAGTTGTTTTGGTCTCAGATGTAGGATTTGATTCTTCAGTGAAAAGAGGTTAAAAGTTGAAACCAGGATCAATAGAAATGCTTTGATGACTTTACATTATTTTCCAGTAAAAATAGACATTTTAGGTATTATTTATATGGAGATCTTACCTCCTAGCTAGTGTAGGAAAAAAAAAAAAAGACGAGAAAGAAAAAGCAGTTTGGAGAGCACTAACAACAAAGTTTATATTTCACAGAGTAAGTTTTTATTTCACAGAGTAAGGAAATACATAAAAAATTGTTTCCAAATTTAAATATTTTGTTTCTAGAAGGCTTACAAGAAACAACGTGAAATTCTATTTGAAAAATCTGTTGCCATTTGAACCTGATGGTGAAAGTCAAGAATTGAGCTAATTGAGTAATTCAGTCTCATGGTTTAGTATATAAACTGACCACCCTAAGGGTCAGAAAGAACTAGTAAAGACCTGTACAATATGCAGGGTTCAAAGTATGTTTGTAGAAGTTGCTGGTAGTCTTTTTTTAACTTATCACAATGCTTTGAATATTGCCTCTGGCGTTGGGGAAGGAGGGGCTGGAGGAGAGAGAGAGATGAACAATTGGAAATACAAATAGTGTAATCCCATTTAAAAATCTTCAGTAATCTGGAATTTAGTTTTCCAAAAAAAGCCCCAGAGAGCCTAATCCTGTGTGGTTCTTCATGGGGGGGAGGGGGGACGGGGGGGGGGTGGAGCGGCAGGGAGCACTCCCAAGAGAGACCTGGTATGGTAAAATTTTAGCCTGGAGCAAAGGTTCACAGTTGCTGACAGACCATTAACTATCCAGTGCTCCTATAATGCATTTCATGAATTCTCACTTTGGGCATGCAAGGGGCTAAGTCCTAGGCTCAGAGTCTTCCCTATTGGAATTTCTACATAAAAATGCACTTTTAGTCAGGAAGTGAAACCTACTGATTTTTTTTTTCCATTTAGATCCTAACAGTGACACTGTGTGGATAAAGCTAGGAGTACACATGAAGCATCAAATTAAGAAAATCTTGGCTAAAAAGAGAGCAAGTTCTGACAGGCTCGCTCAGTGTCACTGAGGAAGGAAGGAACCAGGACAGACAAAGGGAGAGACCTGAAATTTAGACTAGGGTGCAAGGAGTTCACACTACCATGAAGAGGTCTGGCTCTTATTCTCCATTATCTAAACTTATCTAATGGAGGGTTTTCATACTTGTCATGAGTAACAGACATTTTCTCTTCTAGACCAGTATATAGCACGTACAAGAATGCAACATCTTACAGCCCACATAATCCAAGTTATTTAAAGCTGGCCCATTAGTAAAATTATTTCAGAGGCTCTAAGACTTGTTATAGACTCCTCATATGGAGGAGGGTTACTGACTTACTCTAGTGTCCACAGTGCAAAGAAATATCTGTGTTCCTTCGGTCTCTTCTTGTAGACATGTCAGTCTTTCCAATGAAACATTTTCACTGAGAAGGTCAAAGCACTTGTAAGACACCCGTGACCCTGTCATATTCAATAAGAGAACAATGGAAATCTGGTTAGAGAAACAGAAGGAAGCAATGGACATCTGTGGGCACTTAATTTTGCAACTGTTTTTAACCTAACAGTTATAACCTAACATTATATTTAACCTGTATTATATTTAAATGGGTTTTTACTTCTCTGTAACAGGAAATCTCAAAATTTTTAGATTAATGATTGCTCTGATAATCCAACTAAAAGCTTCTTCCAAATACCTTTCTCCAAACTTCTATGTGGAATCTAAAAAAAAAAAAAAAAAAAAGTCAAAATTACAGAAACAGAATGAATGGTGGTTGCTAGGGGCTAGAGGATGAGGGAAATGAGAGCTTGGTCAAAAGGTACATACTTTCAGTTATAAGATGAAAAAGTCCCAAGTATCTAATGTATAACATGATGATTGTAGTTCATATTGTACTGTATACTTGAAATTTGCTAAGAGAGTAGACCTTAAGTGTTCTCACCAAAAAAAAAAAAAAAAAAAGTAGCTATGTGAGGTGATGGATGTGTTAATTCACTTGATTGTGGGACTCCTTCCACAATGTATGCATATATCAAATCACTGCAGTGTAACTTTACATATGTTACAATCTTATTTGTCAATTATCCCTCAATAAAGCTGGAAAAAATTAAAACAAAACTGAGTACATCACCATCTATAACATATACCATTACCGATAATAGTAATAAATCACCTAAACAAACAAAGAATTTAACTGTCTTTTACAATATTACTAGGAAAAGTTTCCTTGCAGACATCTTGATGGCGGATTTTTAAAAACTTTTTTATCTGGGTAATGGCTGGTTTTTAAAAACTTTTTTTTTTAAAGATTTTATTTATTTATTTGACAGAGAGAGACACAGCGAGAGAGGGAACACAAGCAGGGGGAGTGGGAGAGGGAGAAGCAGGCTTCCCGCTGAGCAGGGAGCCTGATGCGGGGCTCGATCCCAGAACCCTGGGATCATGACCTGAGCCGAAGGCAGACACTTAACGACTGAGCCACCCAGGCGCCCCTAAAAACTCTTTTATCTAGGTAATGATGGTTCCAAAGCATGAACAAAATGCTGGACACTATGATAGTACTTTACATATGTATTTTCAGATAACCCTGTAAGGAAGGTACCATTAACATTCCCCCTGTTACAGATGAGCAATCCAAGGCCGAGAGGGGTTGAGGCACATGTCAAAGGTCACACATCCAATAAATCATGTAGCCAGGCAATCTCTTCCAGAGACTAAACTGTTAATCAAGATGCTGTATACTGCTTCCCAGAGGTTTTGGCACTTTGTAAACACAACTTGGAAAATCTCCTGATAAAAAGCTCTAGGGACTCTTGATCTTACTACTCACATTGCCCAAGAGTCTTGGCACTAATTTTTATGAAGACCATACAGTCATCAAACAAATTATATTCTCTGAGGGGCTTGGCACTTAAACACTGTTCTTACTCAGTATTGGACCATGTGTTATCCCCATAAAGTATATTATTCCAGTAGCAGCAACAAGATAAAAGAAGCAAAGGGTCAAGGACTTGCTCAACATATCAACCTAGTCACCCTCCAAATTTCTGAGTCCCCTTTGAACATGTGTTCTCCCTCAGCTCTCATGTCTTACTAGTTCCCAAGTCTTACATCTTCCTTTAAAATACCTTTGGCATCAGCCCTTGTGGGTCTTCCATAAAACTCTAATTCAGGTCCTCAATATCTCACTCCTATCTTATGGTCTGCCTCAGAATTGGTCCTTTCAATACAGCTGGTGTCTTTGGCCCTTGAAGGCGTAATGGGAAGATTTAATAAATTGTGTCTCTGGAAAAGACTAAAAAATATCCTGTAGCTTTGTAAACAGCAACACCAAAAACCGTATCACTAAAATTCCTACAATAGGTTATGTAAGAGCAAAATTTCAACACTAAATTCAGTGCACAAAAGTTTCTCTATTTGCAGTAGTACTGAGAAGGAAAAAAAAATGATAATTGAAGAAAAATTTTGATGATGTAGTTCTCTTACAAATTGGGAACAATGACCCTTGAAGGACCATGAAAAAAGTGAATGTCAAGATAATTTATTATTGTTACATTATCTACCTCATTTTTCACTTTGTCTTACTGAGCTGTGATATCCTTACAAGGTACCAAATATCCCAAACATTAGTGAACATTTTAATGGTGTATAAAAAAGCAAGATAAAAGGAGCTGAAACAGAGTTGGTGAATTTCTCCTCTATTGTTACTTTAATACCAAAAATGTTAACCAGAGTGGGCAATGCATATGATTACTGTAAAGGTCTCAGATTTAGAAGGGAGCTGTGTGTGTGATTTCCAAGTTCCTGCAACCCTTTCTAAAAGCAGGATGTACCTCCTTGGCCTGACTGAGCTCCTTTTGTGATTTACGGTGGGTTGCTGTTTTCATTGTAGAAGAGCCAGTTTCTATGCATGTCGGTTGGACAAACATTTATACGTTATTGGTGGAAGGAACGAAACCGGCTATTTGTCCAGTGTGGAGTGCTATAACCTAGAAACAAACGAATGGCGTTATGTGTCCTCTTTGCCTCAGCCTCTGGCGGCTCACGCAGGAGCAGTGCACAATGGGAAAATATACATTTCAGGCAAGTCATTCCTCTACTTTCTGTTACAAAGTTCAGTGCCAAGGCCCTTTCTTGACTGGTATGTATATGTTTCATTCACAGGGGGTGTGCACAATGGAGAATATGTCCCCTGGCTATATTGCTATGACCCTGTGATGGATGTCTGGGCTCGAAAACAAGATATGAACACAAAACGCGCCATCCACACTTTGGCAGTCATGAATGATCGCTTGTATGCAATTGGAGGAAATCATTTGAAAGGTCTTTTTTTTTTTCTGAAATCACAGTATCATTTGCATCTCATGTTTCTTGCTAAGGGGGTTTCTCGTTAGATAATCATAGTTAACCAAGTAAAAAACATGTTGACCAAATAAAATCGACTCCGTGTAAATTAGCTGGACCCTTGGGCAGGCAGTTATTTTAGCTCTTCTGCAGACAGGATTATTTTTAAGTTACCACACAGATTAAAGAAATGAATAATGATGTTAACAGAAAGTAAAAAAACGAGAGCATTAAAGCACAAACAATTTGTTGTTACAATGAGTTCAGTAAAATAAATTATTCCTTATCCCCAAAATTATAGTAATAAATTTTTTCCAGAAAATTGTTTTTTGTAGTAATCATAAAGAACTTCAGTCATAGCGGCACAAAGAAGCTAATACATGATTTTTCTTAACGAGAACATTTCATAGAATTTCATGTCTAAATTTAGAATTATTTCTTTGAAGAGTTGAATACCAAACCTTCTATGACTCTCAAATTCTTTCTGTTTGCTTTATAATAAAAAATATTTAAAACAGAGTATTTTAAGAGTTTTGTTTGGCTCCTTTCCTTCTCCATATATGTCTATGACCACAACTTCCTGTAGCTTGTGCACGTGTGTGATTTTATGCTCATGCGCAGCACCCTGGGTGCAACAGGGAAACAGAGAGAACTCTGGTGTTGAGAAGAGTCCTGAACTGCTTCAGGCCACAGTCTCTCGTCACCCGAAAATGAAGAAACTGGTCTAGTTGATCTCTAAAAGCTCCTCCAGCTCTGGCCAGCCATGATCCTTGAAATTGAACCAAACGAGCAACAGGCCATCCGAGTGTGGTAGCTGAGGCTCATCTGTGCATTTATTTTTCCATAGTACACCCGTCTAAAAACTGGGTTCAATGTAGACATTCCTTTCTGGATTTCCTAATACATATGTACCCCTCTCGTAATAAAGACCACACAGGCTTAATGTTTATGGAAATGTTTCCAAGTTCACATTCAGTCCTAAACGTCAATATCCTGGTCCACGCTGCTCGTCTTTGTGCTCTCCTCAGTGGGAGATTATCTTTGTGGCTGTAATTCTTCCTTTTTTATTCTTTTTCTCTCTCACTGGTACTCCTTCATTTCAATCCATACACCATTCCTTTACATCAAAATATTTGTATGCAGTATTAACTTTGTAGCTTTCTACATTAAAATGTGACTTCTGCTAATTTCTTTTGCATAATAATGACTAAACATTCTAGGAACTCTTAATGCTTGAGGTTGTACCAGAACAGAAAGATTTGGGGAATGACAACCTAAATGATAAATAACACATACACACACACACACACACACACACACACACACACACACATCAAACTAGGTTGGCTCAGGGAGGCATTATGGCTTAGAGGGAAAGGTATGGATCTGGGTCCCAGTTATGCACTTTTAGTTGTGTGGTCTCACTCAAGACACTCAACCTCACATCTATAAAAGTGGGATAATTGTCCTTTCCTCGGTAGTTTTTGTGAGGCTTACAGTCCACATATGTAATATATGTACTGGGCACGGAGAAGGCACACATACCCTCCTGTGATGCCATTGGAATTCCAGAACTGGGAATTTGCCCCAACCCTCATCCACATATATTATCATCAATAATCTTAATGGTAAAGGAAAGGAATATGCCACAGAATTCCAGTAAGTCCTTTGTTCTCCTGTTCCCAAAGCTGTGATTTATTTTACGTATGAAGTTAGTGGCTTGAAAGAATTTGTCCACCTCTTCCAGAATGAAAATTATTCTTTTTGGTCTATCTTCTCAATTACTTTGGAGAGCCCAGTAGGTTGATTAATTTAGTGTATGCATTGGAATTGTCAGCTAGCAAATAGCCATTGCATGCATTTAGATAGAAGAAAAATATTACCAAGGATTTGGTCTGCTCGGTGACCATGAAGCTCTCCCCTACGGATTTTTTGACTTCCTAAATTAAAAGCAGGGCCCCAGTGGAGTCCAAGAACTTAAGTTGTTCTCTGTAACCTGCTTATTGCCCCAGCCACTGAGAAACTTCATCAGAGGTGAGAGGAGAAGCCCTCAGCAGAAGTTAGCCCCCTACTCTACCTTGATCCTTAGTAGATATTGGAAACCACTCACATCATCATAGTTGTTTATAAACATAAACTGTTAAAAAGGTAAAAGAGCTGAACACCATGTTTTTAGTTAAATAAAACATTTTGAGAGAGTTAAATATTCATTTAGGAAAATGATACCGTTTAGTCTGTAAGAATATGAGCTCTGAAGCCTGTTTGCCTGAGTTTAAACCTCAGCCTGTCTGTGGAGCACTGGGTGTTTGTTATGCACAAACAATGAATCATGGAACACTACATCAAAAACTAATGATGTAATGTATGGTGATTAACATAACAATAAAAAATATAAAAAAAAAACCTCAGCCTGTCTACTTGCTGGCTGCGTGCCTTATTCAAGTCATTACTTCTCTCTGCGCCTCGGTTTTCTCATCTGTAAAATGAACATAATGGCATAACTATCCCTGTAACATGTTTCCCAATTTCACCAGTAAATTTATACTTTTGTCCCTTTAGAGACAAAATTATCTATTTCTTGGATCTAAAGCTTTTTTAAAAAAAGAAGGCCTAGCCTTGAATCAGGACCCTGAGAGTTTATTCTTACGTGGTTCCATTTTGCTACTCAGGTTTCTCCCACCTTGATGTGATGCTCGTGGAATGCTATGACCCAAAAGGTGACCAGTGGAATATTCTCCAAACTCCCATTTTGGAGGGTCGAAGTGGTCCTGGCTGTGCAGTGCTCGATGACAGCATCTACCTTGTGGGCGGCTACAGCTGGAGCATGGTATGTGTCCACATTTACCTCACCCTCCTCGTTTCTGCTTTCTTCTTACTTTATGTTTCCCTCCATGTGTGTTACCATCCACACAAAAACCTTTTAAGAGTGTGATGTTTGGGGGCGCCTGGGTGGCTCAGTCGGTTAAGCGCCTGCCTTTAGCTTGGGTCATGATCTCAGGGTCCTGGGATCAAGTCCCACGTCAGGCTTCCTGCTTGGCGGGGAGCCTGCTTCTCCCTCTCCCTCTGCTGTTCCCCCCTCTGCTTGTGCTCTCTCACTCGCGCTCTCAAAAAAATTAATTTAATTAAATCTAAAAAAAAAGTTTAAGAGTATCACGCTTGTATGCAAGCAGTAAGTTACTTTAAGTAATAAAAAAGAATCAGCATGGTTGCTGTCAAGCTGGCTTGCTCTCTGAGCAACTGTATCCCAAAGTGTGGCTGGTCTCCACTTCTATTCCCAGGCCTTTGTGATTCTGGCTTTCCAACTAAAAATGAGACTGAGTGGTTTTAAAAATGTTCTGTTGAAGTTGTTTGCATAGTTTGTTGAATTGTGTGAATTGTCTGAAAAGTTTCTGACCAGGGAGGCATGAAAACTAGAAATTGTTAAATAACCTACAAATTCTCTTTCGGATATATAATTTGCCATTGCTTTTCACTTTGCCCCATCTTTATCATGAAAATTTCCAAGCTCACACAAAAAGCGAGAGTACAGTGGACTCTCGTTAACCCAGCATGCAGCTTCAACATCCATCAAGATTTGCCATACTTTATCTGTCCTTCCTTTTAAAAATTTTGGCTGAAGCAATCTGAAGCAAATTCTAGACATCATATTATTTCACCCTGAATGCTTCAGTATTTATCTTTAAAAAAATTATTTGCGTATGTAAACATACCATCATCACACCCAACAAAATTAACAATAATTCCTTAATATCTAATCTATATTCAAATGTTTCCTATTGAAATGTATATTTCAAGTTGATATGTTCAAATCAGGACCCAACAGTCTCACTTGTATTGGGTTATTGTATCTCATCCATCTCTTGAAGTCTGGAAAATTATCCCCACTCCACTTCTTCCTCCATACCATTAACTTCGTAGAAACAAACAAACAAACAAACAAACAAAAACCAGGGTCAGTTATCATAGAGAATAGCTGGCATTTTGGAACGGGCAAATGACGACCTTGCGATGTCATTTAAAACAGTCTCTGTCTCTGTATTTCCTATAAAACGGGAAGCTAGGCATAAGGACTTAATAATTAAGCTCAGCTTTTTTCTCTTTATTATTTCTTTTGTTCCCTTTTTTTTCTCTTTTGTCAAGAACACCTGAGGAGGTGGCCATGTAGTTGGAATTACATCACATTAAGAGCCACACATGCTGTGTGGTCAACGTATTCATTTTTTAAATGATGACTGTCTTTATATTTTTTTAGTTATGGGTTGGTTTTGTAAGACTAATTGGGGGGTTATTTGTTTTGCATCAGACAAGGTTGTTACATAGTTTGGGGGGAGTTTTCAATGGATCTTAGTTATATGGAGGCAAATATAGATTGATATATACATAACTAGATCTTCAGACCTGTGCTTGGTTCGCTGGTACACAGGACTAGCTGCAAAGCATACGCATTTGGAACCAGACACCAGCAGTACACTTTCAAAAACTGATGACTAGGTTGGTTGGAATTTTTGGGTTTTGCCTTTGATATAAAAACCAAACAGCTCTGGTTCTAGAAGGGAAATGCTACAGAAGCACTACCACTAGACGTTAACAAAGGAAACAAGATTAAAGACATTTTTTTATTTCTCATGTGGCCACTTGAAAATCAATCAGTCGATCGATCAATCAATCAATGTACAAAGAAGTTGGCAAGCCCACTTTTCCAGTTTACTTTAAGCTAGTTTTGGATGCCAGCTCTGATTCTCTAGGGTAGTAAAATAAGAATGGAAAAGTGAGGCAACAATCTCAAATCTAATTTACTGAAATTATTTGAAAATTGAAGATGAGTTTTTTTTTTTTTAACTTAAACCAACTGGACAAATTCCAATTTTTGGTCAATTATTTTGAAGGATTTGTTGATCATCTAGGTGTTGTAGGCACTTGACTTTTGTTATTAATTACACACATACAGATTTTGAAATCTTGTGAATCTCAAATTTTCCTTTCGAATAAACCAGTTTAAAATCCACTGCTTTCATTTGGAACTTTTTAGCAAGAGCAGAGAATTGATGTTTTCTTTCCAATGTAAATGTGATCAATAAGATGGTCGTTGCACTTCTCTGAACATTCTTCCCTAAATGCCCCCTGCTCTGCCATTACAGGGGGCCTACAAGTCATCTACAATATGCTATTGTCCGGAAAAAGGCACCTGGACAGAACTGGAAGGAGATGTAGCAGAACCTCTGGCAGGCCCAGCCTGTGCAACGGTTATCCTGCCCGCCTGCGTACCTTACAACAAATAACACCAGCAAGCCCTGGAATGAACAGTATCACATTCTTGGAGACAGTGACAGGTGACATCACTATTATGCTAGGAACAGTGCATTCTAATGGTACAACTGCCGAAACCCACCCTTGGTTTCTAACGATATTTCCAAATAACTACAAAAGAAAAAGACCTGTTCTTGAACAGATACCGTGTCTGTAACTCGGATCACACCAAACGCGCGGTGGTGACAGACTCTTCCACTTCAGACTGGTTTTAACTTGCCCCAGCTTTACAAAAACTCCTCACGTGGATTTTAACTTTCAAAAGGAGAAAGATAAAATACAGAAGAGTGCCCCCAGAGAGACCTAAGATCAGTATTGTGCATTGTAGTCTACCTGCATGTGATCTATGTTGAAGTTTTGGGGATATTGTGTTCATGAATGATTCAGAATTTGACCCACTAAAATACTTACTGCATCACAGAAATTGCCACTTGACTCTATATTCCTAACCTGTGGCGACTTCACAGACTCCATAGGCAACACAGTTGTAGAAAATCATATAAGATTAAAGAGGAACATGTTTGTTTCTATAGATCTGCATTTCATTTACATTCTGCCCCTCACAGCACCTCATGGGATCAGAGAAGAGAAAGATGTTGGTTCTTGTAGCAATTGCTTTCTGCCCTGTAGGTTCTAGGCCAGCCAGTCATAATCTGTGTCCTCAATTTCATAGGAAAGATTAAAACAAAATATATTATGTCACTGTTCATTCCACAGAGGCTCATGTTTTCTCATTTTCTACAGTATATAAAAAAGTAGTGAACACACCTGTCATTTCTTTCAAAAGGTAGGACTGACAAAGTCACTCGTACAATATTGAAGAGATTCTGTTGAATAACACATCTGACCCAAACTTAACCCATAATGAAACTGGGAGATTGCTTTTAGGAATTCAGGGATGAAAAGAAAGAATAATTTCTTTTAAGTACAATCCCAGTTGTCTCTCTGCACCTAAGACACACAACTTAAAAGAGCCACAGGAATGAATCAATAGCTCTTAACAAATATTTCTCCCTCTTCCTCACCTCTGGCTCTAGAAATGGCTCTAGATTTGGCTCTAGAAAAGCACATGACTCACCCTGATTATTCTCCAACTCATCATATTCGTTTGTTATCACCAAAGATGCCTGAGCTCAGTTAGGTGAGCAATTGCTAGTTGTCTTTAGGAGCATGAGGAATTTAGGAGCAGAAGGTCAGGAAAGCATGAGATAGTTTTCGGTGCGGCCAGTCAACAAAGCAAAATGGGAAGGAACATGAATTTGATGTTCAAGCCCTTCAGAGCTGGAACAACAACAGTTAGGAGTAAATACTAGCCTAAAATATTTTTCAATCACCCAGAGGTGCGTTGAATCCCTCAACAAAGGTGTCATTTGAAACAATGACGTGGGGAAGCCACAGATTAAAAGATGCCTTGGTGATAAGCTTTCACCGTGGAGCATGTCAAGATAGATGAGTGTACTGGAATCTAATGCCGTTTCTACAGTAAAGTGCAATCTTTGTTGTTTTTGTATTTATTTGTATGTTCAGATCCAAAGGATCCGTTGTAAAAATATATATATAAATATATATATATACATATATATATATATCTCCAGTGCAATCAACTTTCAAGCCTTTCACTTCTTTTTCCTTGAAAACATACGATATAGAGAAGGAAAGAAAAGTTACAGTACTTTGTGAGGAAGAGCCTAGCTGGCATCCTGAAGAGAACAAGGTCGGCCTCAGAACTTCTGATCGTCAACTGCTACCATTTCTTCTGAAAGTCACAGTTTATACGAGGATATTCGCCTTCCTTAGACTTGTTCTTCATTTATTTTTTATTTCTAGCCAAAATAAATAAGAGCACTTATGAGAACTATAAATAAAGCTTTCTGTATTTCAGAAAGGCACAAACTATTAGAAGTGAAAAGTGAGTACATAAGTCACAGAGATTGTAAATTTTGTACAGTATTAGAATGTGTAAATGAAGCTTGCTTGGAAGGGGAAAACTTTAAATAAAAACTTTATGTATTAATTCAACTGTCTCATATTCCTACCTATAAGGCATACATATAAATCTCTATGGTGAATTGTTTAAAGGTTTACAATATGTAAGTGCCTAAATATTGTTATTCTGTTGTTACGCTTTGCAAGTTTATTTAGCTTCCTGGCAATATATAAATGTATATGGTATGGATGAGGCAAAAAATTATGGAATGCTTCTGAAAGAAATGTGTGAGTTAAAAATTATGAGTAGAGGGGTGCCTGGCTGGCTCAGTCAGTATAGCATGCGACTATTGATTTTAAGGTAGTGAGTTCAAGCCCCACGGTGGGTGTAGAGCTGACTTAAGAAAATGAATTTTTAAAAAATCATGAGTAGAATCTGATTTATCCACCGCAAGAGTGCTGTGATGAGGTATAAGTTATCTAAGATCTAATAATTAAACATTTATGTAGATTATTAGAAGCACCGTATGTATTAAACAGTACTTGCACACTTTCTAAAGAATAAGTGAATCATGCACTTAACTAGATCAATTATCTTAAAACATAGTATTTAATTGTATTTTCTTTTTTAAAATCTGAAAAGGAAGTGCAGCGGAAGGAAAGAGGCTGTGGGAGACAGTAGGGGAAACTGAGGCATGTAGCTGAAGGTAGAAGTTGGGCAACCTTCTAGGCAAAGAGCTATGAAGGGTTGGAAGCTATTTCCTGAAGCCTGCAATCTGGAAAGAATTTACTTTAGTTTTTTCCCAGCTAAATGGACCTTTGTTGATGATTAAACCCATAATTAAAGGATCATTTGATCCCTCCTAGTATTCCATGAAAGCAAGAGTAATGCGGTTTCTGTGTTCTTCTACTGGATCTCCAGCCTTTCATGCTTGCTCTCTGCAGTAGCCTCTGTTACCATCTTCCCTGAGCCGTTTGACTAGCTGTTGTGGGGCTTTTTCCAAATGCCCCGAATCCCCAAAAGCTCTAGTACTGACCAGATACCATGGAAGGTTAGGCAAAAACTGTCTTTTTCCTAGTCCCAAGGAACCGCCTACTTTAAGTCTGTAACTAGACTGACAAAAACTGGGAGAGTGAGCATAGGGACCCAGTTTTTTAGTTAATTAAGCTGTTTGTGCTTAGTACCTGTGTTTGTGCTCCCCTATTAGGGCCAAATTTATATTTTCCCAGCTGCTTGACATTTATATCACCTAACAAACTGTCATCATTATCGACATTATAAGTATCAAGTATTTATTCAACATATCCCAAAAGGCATCACTATAAATGCCTTAGTTCTTATTAAGCTTGGTTCTCTGGGTCAAAGTATTTTTTTTTAAGATTTTATTTATTTATTTGACAGAAAGAGATGCAGTGAGAGAGGGAACACAAGCAGGGGAAGTGGGAGAGGGAGAAGCAGGCTTCCTGCAGAGCAGGAAGCCCGATGCGGGGCTCGATCCCAGGACCCTGGGACCATGACCTGAGCCGAAGGCAGACGCTTAATGACTGAGCCACCCAGGCGCCCCTAGGTCAAAGTATTTTTTAAATGAAATAGCAAATAAGCTAAAATAAGGTTGGTAAAGCAGCCCAAAGCCAATTAAAACACACTGGCAGACATCTTGATAGACTGAGTTCCTATAGATGAGGTAGTAGGAAGATGATGACTCATCAAGCCTGACTTCCTAGAAGCACCTGACCTAGAGGATGTTGAAACTGTGATAGAAAATAAAATGGCAGGACACCTGGGTGGCTCAGTCAGTTAAGCGTCAGGCTCTTAATTTTGGCTCAGGTCATGATCTCAGGGTGGTGAGACTGAGCCCTGTGTAGGGCTCCATGCTCAGCGTGGAATCTGCTTGAGATTCTCTTGCTCTGCCCTTCCCTCCACTTGCACTCGCACGCTCTCTCTCTAAAATAAATAAAAAGGGGCGCCTGGGTGGCTCAGTCATTAAGCATCTGCCTTCGGCTCAGGTCATGATCCCAGGGTCCTGGGATTGAGCCCCACATTGGGCTCCCTGCTCGGCGGGAAGCCTGCTTCTCCCTCTCCCACTCCTGCTGCTTGTGTTCCCTCTCGCTGTGTCTCTCTCTGTCAAATAAATAAATCTTTAAATAAATAAATAAATCTTAAAAAAAAAAAAAGAAAACAGCAATGAGAAGCAGCAGAAAGGTCAATATAAAAAGAAAATATCTAAGTAGTATATGTTCTTTGCATGGTTGTACTTGTATAGCTCTGCTCTGGTTAGTATCATAAATACAGGCCAAGTATCGGACGGGGTTCTTAATGGAGACATTCTACATGTGTTGAGTTTGCAGGCTTGGTGCAATAACAAAAAGTTCACTTCAACAATGAGCATGAAAAATACGCTTCAAGAATGCAACACAACAGTATAAGGATAAGAAAAGAGTCTTCTACAAATTGAAGTTTGAGTGGCTTATTCTATTCTAGGTTATTGTCTGACATATATTAAGGACTCAATAAATGTCATTTCTTAACATTAGCAGGAGTAATATTACCTTAGTGCTTCTAGCTCACTAATGATGCTAAAAACAAGATGATTGGAGTGAGTTAACATGTAGAACTATCTACTCCTCAGGCTAAAAAGAAATATATAACTTCAGGTAAAGTGGTCCTTGATTCTAACCTCCCCTTCTGTTTTTTATTTATTAGGGTGACTCTTCCTCTGTGGCCTTTGAAATCCCCTATGTACAACAAAATGATACATGGAGTTAGGTGGGCTGGGGAGGTAAACATTTGGCTGCGGGATGAAGTCATCCTACATTTAGAGACATGGCAGGCTTCTTGCTTCCAATCAAGTCACTCAAATCCAGGACATTTGAGGGGCGGCGCCTGGGGACTCAGTTGGTTAAGTGTCTGCCTTCGACTCAGGTCATGATCTCATGGGCCCTGGGATGGAGCCCCACGTAGGGCAGGCTGCTTCTCTTTCTCCCTCTGCCCCTCTCCTCCCCCATTCATGGTCCCTTGCATGCTCTCTCTCCAATAAATAAATAAAATCTTTAAAAAGGAACATTTGAAAACCAAACTAAATTAGGAAAAAAGAAATAAGAGAAATAGGATTTAGTTATTAATTCAGTTATTAAGTCAACAATATTATAACAACATAACACTTCCACTGATTTACTGCTTGTTATGAATGAGGTATTATGCCAGCATTTTATACATGTTTTCTCATTTACTCCTCTGAACAGTTCCATAAGGTAGATATTATTTATAAATTAAAGGCCAGGACACTTAGGCTCAGAAAGGGTAAACTATTTGATAAGGTTAGACAGCTGATAAGTAGTGGAGCTAGGAGTCAAACCAAGGCTTTCAAACGAAGTCATCCTCTGACCAGCATCTTCTTCCAACAAAGAAACTTCTTAAGTCAACCATTTGAAGTCACGTAGGAACTCTTAGTGAATTTGCCCTAAATGAAGAGGAGGTGCCAGAGGGGAGAGTGAGCAATTAATGATGATGCATCGTGGCAAATGCTATATCTTGTTGGTGTAAATTAACTACAGGGAAGTGCAAGAGTGGGCAAGAGGAACTTGCTCTGTGACCTTGGGAGGTCATTGAGCTTCCCCAACTTGAGTTTTGTCATCTGTATATGGAGTGATAATCTGTTATTCAAAACATTGTCATGAAAATCACATGTAACGAATGTGAAAACCCTTTGCAGCTGGTACGTTCCAAAGTGAAATATGCAGATCAGCTATTGGGATGCAATGACACAGTCCAACTTTTCCCTTGGCATGCAAGATACCTTAAAACCTGGCCTCAGCCTCACTTCCAGGTCACATTTTTCTTTACTACCGTGTTCACTGAACAATGTGAATCCTTGCTTTTCCACAAACACGGCTATGCTTTTCCATCCTTGCCCTTTTGCTTGTGCGTTTTCTCAACAGAGAATGCCATTTCATGCTCAACACTATCTATTAAAATCATGTCCTTCAAGGTCCCGTTCAAACTCCACTGCTTTCATTAAGCCTTCATGATCACAATAGTCTTGTGTGATATTTTTCATCTGACTTACTATGGCTTTCTTTATTCCATAGTTTGTGAGATTTTATGTCTTACCCTTTTACTAGATTCAGGGTTCCTTGAGGGTAGAGAGAATACACAGTGTGCCTTTGACAAAAAAAAAAAAAAAAAAAAAAAAACCGCCATAAAATATTTATTGACTAAAGATACTATTTTTTTAATTATCAATGTAATATGACCAAATTATGGACACTTGGGGAAATAGAGAGGAAAAAAGAAAATGACCTTTAGTCCACTGTCCAGCACAATAACTTTTATCTTTGGAGTCTGATCTTACTTGTCTTTTTCATTTGACATTTTGCATTCTATGCAATTGAATTTATATCTTGATGTCTTAAATTTTTTGCGTTTCACAAGCATGTTTCCATGTGACTAGGTGGTCTTTATAGTAATTCTTAATAATTTCATAGTGTGCTGAAGGAACATTCAAGCATTGGCAAATTTTGATTTATGTACTGGTGTCACGAGTCCTCAAATGGCGTTCTTATGTGTCCTTTCTGATTCTCTCCCACCAATTTGCTCTACAGTTCATGTTCCACCCACTGCTAATATTGCTTCACTATAACAAACACTTTGAAATACATTAAAGCTCTGGCTCTCCAGAGATACTGCTTATTCGGTTCATCTCCAGTCCTTTTCCTCACTTAACATTTCTGATGAGAAATGCTGCAGCTCCCCCCACCTCCAGGCTCTTCCAGAATAGTTGTGGTAACTTGTACTTTCCTTGTGAATGGACTTAGACCACCAACATCCCACTTCAGGCCAGATGGCATTCATATAGTTTGGCAGGAAGTTCTTTACTTGTCTTACAAGTTTTCTTAAAAGCAATTCAGACTATTAAAACCAGCTGGGATAGGATGCCATATTAAATGTATTCATTTATTTTCCAGCATGATTGGCCATGTTAATTAAACTCACAGGAAAGAAAAAAGAAAGAAAGAAAGGAAAAGAGAGAACTTTAAAACCAAAGGCCTTTGAGGCTACATGTCTGATGAGAAAATATAATTCAAATCTCTGACTAGACCATACCTAGGGTGCTCATCATCTCCTTTAAATCCTTAAAATATTTACTACCTATACTGTTCATATAGCATGAATCATATATTTTATTACATTGATGGCATTATATGACATACTTATGCCTTGTTTTAACTAATCCTCTTGGTGTAGAATGGATAATGCCTGAAATGTTGTGTTTTCCCATAGTGCGTTCCCCATAGTTGTGCTCAATAAATGGGAAGAGGTTGATTTTTGAGGTATTAGAATCTGTGAAGTAGCAAAGTCATTTCTGACTCAGAAATTTTATGCTCAAAATCTTGAAATTGTAAGCTGTACATGGATTTTCTCAAAGACAATTCTGACTGCTATCAATATGACAAACTCTACAATAGCCTCTGTCTGTAAGTGTGCGCAAGGTAATTATCTTTGTCATATTAACCATGTTTCCTCTATTTAATGACTGTGAAAGCCAAATTTTAATGCAAAAACTCTTGTTCAGTTGTATTAAAACCTTACTATCATGGAAGTCTTTGCCCCAGTACACAAATGAGATAGTACTGGTATAATTCTGGCCTCTAGCTCTGAAAACATTCACAAATATTGCTTCTTAGGGGATCTCTTCACAAATGATAAGGATGAATAGGTAATAACTCTTTTGGTATCCCAGAGAGTATCTCCAGTATTATGCTGTCGGTTTTTTGCTCATTTATTCCTTTCACTATGGACAAAGCTCTATGACGTGCCCTATAAAGAATATAAATATAAGTAACTATAATGCAAAGTATATATGCAATAAAGACATATGAATAAGGTGATGTGGAAGTTCCTGGAAGGAAGAGTTTATGTCCAACCAGGGGTATCGGGGAAGGCTAGGGTAGAGGGAGTATATAAAGTCAGTCTTAAAGAACAGGTAGAAAATAAATAGAATTTTTTTCTCTTCAATTAATGTTTGTAATGTAATTCTTGAAAATACAGTAAATAACAACTAAGTTAGTTTCATATGGAAAGCTGCTAGATAAAAGATACTATAATCATCTCCAGAGTAGAGTACTGAATGGTAGCATAAATGATGAAGAAAATGAAGAAGTGTGAAGACAAGAACTTTTCATGTTTAGTTAGAATGAAGTAATCCACAGCAAGCCAAGACATTCACTGTGGCAACTAACAAAAAGTGAATAAGTTAATTTTTAAAAAAATATTTTGCAAGGCATCAGAGAACACTAAAAGCAATTGTGACTAAATGAACTAAAGTTCCAAAGAAGGGAACAGTGTTCTGAAGTGAGCTGATGATGGCCGGTAATTTTTTTCTCTGGGGACATTTTCAAGTCTTGGCCACAAGTTGATCAGCCTTGGCCCAGGCAGAGAATCTGTACTGTGGGAAAGAAAAACCAGCAAACTTTTAGCTGTCATACAGAACTGGAGTGACAAAATGAAAACTTGAGGAATCCTAAACACACAACCAGTTTTCCCTGAAGAGAAACATTTGGAATTCTGGTGTTGTTCAGGAGAATGGGGAACTAGGATGAAAACTTCTAGAAGGCAGGAAAAAGTTCCCACAATCTCACAGTGCTTAGGAGTTAAATATTTGCCAGGTAAAGAGAACTGTTTCAAATATATGACTCCTCATTCCCTTAAGAAATTTGTGAATTTTAAAGTTATACAGGTTAGGAAGATAAAAAATTAAACTGAAAGCCACTGGAGGGAAGAGCTGAATCTTCCTCAGACTTCAGGCTCAAGATACAAAGACCAGACTCTCAGCCAAGAGCTTGGGTTAGATGGCCCTAGGAATAGGCACAAACCAAGGGTAGACTAAGAAATCCTGAAATGAGCCCCAGCCAAGCTCAATCCCTTAATGAATTGAGATAATCAGCTCCTCACTCTATCTGAATAACAGAGTTAGGAGGAAACTTTCCCTAATGGAAGATAAAATTATATTGATCCACTATAGTTCTTTTATACACAAAACCATGCATACAGTCAAAAATTACTAGACAGGAGAAAAAATACAAGACCATATGACCTACAATCAACAGGAAAAGGAGAAAACAAATAAACCCACTACTGACTAGACTTTTGAGTTAACAAATACCTATGATCAATATATTAAGTAAAATGTAGGAAAAGTAGACAAAATAAATGAAAGGATGGAAAATTCTCCAAAGAATTAGAATCTGAATTTTAAAATAATCAAGTAGATATTCTAAAACTAAAAAGAAAAAAAAATACAGTATCGTAAATTAACTCAGTGAATGAAGTTAACAGCAAATTAAATACAGCAGAACACAAGATTGGTAAACTGAAAGAAAGATTAATAGAAATTATCCAAATGAAGCACAGAGAGAAAAAAAGAATAGGAAAAAAATATATATATATGTAACATATTTCTTTCTCACAGCACAGATTCTCTGCCCAGGCCAAGGTTGAAGGTTGATCTATATATATATATATATATATATATATATATATATATATATATATGAAAAGTGTATATATATCTATATATATATATGGATAAATATGTGGCAAACTATAAATGAATATTGACCATACAAAATAATTGCAAATTCTTGTGAAATTTAAAATATATAGATAACTAAATTCTATAACAAGAATAATTCAAAAGACAAGAAGGAGTGGTAATAGAGTTCAAATGTTCTAAGTTTCTAGCAATATTAGGGAGGAGGTAAAATAATAATTTGTAATAAGTCAAGGAGACGTGTTGTGGTCTCTGGGTTAACCATCAAAAGAATAATAAAAAATGTAAAATTAGTGAATGAATAGGAGAAAAATGTTATAATGAAAATAATTCAAGAAAAAGCAAGAAAGGAGAGAAAAGAGGATACAAAGCAGACCAAATAAAAAGCAAATAAGATGGGAGATATAAAACCAAATATATCAGTAATTTCATTAAAGATAAATGGACTAAATATTCTAAGTAAAAGAATAAGATTGTCAGACTGGTTTTTAAAAACTCATTATATGATGCTTACAGGAGACAAAATTGAAATGTAAGAATATGCCAAAAGAAAGCTGATGTAGCTGTAATACCACTAGGTATAATATAAACATAAGCAGAATTGTTACAGTTCACCAAAATGGGCAAGCTTAGCACCTTTGGGTTGGTGGTATTTGGCATATTAGATGCTGTTTTACACATTACAAATCAGTCATAACTAATCAGTGTTTTAAGAAATGGTTTCGTACAAAAAAAATATTTAATATGAAAGAAAAAAGGAAAGAGACAGAAAAAAGATAGATGATCGATAAACAGGGAGAGAGAGCGAGTAAGGTGATATTGGATATTTATCATAAGCTCTCCCAGAATTTATATCTGTGGCTTAAATTTCTAACATACTCTTAGATCTTTAGACCATCCCCGCAGCATTGTTTCTTTAAACATGGTTCCTAGGCTCCAGGAGGTCTGCACTGCGTGTCCCCCAACATGTGCCCACACACAAACACAGCCATCTCAGTAATGTTTAGGAGAAAAAAGTTACGACGTCCCCCCAAAAATCCTAAAACTGGGGGTGGAGGCGGAGGGCATAAAATAATGATAAAGGTGGGATGACATATTCCGAAAATAAAAAGAATCTTGTTCTGTAGGAAGGAAATATATAAAGAAGTATTATTCATCCCCAAATGGAAACAAAACCAAAAAAAGAAAAAAAGCTCTGTTTGGGAGTAAAAAGTCAAGGAATAGGTCTGGTATATATTACCTCGGATATCAGTTAGATTCTCAAATTCAGGTTTGACTCCAAAACACCAGGAGGGGCAGACCAAATGAATTGTGTGAGAAGTGAATGGTTAATGGGAGAGGCAGATAGTATTAATAAATTCCAAAGGGCTTGTTCTATCAAGAAAGATTCCATTAATCTGCAGAAGCCTAACTCATAGGACCTCATAAGACACATTCTGTTAGTGTCAGTGTTCCACACCACTTACAGATTTCTGAAGGGCCATCAGAGCAAAACTATGCCCTTAATATGTAAGCCGGCACTGCTGTAACTAAGATTGCAATTGGACTGGGACAAATCTCTATGATCTTGATATATGAAAATCCAAATAGATGGTTTCCACAGAAATGAATAAAAACATTTCCAAATTACTTATTCAGAATTAATCCACTGCAGCTCTGCAAAGCAAATACATTTGATGAGGCTCAGTAAAGCAGCCAATGAAAAATAAACCAAAATCGCCCAATAAGGTAGTGCTGTTTGCTAACACAAAACCCATGCACAGTTAAAATATGAATTTAGACAAAGTGTTATCTTTTAATTTTAAGTGTATAAATCCAAAAAAGTTAATAATTGGAAACACCTTAAAGATCACTGGACGCAGTTTTAACTAGATGAAAAGAACAAAGGCTGTAACCACTGAACCTCCTATCCAAATCTTGATTCTGTTTTTTCCTAGCTAGGTTAACTTGGCAAGTTAAATTCATCTCTCTCAGCCTTAGTTTTGTCATCTGCAAAATGGGAATAATCATACGTTTTCTTGGGTGTAATGAACTAATTTTACATTTTCAGATGAAGGAAGCATAGTACAGAGAGATGAAGGGTTGTATTCAAGACTATCATTAGTAAGAGAGAGAAATTTAGGAGGCACATAACTGGTCTCAGAGTCCCAAATCAAACCTCTTCTCTTTCTGTTCTGTTTCCTTTATGGTTGGGTTTCCATTTATACAAGTAAACTGAGCTAGAAACCTGAGAAATTATCCCAAGAATTTATACTAAAATGATTTTCTTCAAATATTCTGTTGATTCAAATCTACCCCTCCCCCCTCCAAAAAAAGTTTGAGTTTCAGATACCTGGCAGTAAATCAAATATTCTAAAATTTGAGCCCATGGCATGTGTGGCATGATATTACATGGATATTTTTTTTTCCTGTTGTTTCAAATGAAAATTTGGGCTAAGCCATCAAAACTGAAGACAGTAGGTATTAAGTGCAAATACGTGTTAGTTTAGGTTCTCTAAGAAGCAAACATCAAGACGGGTGTGGACATGAGAGAGACATATTGAGGAAAATGCCCATTAGGGAAAAGGGGAGGGCACCAATGGAGACAGGAACCTTGAGAATGCAATTCGGGTCTGACCCCAGTGAAGGAGAGAGGGAAGAAAGGAAGGTTAGGCAGGGAGATTCTCAGCCTATAGCAATGGTCTAAGGTTTGAAGAAGACCAATGGGAAGTTCTGGAGGCAAAAATCACTCTTCAGAAAAGTTCTCCATTTGGTAGGAACAAGCCTGTCTTAGCATCCCTGACACACTCAGTCATTGGCTGGAAGCGATCTATTGGAAGTGTGGCCCTGGCCTAAATGCAGTGACGGATTCAGAGCACAGCAGCTGGGACTGTCCGTCAAGTACCCTCCCTACAGCAGAGGATCTGAGTGGCTCATTTTCATGGCTACTGCACCACGTTTTCTATATGTGACTGTCATATCTATATGTGACTTGCTCAGAAGAAGGTTTCCTGATCCAGTGACTATAACCTTCAAGCACTTCTGAAAGCAAAGACTGTAAATTAATTAGAGGGAGATCTTCAAAGGGAATTTGTAGGCAAGAGGGTGCTGAGACATTTCATCTCCCCTCAGACATTCATGGAAATTGGAGCCATCTAATTGAGTAGAAGCTGAGATCCCTACCTCCTACCCCAAGCTACCATGCCTGCTATAAAACAGTGCTTCCAGAGCAGAAAGCAAGAGCATCCTGGGGAGAATCTAATGCATGCCACCACTGAGTTAGGGACAACACAGAGTAATCAACACCTTCCCTTAACCCGGGAAGCCTGAAGGTAGGACTCTGGTTGGAGAGTCCCTGGCGTATACGTATTAGACACATTCTCCTCACACCAGATCTCTCTACTATTTGAGAGACAGCTTTATGTAGCCTCAGAAAGGGGCACAGTTCATTGCCTTGTCACTTATTTGTGACTTGAAGTACATTATTTTACTCTCTTGAGCCTCAATTTCTTCACCTAGAAGTGAAGTAAAAGTGAGAATAGTAATTTCTACTCCAAAAATTTGTTGTCAGAATTAAATGAGATAATGTATGTAATAGCCTGAGAAACCTCAACAAATAGCAACTATTCCCAAGTAAAGAAGTAAATATAGTGCTCTGTAATCTTGGCCTATTGTCCAGTTTGAGAAAACACAGATTTTGTCATTTAAATAGCACCTTTAAAGAACTTGCTGCCCTAAAAGGAATTTATTGAAGACCTGGGGACCCAGCGGTACTTAGGACAGCTAATGAACTTTTTTCAGTACTTTTACTATTTGAGGACAATATTTTCATAAGTCCCAATGTTTTATTATTTAATGGCTATAAATTACTCTACAGACTGTTTGGAGTTCATGATGTGACAGGGTGACCAACCGTCCCAGTTGCCCTGGGATCTTTACAGTTTTACCACTGCAAGTATAGCAAGCAAACCAAGACATCGGGTCAGCTACTTGTTAAGCTCCTATAACACTGCCTAGATAAATATCAGATAAATAGGTTCATGTTTTGTAATAAAAAAAATAAGTTATCAATGTTCCCCATAGTCCTCCTTAGTACCTTTCCCACCCACCATCACAAAAAGCGGAAATTTCTGTCCAAGGCAAATTTTGTATCCACTTAATTTTCCCATTAATTCTGGACCACCTTCCTCCAGTTTTCTTTTTATTTTTTAAAGATTTTATCTATTTATTTGACAGAGAGAGAGAGAAAGCAAGAGAGGGAACACAAACAGGGGGAGTGGGAGAGGGAGAAGCAGGCTTCCCGTGGAGCAGGGAGCCCGATGCGGGGCTCAATCCCAGGACCCTGGGATCGTGACCTGAGCCGAAGGCAGACCCTTAATGACTGAGCCCCCCAGGAGTCCCACCTTCCTCCAATTTTAAGTATTATTTGTGCTCAGGAAATATAAACTAATTTTCACACCAGCAAAAATAAAGTATAACTAGAACGGGAAATATGCACTACAGGTGTTACAAAATTAGTACCCCTTTATAGTCTGAGAGAATTGTTGGCTCTGTTATGTTGGTGCATATTAAGCTGATAGAAAGAATTCATTAATGAAATAACTAATCTACAAAGGTGAAAACATATAAGGTATTTTCATGTGGGGAGTTAACCCACTAGTTGAATAATTGCTGTCAATCCTATTTAATAGTAAGTGGGTTGCCCATGTCTTGAAAGTAGTGTTTATGATCACCTGGGACCTTCTGTCCTTCCTTGCCTAATTCAATCAAGCTCCTATACTGGGAAGCCTGGTAAGAGACGTGTGTGTGTGTGTGTGTGTGTGTGTGTGTATGAAAAAATCAGAAAGGTAAACATGTGTGTACCCTGAAGTAATGGACTATGTGTGTTTGTATATAAAAGATTGTTGTCCATGTGTGGCACATACTTGCACCTGTGGAGAAACCTAAAATTTTTGATTATATTCCAAACAAAGTATACATTATAGACCACATGATGCACTAGAAGGAACATAGGAGGACAATTTGGAAGACCACCCACAAGCCCCATCTTTGACAATCCAATTTCTACGCTTGACTTTGACTTCCTGCTTAGAGTGCCAATGGCCCTGCTAGCAAACTACCTGAAGATAGTAATGTCTCAGAGGACACCGAACAGGAAAGAGGAGAGATCGACTGAAAGAGAAACAAGTGCATTTAGGATGAAACTCACCAGGGAAAGCTGAATCTCAAGGTTTAGAATTTAATTTTTCTGGTAATGGTGTAATTCTGCTCTCAAGTGAATCACACTTTTACTTCACTTTATTTTGCACATAGTATCTTGAAGTCACAATTTTTAATCTCTAATTATCTTACCATGTAATTTAGACCGTTGTATATAGCAGTAAAATATGCATTACATAAACTAGTCTGTTGCTAAATTGTTTTGCCAGGGTAGGTCTTATCACACCCATTTTTAAAATATATCTCTTTGGTCAGAGCCCAACTTGGTGAAGCAATGCGATGGTGTAACCTGCATGACAGTGGTTGTGAAAAATATTAAAACAAGCTCCCAGTAAGCTGCTAAGTCAAAGGGTGGGAAAGGGTGCTCAGAAAGCATGCTTCTTTCTGCCAAGAGGAGTTTAAAACCTCTCGTCCTACTTCCCCCAAGAAGCTAAGAGGTTGAGAGAGCATGAAAGTGGACATCAGGCAGAGCTGCATCAAGGGGAAAAAGAAAGGGGGGAAGGGCAGGAGAGAAACAAGAAGGAGTACTAAGTGCAGAAAAGAGACTGAACCTGAAAGAAGAAAGTGTAAGCAGAATCAGGCAAAGAGCATTCTTTCAGTCATCATGACTACAAGATAAAACCAATTTCTTCACCATTTTGGTAATCTCAGCATTAACTTCCACTGTTTCCCGTAGAGCATAGCATTGTGCTTACTCATAAGACATGTGAAAGAAAGAAAGAAAAAGAAAGAAGAAAGAAAGAAAGAAGAAAGAAAGAAAGAAAGAAAGAAAGAAAGAAAAGAAAGAAAGAAAGAAAGAAAGAAAGGAAGAAAGAAAGAAAGAAAGAAAGAAAGAAAGAAAGAGAAAGAAAAAGAAAGAGAAAAAGAAAGAAAGGAAGTTATTATTATATGACCAATCTTTTCTGTGTTTGGTGGGACGGGAGCTCTTCTACAGGAAAAATAGTAACACTCTCTTATCCTCCTTCTCTGGATCTCCAAATAAAAACACCCCAGAAAGACTCTGCTCCTCTAACTCATTGTAAATTACACAATAAACAGAATCTCATTGGAAATTTTTGCTCTTGTTTTGGGTCAGCCTCTCATCTTAGTCATCCAGTCTACTGATGATATAGTTGAACCTGAATTTTTATTAATCTGCTTTTCCTTAGCATGTGAATTACTTTGGGAAAGTAAACTGACAGTAGATTCTAAGCAATAAACTGATGCAAATCTGCAAGTTTTGGTCCAACCTTTTACCATCCAAAAGGGTCTAACATTGAATTTCCAGCTGTAGTGAATTTTATTTATTTATTTGAGAGAGAGAGAGAGACAGCGAGAGAAGGAACACAAGCAGGGGGAGAGGGAGAGGGAGAAGCCGGTTTCCCGCGGAGCAGGGAGCCCAATGCGGGGCTCGATCCCAGGACCCTGGGATCATGACCTGAGCCGAAGGCAGACACTTAACCACTCAGCCACCCAGGCGCCCCACGTATTTATTTTTAAATTTTATTTATTTATTTGAGAGAGAGTGAACATGAGTGGGGAGGAACAGAAGGAGAGGGAGAAGCAGGCTCGCCGCTGAGCACAGAGCACGACACAGGGCTCCATCCCAAGACCCTGAAATCATGACCTGAGCCAAAGGGAGCCGCTTAACTGACTGAGCTACTCAGGCGCCCCTGCAGTGAATTGTATTAACGCATATTTTACATAATGCAGACTGTGAGGTCTAGCCACGTAATGGAAACATTCCCTTTAAAAAGAAAAATAAGAGGTCGCCTGGGTGGCTTAGTCAGTTAAGCATCTGACTCGGTTTTGGCTGGGGTCATGATCTCAGGTCGTGAGACTGAGCCCTGAGTAGGCCTCCCTGCTCAACACGGAACCTGCTGAAGATGCTCTTGCCCTCTCCCTCTGCCCCTCCCACTCATGCTCGCTTTCTCTCTCTCTCTCTAAAATAAATAAATAAATCTTTAAAAAAAAAGATAAAATGTTTGGTACATGTACTTGCATTGTAAAATATATAGACACGTGGTAGATACTCAAAACACATCATCATCATCATCACAGCACTTGGCACTTTACATTTATTTAGCAATCTCTTTCACAAGACTTTGAGAGCCCATCCTCCTGCCCCATTTTTGTTTGAGGACACATCCTACTGCAGGTCACTCTGCTGCCACCCAGCTCCAACCAGCCTTGACCACTGACTTGGACTTGAGTGCCTCATCACCCCTGCCTCCCAGTGGTTCCAGGGGCCCACGCCTTCACTGACCTCAAACTTTCTGTATATTGACTTTCTACCATAGTTGTGCTTAAACTGCTTCAGTATACATAAGTACCAAGCCTTCCAGTAACACACACACACACACACACACGCGCGCGCACACACACACACGTAAAAAGTTTCATTTGCAATGAATATTGATACCAGGACATTGCAACAGATAAATTAAAGAAGAAAATGTTCAAAAATGGTGGCTCTCAACATCCATGTACATTACTAAAGTGCTTTCTCCCCCTTCTTATTCCAGATCATCTTTTCTTCTACCTCTTGTTCCAGGTAACCTTATCTCCAACACCCCATGTAACTCTCACACAGCGTGAATGGTTCCATTTCAAATTGTATTTGTCCAACAGCTTCGCACATTTATTTCCCAATAATTTCACAAGGCTCACTCACAGGCGCCTGGGTGGCTCAGATGGTTAAGCGTCTGCCTTCGGCTCAGGTCATGATCCCAGGGTCCTGGGATGGAGTCCCGCATCGGGCTCCCTGCTCCTTGGGAGCCTGCTTCTCCCTCTGCCTCTCTCTCTCTCTCTCTGTCTCTCATGAATAAATAAATAAAATCTTTAAAAAAAAAAAACTCACTCACTTATTCAGACAACTGAAATGATTCCATCATTAGGAATAATAATTTAGATTTATAGAAGAGTTAATATACATATGCTGTCTTCTACATATATAATCTCATTTAATCAGCAATATAGCATTTTAAAGATCCTCTTTTAAAATCCATATTAAAATCAGTGCATCAATTGATAAACAACCAGCACCCACTATAGTCTGATCATAGGATAGCATAAATTAGTACATTGTTATTACATACATTTGTATATGCTTATTAACATTCCTTCTGAAAACAGGTTGCACTGAAATACTCTATACATCTGGTTTTCCCAAGAATAACTCCTGGCTTCTCTGGGTGTCACAGTGTCTTCTCCCTGTAGGGTAAAAACTCTGATCTTCTCATCAGTGTCACCATGAGTAATTTTATAACCTCCCAGTAGGTTATGTGCTTTGGAATTTTTCATTGGCCTGTGAAACATTTATTATATTCTGAGAACTTATTAAGCATGGTATAAAACATGGAAAAGATATAGTCCCTATCCAGTACCCTCTTCATCTAAATAGCACAAGCAACCAAATAAAAATAGTGTGTCGCAAAGATTGGTTTCAATTTCCTTCATTTCTTTTTAGGATTATGATGTCATTTTTCAAAGACCATGTCCGGGAGCTTCAGTCTAAGGAGAGCCTGTGGTCATATGAGATTAGAGGCTGGTTCACCAAAGAAATGAGTTTTGAACAAGACCCACTGAAGCAGAATTTGGGCCATACATCAGAAGAAACGCCGAAATGGAGCTTAGCATAAAAGAACTGAAACACCAGCTTTTTTTTCTTTTGCAGAATCATCTACTAGATAAAATTCTGAATTTGGAGTAAAGAAAGGTTTGAATGCCTGGTCCTTGCTCTTAGCAATGATGAAGTCCATGACCTTAGGCAAACAATTTTACCTCTTTCTACTTCTGTTTCCCGAGGTATGAAAAGGGGATACATTTTTGATCCTGTGCTACCTGCAGAGATGACAGAAGTGCATAGAATACACACACAGTGAGCATTTGAGACCTTGGTTATAGGGGCCTGAGTACTGGTTTCTCTCCTCCCATTTATAAGGGGCAGATTGAGAGCAGCCAGAATCCTGCATGGGTCCAATCTCGAGCTTGTGCGCAGGACCCAGAGGACAGCAGTTCTCCCATTGCTTCTCACCTAGATCTTCTCCCTAGCGCGGGGAGAGGGCTACCATCCCCACAGTCATTGCAACTGAACCTCTCTGGGAGGGGCTGAGGTCTGTGGACACCAGCAGACAAGGGATCCGCTCCCTGTCTGGGACCATATGTGCAAGATGGTCATATGCTGGGGGACTTGCTATTTGTCCCGCTCCAAATTATGTTCACTAGCATTTACACAGAGCTTAATCATTTATCAGCACTGTTTTATTTCACTGGGCTATCACAAGAACCCCAAGCGCTATCATCCAAGAGCTACAGAGCACCAGGGGACCAGACAGGTAGTCCTAGGTTAGAATTCCGGCTCAGCGGTCCACCGACCCCTTGACCCTGTGCAAAATTCTCAGCATCGGTAAAACCCCAAATCTCTGTCTACAACATAAGGATCACAAAAAGGGATCTAACAGGGCTCTGTGAGTATGAAGTACGAATTCAAGTAAAGCATTTAGTGTAGTGCCTGGTTCATTGTAAGCACTCCATAAATGCTGGTTATGTTTGCTTGTTTGTTTGTTTGTTTGTTTAAAGATTTTACTTATTTTTTGACAGAGAGAGACACAGCAAGAGAGGGAACACAAGCAGGGGGAGTGGGAGAGGGTGAAGCAGGCTTCCCATGGAGCAGGGAGCCCGATGTGGGACTCGATCCCAGGACCCTGGGATCATGACCTGAGCCAAAGGCAGACGTTTAACTACTGAGCCACCAAGGAGCCCCTGCTTGTTTGTTTTTTATTCAAACTTTATTTTTTACAGCAGTTTTAGATTCGCAGGCAAATTCAGGGGAAGGCACATAAATTTCCCCTACATCCCCTGCCCTCACACTGCCCCCCACCCCCGCCCTGCCAACAAACACACAGAGCCTCTCCCATTATCAACACCCCTCACCAGAGTGGTACATTTGTTACACCTGATGAACCCACATTGACACATCATCATCACTCAAAGTCCACAGCTTACATTATGGTTCCCTCCTAGTGTTGTATAGTGTGTGCATTTGGACAAATGACATGTACCCATCATGGCATCATACAGAGAATTTTAATTGCCCTAAAAATCCTCTCTGCTCCACCAATTCATTCCTTGCCTCCACCCCAACCTTAATTACCATGGATCTTTTTACTATCTCCATAGTTTGGCCTTTTCCAGAATGTCATTTAGTTGGAATCATATGATATGTAGTCTTTCCAGATTGGCTTCTTTCACTTAGTAATGTGCGTTTAAGTTTCCTCCATGCTTTTTCATGGATTGCTAGCTTGTTTCTTTTTAGTGCTGAGTAATATTCCATAGCTTGGATGTGCCAACTGGCTGTATTTTTAATGCCCCTGTCAAACAGACACAGAAAGGTAGTAGTGTGCCCAATAATAATTTCAGCCAGTAAATGAGAAGTCAGGACTTAAACCCATGATTCTCTCATCAGCGCTCCTGCAGTCCCGGCTCAGATGAGCCCATGTAACTGGCAAACACACTTAGACATGAAAACTGTAGCCCCACTTCCAGGGAATGGTCAGTAGACTGTACATTTCTGTTGTTGGAGAGAAATTCTTATTCCCCTTGCTTAGAGAGACAGCCCTTACTGGGTAGAACACAGAGGATGCTCACAGAGGTGCCCACTCTTTCTCTCAGCCAGTCTGCTAAAGCAGGGCTGCTCGGATATAGTAGGTCTGCATTTGCAACAAAATTTTTCCTTCCTAACAAAATTCCAGGTGGTGCCATGCTGCTGGTCCACCGACCAGACTTTGTGAAGGAAGAGACTAGCCCATCATGCTCTCTGAGAGAGAAAATGTCAATGATTCAATAATATATCCGACAATTCTTTATGAGTGTCTATTATATGCTAAATACTAGAAATCTAATGAAGAGGGAGCAAAAACCTGACATCTTGGACATTCTATAGGAGAGGAGAAACACATAAAATAGTAACAAATGCTACAAAGGGAAAAAAAACAAACAGGGCAGACCAAAAAAAAAAAAAAAAAAAAGCAGAGACAGACAGGAAATGAGGATGTTCTTTAGCCTGAGAGACAACCTCTCTAAGAGAGGTGTCATTTAAGCTGAGAGTTGAAGGATAAGAAGCTAGCTCTGCAAAAAGCAGAAGAGGAACCTCCTGGGCTTAAGCACTTGTAATATCCCTGAAATGGCAAGAGAGGAGAAGAGGAATTCTGAATTTCATTTTAATGCATTCATTCTACCGGCTGGGTGAAGAATGGGCTGTAGGGGAGCAAAAATGGCAGCAAGGAAACTGGCCAGAGGCCACTGCAGGAGTTCAGGAAATAAATGATGGAATTCCAGGCATGTGGTGCTGAAATAAAGCATCAAAGATGGCCTGGCAGAAGGAGAGGGTTAAGCGAGGGCAAACAACCCAGACTCTTCCATCTTTGTGCCCAGTGTCAAGTCAGTCTACCACAAAGACAACAACAAAGGGATGACAAAGAGAGAAAATATTCACGATACAGAAGGGCTGGCCTCATGGAGAGAAGGAAACATACCACTTTGGCAGGAAGGGTCTACAGGTAGTAATAATGACGATGAAATTAGGGCAATACCCCAAAGCTCTAAAGCTGCGCTGTCCAGCTTGGTAGCCACTAGCCACAGTGGCTATTTAAATTCAAGACAGTGAAAATGTAATAAGATTAAAGTTCAGTTTCTCAGGCTCACTAGTCACCTTTCAAGGGCTCCACAGCGCATGTGGCTTGTGGCTACCAATTTGAACAGTAGAGATTCATAGAACATTTCAATCTCCATAGAAAGTCTAGTGGACGGTCCTGCTCTAGATGGCTAGGATGTGAGTTAAAATAAAGGAATGATGACAGCTCATAAGATATTCCCTGAAGGAATGTTTGTAATTTTCTGGCGTGTAGACTGTACTCAGGTAATGTGCCTTAGGGTCTATTTGCTATACAAGTAAACGGGAAAAAATGTGTAGTGGGGCTTCCATGGGATGAAGATTGGAAGAACAGGTACCATATAAAGACAGGTAGGTAGGGAATTAAGTATGCTGATACGAGAATCATTTCATTGGCCAATCTAAGGGACCTAGGCCAGGCAGGAACTTAACTAAAGCCATAATGAAAACAAATGGATTTTGAGAACTGAGTGTGTGAAAGGGATATAGGATCTGGATGTCGGTCAGTAATGAATTCAGTCAGTGAATGGAGCGGGAGAAGGGAAGGTGGAAAGTGAATTCAGATAAGGCAATTTCATGATCTGGGATCTTGAGGGAGAAATGGTCAGTCCAACACGTGGCCTTGCCCATGGTAGCTAAAGTGGAGATAAAGATCATATTCAGGAACTGTAAGACCGCAATTTGCTAAGGGTCATCAACATGGATTATTTTAACTTTTCTTATGAAAAATCTCAAGCTTATGTAAAAGTAGAAACGTGGTAACATGAGCCCCCAAATACCCTCAACCTAGCATCAACAATTAGTTAACTCATGGCCAGTCTGGTTGACACGGATTTTAATGTCATCAAGACATTGGGAGATCATGGTGTAGAGAAAGGAAAGTGGGAGCAGGTGGCAAAAACAGAAAAAGGATGGAAGTCTTCCTCCCCATGGGCAACTATGGCAACTCAACAGAAGAGGTGAAATTCAAAGCAAGAATGGTGCTCATGCAGGGAAAATGGGAAGCAGGCAACACAACATCTGGTGCATCGCAGAGACTCGATAAATAAGAAGGCAGAGAGGAATAGACAAGTGGGGGGGCAAGGGATGTCCTATTCCCATCTCCTTATATCTGGGGGGGTTTACCCAGCAGGAAACGGACACGGGGAAAGAATAAACCCAATGGAAAAGAGTTTGAACTTCAGAAAAATCTAGGTTTCAGTAATGGGTACAGCGCCCATAGATTATAGCAATCTGGCCAAGCCACATTAGATCCATAAAATGTTGAGCAAAAACAACACGGTAGAGAATTTCGCTCCCTGCTGCCTTTTGAAAAGAAAGCTCAGCTACAAAGATCAGTCTCCATTAACGGGAGACCCAGATGGCTTTCCTTCCCCCTCTGCTCCATCCTGATGAAGATCAGTGTCACCTCTACAGTTCGTCCTCAGTGAGCACAAAAACTCTTCCCGAGCCAGTGAGTTACTCTTTCAGGGTAAGTGTGATGGGCATGGCTGCCTGTGCATGGGCCTGTGGTGGTGCCTCAAAGACCTTCAACAGTTTTCTGTATTTCTCTCAATTTTAACAGAACCTGTGAGTGACTGAAGTCCACAATCGCACCAAAAGCTTCCTCCAAAGTTTGCCTCTTGGAGAATTCAGAGTCCTAAAACTCTAAATGCAGCAAGCAAAAAGCACGGATGTGAGTATTCCTATGTGCTTAAAGCAAGACTCTAAATTTGTCTTCCTTCTCCTAGAGGAAAACACCACAGCCTCCTGACACCAGAGTTCACTGCTTGGTTTCCTAAGCCACTTTCCCGGTTCAGTTTCAGTCTGGAAGTGTACTGAGCAGGGAGGGAGGGTACCGCTACTCCATGTGGTTTACATTAATGCTATTCATGATGTTTATCCGAACTCCACAGGAAGCAGCTCACCATATGGTATTCATGTTTGTGTGTTGCTAAAATACATCCAGAACTCCCATTTTAAAGAAGAATTCATCAATTGCAACATAAATAAAGCACATGCTTCTGCATTTGTTATTGCAAAGGCCATTTTCAATCAGGGAGAAATACTGCAACATCACACGGAGAATGCCACATCAAAGTCACCCGAGCCCGCATCTCGACTTGGGGATCAGCTGATACCTACAAAACGAAAGAGATGCTTAGAAAGGGGAATTTCAAGTGAGAAAGAGTTTGGTGGCTTCAAGGAGGAGAGCCAGCGATTCAGTGCAAAAAGGGTAAATTTCCTCAGCACCTTCCTAACTGAGGACATTGTGCTCATCTCAGGCGGGTACTAAGTGGTGCAGTAAAGCAGCAAATTAGAAGAATGTAAATTCTTTAGTAGGAATTGCACGCAGGGGAAAAATGCCTCCTAATGCTCATATTTGTTTTCATGTAAATAATGTACACTCTTCCTAAAATCAGACTGGCACAGGCCTAAGTAAGATGTCAAAATCGCCAAAAGATAATATGCTGGGCTCCAAAATGGCAGAGAAGCAGTTATCTTCCTTCTTGGGTGCAATTCTTGCTGGCAAATGAGGGAGAGCTCGCCAACGTTGAAATCCAGCAGTTTCGGTCTTTTGCTTCCTCTCTTATTCTTGGTAGACACATGTGTTCTTGCTCTCATTCTCTCTCTTTCTCCCTCTCTCTGATTTCTTATTACACTAAATTGTATGCTAATTGGTTGAGTGATCCCAGCTGATATCATTTCTATTTTAATTGCCGTAACTGCTATTGTCATTCCTCCCTCATCCCTCCGTTTGTCGCCCTTTCGCAGATCTGCTGAGGCCCAGAGCTCTGAGGTCAGTCGGAGCCCCACCATCCCGCAGAGACTGGTCCCCAGGAGCCCAGTGGGTGAATCACAATCTCTTAGGAGCAGGAGACTTAGGACAGGGGCTCGGATCCCCATCTCTAAAATGTCTTTCATTGGCTTTCTTTCAGCCTCACCTCCATCATTTTTCTATCCCTAACTGCTCATGGCACTTACAGACTGTCTCAGCACAGAGCATCTAACTGTAACGTGCCTTGTGTTGTCCACTGGGGACATTATTCTCTCGTAGGTTAACCTTATCGCCCTCCCAGGGAAACTTCTCAAGGTCACACGATGCCAAGCCCACGGCGCTGTCTGCTGCTTTCTGCTCTGTCCTGTCATTTAAGAAGGTCCAGCCCCAGCTCTGGGGGAGCTCACGAGCTAGGGGCCCGGATAGAGGCGTTAACGGAAGATTAACAAATACAGCATTCAGAAGGCAGTTAGCCAAAGATGTGAAGAAGCCCTAGGAGGAAACCTAGGCCATCTGGGGAGTCCAGATCTCCCTGTATAGGATGATATCGCAGGTAGGGTTAGCAGGATGACTAGCAGTTAGCCAGGAAAGGATTGAGACAGAACCATCTCAGGCGGAGAACAAAGGTCAGTGTCTATGGGGAGATGCAGGTGGGGCATTCAAGGATCTCAGCAAAAATGGAGGAAAAAACAAAGCAAGGAGATAGCACAATGTATCAAGGACAAATCATATGAGATTACCAACCTTCAACCAGAAATTTCTGACCTAACAATACATCATTTTCATACATTATGAAATCTGTACTCTCATCTTTCTTTGTATTTCCCAGGCATGCCACCTGTGATTTACTTTTACTTTAAAATACTTTCCCATAAACAGGGTTTATTAGGTAGTCTCTATCTAGCTGCAAGGAGGGAGGCCAGAGCCCTAATTGAGAATACTCATTCTGGGGGTGGTCAGAATTTGAAAGACTATAATGGAAACTTCACCTTCCACATGAGGCTCTAGGCTGATCAGTTCCAAAGACTTTCTTTGTTAGAGTAATGGATATGAGAAATGATTTCTCATTGGTGAAATGAGTGGTGATCAAGATGTGTGTATCGACCGAAATATTGTACAGGCATTCCCACTCATGCGTGAACAGGGCCTGAGAATGCAGCGAGCCCAGTAGCCTGTGCAATTAGGAGCAGTGCCTGAGGCTTGCTTGATTCAGAAATTGTCCTGGGTCCAGCTGCTGACTCAGAGGATTCTCCTTGTCTGAATCTGGCTGGAATGTTAGCTGAATCCTGCTGCTAAATTACTGCCTCTTTGCCTCTAGTGAACCATCCATGCAGGGAGCTGCTGCCGCACTCAAAGCAACCTAGAGCTGGGACTTTATCAAGCTCATAGTACAGGTTATATGACTCTTTTTGCATCTCCTGGCTAAAAAACGTTTGTATATGCAGCAGAATTCGATCTGAGCCCTGCAATTATTAAAACCTGATGTCATGGTTGTCCCAATCTGAGAGATCTTAACCCTCCCAACTTTCTACTATCAGAGGCTATAATATCTTCCCCCAAAAGGCTTACTATGGATGATTCTATTGGCCTAAGTCAGCTCACAACACCCCTCCAGCATAGTGCCCAGCACAACAATAGGCATGCCATGGGTAGACTGTCAAATCGTTGATTAAATTAGGGTTTTGACACAAGGTAAGACAAAAGATTATAGTTGCATAGGCGAATAAGAGCAAGCTAGAGATTTTTGGAAGAAGGTACTTCCATTCCCTCAAACATGAGACAGAACAGCCACTTTCTTCTCCAAGAGGTTCTTGGGACCATAATGAGAATGGATCCCAGCCCTGCCAAGATGTGGCACAATGGAATTATATTCTGGTCTTCACACCTTCATGAAGGCCTTCATTTCGTAAAGAATGTTTCATTAATATATCAGTGGGTACTCACAACAAAAAAGTTTGCATAAAGAGGATGACACTTCAGAGATGACCCCTTTCAACCCCCTCAGTTAAGAGAGAAGCAGAGGCCCCATGGTCTCACTGATAATCCATGACAGCCCGCACTACATTCCAGGTTGTTTGAGTCTTGGTCAGCTGTCCGTGTCACCAGAGGGTGGCCCTCAAGCTTATGCACGCATCACAATCCCCTGGATGGCTTATTAAAACACAGATCCTGGGGCACCTGGGTGGCTCAGTCCATTAAGCGGCTGACTCTTGATTTCGGCTCAAGTCATAATCTCAGGGTTGTGAGTTCAAGCCCCACGTTAAGCTCCACGTTGGGCATGGAGCCTGTTTGAGAATCTCTCTCTCCCTCTGCCCCCACCCCCCTCCCTCTCTAAAAACAAACAAACCCCATAGATTGCTAGGTGTACCCCCAGAATGGGTACACCTACAATTCAGTAGGGCTGGGATCAGGCCTGAGAATTTGCATTTCTAACAACTTTCCGGGTGATGCTGATGTTGTTGGTTCAAGAACCACACTTCGTGAGCCCCAGCACTACACCAGACTCCTTTCTTGCTTTTTAACCATCCCACACTCTCCTCCACCTCATCCAAATATACCTGTCTCTGTACAACCTGGATCAGCTCTGCTTAAATGACCTCCATCTGCAAACGGAGCCAAACACATTCAAAATAGCACCCCATCTTCCCAAGCTACTCGGTGGAGGCCCTGCATTCTTATCACAGGTCTAGCAACTGATCCATCTTCAGGGAACTACAAGGACATGTTTTGTTTTCTTTTCTTTTCTGAAACATAAGGATGTCTGAGAGGAAGTAATGCAAATGGAGCTTGGAAAAGCTTCTGGGGACCAGATCACACTGCGTCTGGAATAGCAGGTTAAGGCATAGGGTGACCAGCACAGCCCAGTTTTAGCACTAACAGTTCTGAAGCCTGAGAAACCCCTTTGCTCTGGGCACACCAGGATAACTGTTTATCTTATAAAGTATGGAGTTCGAGTTGCAATTACAGACAACAGAACCCAGCCATTCCTTCACCATCCCTGTGTTACCAGGCTTCCTTCTCGGCCCTCTGTCAGGCCCAGGGAGACAAGACAGCACACTACTCCAGTTCTTCACGGTCTGTTGAAGGAGAAAGAGGTAGACAACACATTGTCTTATTACATGCTTTGTACTTGAATGGTGTTTCTGCACCAGAGTCAGAGGGATAGGGTTGGGCTTTAGAAGTATTAGGAATCCAATCCAAGGAAGGGAGACTGAGAGAAAGAGAAACGTGTCAAGTTTCAAGACGATGTTTCGTTACTGTTGTTGTTGTTGTTGTTGTTTATAATAGGGAATGCTAACGTTGCTCACAGGCAAGAGGGTAGAGAATACATGCAGGGGGTTGAGAATAGTGTGTCATTGGGGAGGGGAGAATGCAACAGGGACAGTAGAGTCACCTAGAGAAGTTTTGGCTTTGCTTTAATGACACAGTCCCATGCTCCTCGCTGACCCTCCATGTTGAGACTAAGCCGCATGGAGGACACTATGCAGGAGGAGAGACCGAAGGCATAAAAGAGGGAGGGAATACTTGATAGAGATGGTCCCAGAAGAGGCAGGAGGAAGAATCAGTGGCAAAACCAGAGGGGTTAGTGTTGTATAAGTGCAGTGCTTCCTCCTTCTTGGAGACCCAGCAGGAAGTGTCTCTGGGATGTCCCAATTCCCTCTGTTCAAAGCCCTTTAGCTCCAGGTGCCCATTGTCCTTTCTCTTCGAATCCCAGATATATCCCATCCCTGCGGAGTAAACCTTAGGAAATCATCTAACTTCCTGAGTCACAGTTTGCCTATTTATAAAATAGAGATAGTAATGCCTACCTCAGCGAGCCTCGCAGGAGTCAAGTGAGAGAAGATAAGTCAGTCTCAAAGACAGTGTCTAATTTACATTATCTGCTCATTAAACAACTTCATTTCTTTCACTAGTGTCTTTCTCCCCTACCCCATGCAAAATCCTCTTTGTAGATCCTTCTTTCCCTTACCTGTGATTATGTAATACCCTTTGAGTTGAAAACCTCTCTCCAGAAAGTGCTTATCAATTTTGCATACAACTTCACGGGACTGACTGACCATTTTTGGAGCCCATCCATGGATTTTCCCAGTTTTAGAGCAGGAATCTATGAAGCTGGACTATTTTATTTAAAAGTGTATCATTTATACACATTTATGGTTTCATTGTTATTTGTGCATTAGCATAACATATATAACATTGGTACTATATAGTATACGTATATTTTAAGGTAAAGACATACATATTTTGGGGTCTTCTTCAAATTCACTTAAAGGCACTCTAAAATTACAACCCCCTCAGAGGAAATTCACATTTTAAGTAACTAGGGTTTAAATAATAAAAGAAGTACTAGAATTTCCCGGTGACCAGTACCTGAGGAACACTAGCAGACAGGAGGCATTTTAGGCCTTCCTGGAGGTCTTGGTAGTACCCTTGAAATCACCCCCACTGGGCTGCTGTCTGCTTTTTTACAGCCTAGTCAGAGCCCCGAGGGGAAGGAAGAGAATGATTAGTATTATCCTAGCCCACAAAGACAAAGAGAGAGGAGTTATTGCTGCTCAACACTTCAGACCTCCATAGCCTGCCATCATCCATCCCCCCTTAAACAAATGCTGGTTGTCATCGAAATGATGATTATTACTATGCAGGCCAGATCCTCTGATGAATCAGAGCTGATGAAACACTCCTCTCAAGTCAAGAGACTAAACTATTCCCAGGTGGCCTGATTTATTCCCTGGAAGTTGTGGTTTTCCAAGTGGAACCCTGATCGCTGAAAAGCCTTCCCTCACCGCATTAGGATGGAAAGTTAACCCTGAAGAGTACGTGGTCTCCGGAGCCGGAATGCAGGGATGGATACGGGCACTTGTGCAGGTGACCAGAGAAGAATGCAGCAGTTCCCCTGGAGCGTCTACAAACTTGAATGTGCCTAAGAACCTCCTGGGGGGCGTGTGAGAAGTTTTCTGGACCCCATCCCCAGAGATGCAGATACCACAGATAGGGCAGGGCCCAGGAATGTCTGTGCTGCTGGGGCAGGCTTCACCCTTTGAGTGCGGGCAGGAGGGGGGCAGAGACCCCTGACCTATGTGACATTAACTCCCTCCGCACTGGTCTCTCTCCCCCGGTTCTCCCTGCTGCAGGTTTTTTACTCTGCTGGTGCTATAACGATCTTCCTAAAATCAGAGTATATCACTCCCCTATTCAAAATAATGTTGGCTTCAAACCCCAGTGAACTCTACGGCAGAATCCAAATGACTTAACGTGGCGCAAGGAAGTACGTAAGACACCAGCCAAATTTGTTCTGTTTTGTTTTTGTTTTATTTTGTTTTGTTTTCAGCCCCCAGTTGGATTCGTGAGGGCGTGTGCGCATCTTCTCTCCAGGCCTTCATTTTGTTCCCGTCAGAGGAAACTTGGGGATGCTCCAGGCCACACCAGGTCATATCAGGCCAGTGAAGTGACACTCACCAACCACACTCTGTCTCCTGCCTCACCTTCCGTAAGATGCCCTCCCACAGCTCATACTGCTGTCTTGCACTCATCAAAATGAGCATGTCCCTGCTCCATGATTTTTGCTTCTCTTACTTGCTTTTGACAAAATGAAAGCATTTCCTTTCCCAAGAGGGTGTAGAGATATGGAGGTCATCCTAAGCAAAAACATTTGTTTCTCAGTGTTGCTTGTCAGTACACAGGGAGCGTTGAGAACACTCACTCGCTTGGTTTTCCTTTCCAAGCTCCACTTTCACAAGTTCTCCTGGGTATCTCTTTTTTTCCAGGAAGGAAGCATCAGTAACTCTGCATTGGTGGTCCTGTTAACCCTCCTACATTGCCGGGAGTAGGAGAAACTGAAACATAGTCCCAACCGTGGAGAGCGAACACCACCTCGGGGTTGCCCCCCAAACACCTCCAGAAGGAATTCTAGCTAGAGACCTTTTGTTTGGGTAACTACTGAAGCACCTGAGAAAAGGTGGAGGGAGAGCTATAAAAATAGAATTAAATGTAGTTTGGATTCTGCTTTAGAAATCCTTGCTACGGTAACCTTCCCAAGAAAGTGTGGCCAAACCCTAAAATTCTCATATCCAAGACCCAACCCTGCCTCAGAACCTGCTTCCACCATTCTGGCCCCTATGCTGAAAATCCCAAACCCACAATTTTCAGAAAAAGTGCTCAATTCTTAAGTTTTAGAATTTCTATTTCAAATAAAAATTGTGAATATGCTTTCCTTAAAGAATAAATTGATCTGATTAAATATCTTTGAAACCTAAGCTTATTGCAGGATTTATTGAAGTGCTTGTTACATATGAAAACTGGCCCTTCCGTATATATACGTGTATTAATGTATACAGGTACATTGATAGAGATACACATGCACACACAACACTCACGAAACTTAATTCACTTGCTATGTTAACAGCATCATTGGTACTCTCTTATCTTTCAAGAATGATATGGTTGGCTGCCTTTATGGCCTCATTTAGCATCTCAAAATGGGCTCTTCTTTTTTGAGAAGGGTTACAGTATGACTCAGCCACTTAGTTAATCTGACTAATTAGCATTCTGTCACCCATTAACAGCATTAAAAACAACAACTAGGGCTCTAAATACTTCTCAGATTTCCAAACAGACCTTTTCAGTATCAAGGACATTTGTTGCTCCCTGACCTTGGTGAACTTTTGCCCTCATTAATACCCCAGAAGAAGCCCTCCTACTCTCCTTAATAGAGAAGGCATCATTTTAAATGGCCTCCTAAATTGTCAGCCTCCGAAATTGTACCACCTTTTCAGAAATACAATTCCAAATTAAAATTCTGTGTCAGGAGGAAAACATTAACCAAATTGCAACCATTCTTATGAGCCTCATTTAACTCAGGTGCATGAAGTTGAGAAAGCAAATTTACATAAAGCTTGTTTTGAGTTTTGATGTGTCTTTTTGGGGGCGGGCATGGGGGGAATTTATATATTCATAGCTATGAATGGGCTAAATCTAAAATTTAGATATAACATCACAAAATTAAAATTCAGCATTTGCTCCAGGGCAGTGAGGAGAAAGAAAGGGAAAGCTAGCTAAATACTGAGGAAGCGTAACAGTGTGTGGATTGCGTGCCACGCAAACTTATCAGGTTTTCCCTTACTCAAAGGGGGAAACTTAAAACAGCAACTTCGACGTATCAAAGCAGATTCAAATTACCCAAGATTCAAAGCAGTTTTTAGCCAATAAAACTTCTCAGAAACAGTAGTCTTTGGAATTAAAAACCCAATGGATATCATAAACATCAGATAAACACGGATAGAGAAAATGTCCATTTTTGGGCGCCTGGGTGGCTCAGTTGGTTAAGCGACTGCCTTCGGCTCAGGTCATGATCCTGGAGTCCCGGGATCGAGTCCCGCATCGGGCTCCCTGCTCAGCAGGGAGTCTGCTTCTCCCTCTGACCCTCTTCCCTCTCGTGCTTTCTATCTCTCATTCTCTCTCTCAAATAAATAAATAAAATCTTTAAAAAAAAAAAAGAAAATGTCCATTTTTAATTACATCCTAAATTTTTGCACATTTTTATAAGGAAACGTGCCTAGGATCCATTGCTACACTGTTTGAAATAGTGAAAAACTAGAATCAATAGGAAGTGTATGAAATATAATGATGTATTTTTACAATGGAATACTATTCAGAAGTTAAAATAAATGAACCAGATTTACATGTATAAATTTGTATGGATGTTTAATACATTACAGTAGTGAAAAACATAAGTTACAAAAAAGATAAAGTATTATGCCATTTATGTAAATTTCTAAAACTCAAAATACAAGGCTCAGCAGTTTGTTCATTTACATATATTGAAAATACGTACACATGGAGCAGAATGGTATGCACCAGCTGTAGAATGCTCCTTACTCTACGAGAGGAGGGGTAGGGAATGGGAGAGTGAAGAATGGGATTGTAAGAGCTTCAGCTGTATCAACGATGCTATATCTAAAGCAGAATGTTTCAACTGGAGCAAATACAGCACACATACACCAGAGATTACTTTCAGATCTGCAAATGGGTCAGGTTCTTTCTTTCCTTTCCCGTAGCCCATGCCTTTGCATCAGCCATGGTTCAACCAGAGAAGGAAAACCAATAGAATACATATACTCCATTGACCATATAACCCAGCGATTTCATTCCTAGGTATATACCCGAAGGCATTGAAATGGGGAGTCAAGCAGGTAGCTGTGTGCCTATGTGCACTGCAGTGTTACGCACAACAGCTGCAAGATGGGGACAACCTGTGTCTGTCACGAGATGATTAGACAAAACCCACTGCACCCACACGATGGCATAGTATTCAGCCATGAAAGGGAATGGAGTACTGAAATATACTACAGTGTTGATGAACTTTGAAAATTAATGCAAATGAAATAAGCCAGACACAAACAGACAAATGTTGTATGATTCTACTCGGATGAGATATCTAGAATAGGCAAACTCATAGACAGAAAGTAGATTAGGTGTTACCAGGAGTTGGAGGAGGGGAGAATGAGAAGTTCATTGCTTAATGGTTAGAGTTCCTGTTGGCAGTGAAGAAAAAGCTTCGGAAATAGACAGTGATGATGGTTGCATAGCATTGTGAAAGCAGTTAATGCCACTGAATCATACACTTAAAAAATTATTAAAACAGCAAATTTTGTTATATGTATTTTACACAGTTTTAAAAATTAGTAATATAAAAACTGTTGAACTATACACATTTAACGTGTAAATTATTTGGCATGTGAAGAATATCTCAATCAAGCTGGGGGGTTTTAAGAGATTTATTGAAGGCTTTGACGTGTGCACTTGTGGAGGCTGACCGGGCAAGTTTGGAATGGGGTGCAGGCCCACCGGAAGGGCAGGCTCGAGCTCCCTGCCAGGTGCTGATGGCACTATCCACAGGAGGAGTTCCTTCTTTCTCAGGGAACCTTGTTCTTAAAGCTTTCACTTTACTGGATCAGGCCCACCCAGATTATATAAAAGAATCTTCCTTACTTGAAGTAACATGATTATAGATTTTAGTCACATCTACGAAACACTGTTCACACCAACACCAGATGAGTGTTTGAGTTAAATAACTGGCTGTAGCCTCGCCAAGTTAACACATAAAATTGACCATCATATCATGGTGTATGTTATGGGTACATCTTCTTCCTGTCCTTGACACTGATGTGCATTCAAATTGTAAGAAGTTCAATAGGGTTCAACAGAACCTAAAAGTACAATGGAAGCTTTTTGAAAAATATAAATGATTTTTAATGTTGACATGAAAATTATTAGTATAATGACCCAGTGGCTTTTGATATCCCCTGATAAAAGATGTGAATTAATGTGTTTTAAAGTGTCCACCATAAATTCTGCATTTACCCTTAAAAAAAAGGTCTATGGGGGTGCCTGGGTGGCTCAGTCAGTTGAGCGTCCAACTCTTGATTTTGGCTCAGATCATGATCTCAGGGTCGTGAGATCAAGCTCCACATCGTGGAGCCTGCTTAAGATTCTCTTCTTCGGGGCGCCTGGGTGGCTCAGTCATTAAGCGTCTGCCTTCGGCTCAGGTCATGATCCCAGGGTCCTGGGATCAAGCCCCACATCGGGCTCCCTGCTCCGTGGGAAGCCTGCTTCTCCCTCTCCCACTCCCCCTGCTTGTGTTCCCTCTCTCGCTGTGTCTTTCTCTGTCAAATAAATAAATAAAATCTTTAAAAAAAAAAAAAAGATTCTCTTCTCCCCTTTCCCCCTCCTTCTCCCCTTACCCTCCCCCTCAAAAAAAAAAAAAAAAAGTCTACGTACCAGGCTTTGAGCTTATATTGAGGATATTAAAATCAATAAAGCACAACGCTTGGCCTCAGGGAGTTTACTCCTATTTACATGACAATAAAACACGATATTTTTTTTTAATTTATTTTTTTATTTTTTATTTTTTTCACTAGAGGCTGAACTCCACTGACTGGGTCTGCCCTCCAGTCTGCCCTCCAGTCCACCCAGATCCACAGGTTTGTGAAGTAGCCTCTACTCCTTGGCTTCAGAACCTTAGGCATCAGGGTATGCCAGTTGGAAAATTCAATAGTAAGAGATGGAAACACCTCCTACTCTTTCAGAAAGATTACAGCCATTTCTTTCTGGTATAATTCTTTTCATGAAAAGCTTCCCAAGACAGTACACCTTCAGAGAAGCAGAAGCTAGACATCTGTTTCTCATTGAGATGTAAGAAACCAATGGTCCTGGCACCTGAGGTAACTGACGATACCCACCTATTTATATCCTCAGCTGCTTTTCATTCCTTCCCCTATGTGCTTGCTCCTGTGTTTCCTTTCCATTCTTCTCTGATGCCTCTCTTTTCCTCTTCTGCCCTTTCACGCCTTGGAGCCCCTCATCTTTCTGTGGCCCCCAGGTCACACTTATTAAAGAGAATGCCACCGTCATTCTCTAACCTGAAGGGTCAAGGGATAAAAAAAAAAAGCAAAGAAAAGAAAAACTGTTCAGTAAACTGTAAGACATGGGAAGTCCTAAAATTCAGTTTTCCTTCAGTTTGTTTGATGGTGTCAGTTTTTAGTGATGTTCAATAACTTCATGTGGATTGTATTAACAAACCATCGATGTCCTCATTCTTTTAAGAAACTTCAGGAAAAGACAACCCCTCCTCTAATGTTGCAGCATATTCTTTTTTAAAGCTTAGTTCTTTTTCTTCATTTTTGCTGCCTTTATTTACTGAATGTCTTTGGGAAAAAAATCAATAATTTGCAAACTGAAACTGTACAGTCTCCACCCTTATTGAGCATCAGGCAGCATGCAATCATGCGTGTAAACTTAATTGTGAACAAACAATTCAAAATTCTATTAAAATTAATCTAATTACGCGCTCAATGTTCTTCTATTGGTGGAATGTGCATATAAGTCCTTTAGGATAATAACAGGAGTTATGAAACCTAAGTCAGAGGAGCAAAGAGTTCTTTGTTATTGTTGTCTAAATCATTTACTTTTTTTATCCCTGTCAGAAGCCATTTTGTCCAAGTGAGCAGTTTCATTGCCGTTTGAGGATAAACTGAGGCAAATGGACTATTAGGGTCAGGAGCTGTGTACCCAACATGACAACATATTCCCGTATCATTTGCCTTCTATGCATCGAAATATCAGTAAAATTTTGTGCTCTGTTAGGCAATGCAGAATCGCAGCACTGCATATTCTCTGACATTTTAGTTGAACAAATACCCACAGGACCCTCCCAGGTGGATGTAACTTGGCTCTGGGCAATTAGTGTCCAAAGCCACATTAATGTTGTCTTCCTGAGTCTGCAACTTGACAGTCTGATAAACAATAGCACTGAGAGAGGTGTGAACTTGCACTATTTATCTCAATGGGCTGTTAACTTTGAAACCTAATTATGATCACTTAAATGCCAACACTGTTAATCATTTCACTGCTGATCACTGTACCAGAAACATCCAGCCACAGTAATGTGCTTCTTCCTGGGGCTGCTAGACTCATTTGCCATGTCCTGATGTGCTTTTTAAGAATGTCCTCTTGTTAGTAGTGTCAACCTTCAACTGTTTAAATGGGTATATTCAGTGCTTGAGCCCTTGGGAAAGGAAAGCACCTATTACTCCATTTAAAACAAAGAGAAGAAATGGCTATCTGCTGTCCTTTCATTTTGTTTGTTGGTTTTTGCACACTGGGAGTGATGAGTTTTCCTGATGGTAATCTCTTAAATCCCGTGAGTCCTTATGGAAATCTAAATCCTTTGGAATATGGGTCATCACTGGGGATACTGTAAAATAGGAACAGAGAGGGTGATTTTCCAAAAGTCACTGGGGCGAATTCATAGTGTAATTGAATTTGAGGAATTTCCGATGTCATAGACCAACCTCCCATCTAAAGTGGGAATCATTTGAATACTTTCTGGGTTAGGCAACTCACTGCCTCACACAGAAACCCATTACATTGCTTGCCTACGTTTGCTTCTTAGAAGGTTCTTCCTTATATTCAGTGTAATTGCCCTTTGTATTTAGCCTTTGGCCCTGATTCACTTATCACACAGAAAATGTTCATCCTCTCATCCAACTTCAAGTATTTTTTTAAGGATTTTATTTATTTATTTGAGAGAGTGAGAGAGAGACAGCACGAGCAGGGGGAGAAGGAAAGGGAGAAGCAGGCTCCCCGCTGAGCAGGGAGCCCAATGACATGAGGCTCGATCCCAGGACCCCAGGATCACGACCCAAGCTAAAGGCAGACACCCAACCGACTGAGCCACCCAGGTGTCCCCCCAAATATTTGTTTTTTAAGATTTTATTTATTTATTTGAAGAGAGAGACACAGCAAGAGAGGGAACACAAGCAGGGGGAGTGGGAGGGGGGAAGCAGGCTTCCCGCTGAGCAGGGAGCCCGATGCGGGGCTCGATCCCAGGACCCTGGGATCATGACCTGAGCCGAAGGCAGATGCCTAACGACTGAGCCACCCAGGCACCCCACCCCCTAAATATTTTTCACAATGGTTCTTCCAAGTCTCCCATCGTAAATGCCAGCAGTTCATTTATAAGGGCCTCTTCCATTGTGTACCTCTTTTTGTGTTTTTTTGTTTTTTTTTAAGATTTTATTTATTTGACAGAGACACAGCGAGAGAGCCCGATGTGGGGCTCGATCCCAGGACCCTGGGATCATGACCTGAGCAGAAGGCAGACGCTTAACGACTGAGCCACCCAGTCGCCCCCGTTGTGTACCTCTTATGAGCCTGGCTCTTTACATCTATTAACTCATTTAATTTTCAAAACCCCATGAAGTAGTCATTTTATTATGATTTTACAGATTAGGAAATTAAAACTCAGCAAGATTAAGCAGACACAGTCCACTAGTGCGGGACTCACTTGCAGCCATGTTCCCCTACGAGGCCCAACACAGACTTAACTGAGGAGGGCATTCTTCCCCATCGAGTGCAGTTGCAGTCAGGATTCATCTCAACCTAGGACTCTAGGCAGCCACTGTATACATTTAATTGACCAAAAGAATAAACCCAGTTTGTCATTCTAGTGACCAAAAATGGTCACTAATCTGGTTATATTAGTAATATACTGAACTGCATATGACAAATCTCAAATGTGATGAATATAGTTAAATTGGGATGAATAAACTGACAAAGGATCTATGAACAAGAAAAATATGCAACAGCCAAGTAAAAGATCATTATTACATAAAAAGCACATTTACTAAAAGGATAAATCCATGTGGGGTTGATGCAGGCAGGAGGGGTCTGAGGACCCAGAGGGGGATCCCGGAGGACCACCAAGTGGGTCCTTGACTTCACGCCAGATGGAAACCAAACGTGAGCTAGTGGGAGGTGAAAGCAGTTTACTGAAGATATCGGAAGAGATACAGACGGAGCATCTGGGAGACTTGGAAAGGATAAGAGGGAGTCTCATCTTTGTTTGGGGTCTGGAGGTTTTTTATTGACCATTGTGGTCTGGTGCACATGCCCTCCCCGGCATCCAGGAACTGGTCACAACGAGGACAGGGTCCAGGTGTCCATCATCAGTCACTTATTCCCCAACACCAGGGGTCTTGGCGCCCCCGCGTCTAGCACTGGTGGTCTGGAATATGCCTAGGATAGCTTCAACCAGTCATTCTCATCTGGTCCTTCCTTAGATGTTATCTATTCTAGAGAAATCATTAGCTCTTTGTCCCATAGAAGGAGGACATACACTATAGGCATTCTGAAGGGTATGTAGAGTGGAGTGGGAGTGCAGGTCCTAGCAAGAATAGAAGCCAGGTAAGAAGCAAAGGAAAAAAACCCAGCTTTTTCTCTCATGGGGTCCCTCCAGTTTCCCTGCCTTCAAGGTCTTGGCCTTAAAGGTTATGCAATTTGTTGATGGACAACACTCAGAAATTCAATAGGTAAAATCTAAGAGCAAAAGGAAACTGGTTCCTTCCTACTCCAGAGGAGAGCTGCATAGTATATGCATTATTTTGTCCAGAAAAAAATCACCTAAAAATTAGTGGCTGTTTCTTCACATTTGAAGGAAAAAGAAACGATGCAAGGGATACAGGGTGGAAGGGCTGCACCTGAGTTCACTGCAGGGTATGGCGGAGCTACATTTTAACTTATGTAAAATAGGAATACAGGAGAAAACAAAAACCAGAAGGAAGTGGAAGGAGGGTCCCCTGGAAAACAAAAGTTCTTATCTTCCCTAAGGCAAATATGGAAAATAGCCTAAATATTTACCTTTCTAACAAGCTCTCCCTCCCAGGCCAGAGGCTCTGTTTAATCCTACAGAACAACAGGTCTGGGGCAGTGGATCTTGAAGTCTGGTCATCAGACCAGCAGTATCAGTGTTATTTAGAAACTTCTTAGAAATGCGGATTCTCAGCTCCATCCCAGACCAAATGAATCTGATACTCCCCTGGGCGGCTGGTGAGACTAAAAGAGCAAGCCCTTCAGAGGATTCAGATGTTCACAAAAGTCTGAGAACCACTGGTCTATTGAAATCTGTAGTAAATGCCCCAGGACTGGCCCAGCTGCAGCCAGTATTGTTCTCTGCCTCTCTCTCTCTCTCTCTCTCTCTCTCTCTCTCTCTCTCTCTCTCTCT